>NC_053032.1:7494924-7797954 GCF_016746235.2 Drosophila teissieri
ACCTTGCTAGCGAATGTACTTGAAAACAAAAACCAGTTGCTGGCGTGCGGTTTTTTTCCATTTCCAAAGAAAGCGAATGAGAACCAGGAATGGCTGTTGCTCGAGAGATTTCCTCGATTAATAATATGCTCAATTAATTTTTACGGCTGCATTGTGGATATTCATTACAGGGGCTTTATTTTTATTAATATTCTGCTTAATAGCAGCACACACGAGTCGTGTGCAAAGGGTCATTTGTGGGATTGGACGGAAAGGCCAAGTCAATGTGCGAGTATGTATATTTAGTCAGGCTTGCATGTTGGGGGTCGGCATCGAAATTACTGGTTGCAAAACCATTTTAATAAAGGAGGATTTCAGTGGCATCAATTTTCCGTTGAGTCACATTCGGAGTTCGGGAACCCCGGGCACTTACCATTGTGCTAAAGTTCGCTTTTGCAGATAATATAAGTCCTTAACTTCCGATTTATACAATGGAGACAGTACTGTATGAATTTCCTTGTCTAATTTACTGAGCTTTCCTCGACTTTGGTATACGATTTATCACTTTAAGTTCACTATCCTTGTTCGTTTCGTTTTTCTTTTCTTGTAGAGTTGTAGTTTTTATTTTACACACGCACACACTGTTTGACCATCGTTTTACGGTTTCTTGGTTTCTACATCACTATTTGGGGAACTGCTGCTGATGCTGCTGATGCGGCTGATGCGGCCGATGCGGCTGTTGCGGCTGATCTGCTGCTGCTCCGCTGGACTTTACTGGACAACACCTGGACAGCGACTGGGCGAGCGTGCGCTTTTTACATTCAAATCAAAAACACTGAAATAAGTTTGATTTCACGCTGTCGCTTTACTTTTATACCGCCCCGCAGTCGTAGGAGCGGAGTTGGCGCAGACGTCGACGTTGATCGGCGCCGCCGACCGCTCATTTTCGGTGGCGTTGAGGTGAGCCGAAGTCGAGTCCGAGTGGAAAGCTTCGGTCGCAAGCCAGGTTCTGAGCAACAGGTTGTCGGTGTGTGCTCTCGCTCTGACAGCTCAAGCGATCGGGTCCGGCTTCAGGATGCCAGAGTGAGGGCGAGAGAGAGTGATAGGGAGGGAGAGAAAGAGAGAGAGAGAGAGAGAGAGATCGAGAGCAACCAGCGGCCCTTTGGAATCGGATTCTTGGTATCTGGCCGTGCGGGTATCACCTGCCTTTGCACCCACACGCCAGTTCGGCGCTAATTGCCGCCAATCCAAATATCAGAGCGGTACTTTTACCTCGTCTTGGCAGCGCGGATGATTGCACAGTTCAAAGTTCTGGAAGAATGTCCGTTAATTAACCCCTGTCCAGGCCCGGCCCTTCGTTTCGAAAAAGTGTGCAAAAAATTATCGTATCCACAAATCAATGCGAGGGGGAACGGAGGAAAGGTTGCTAGCCACAAACCCAAATCTTTGAATACGTATTTGGTAAAAAGCAGAAGAGGATGGGGCTGCTAAACCAGTTTGTCTCTAGGGCTCTTAAATATTTATAATGTCCAAGACTTCGCTTTCCTCTGTTTGCCTTCGTGGTGGTTAATAAACGGCCAAAATGCGCCGTGAACTTGTGAAACAAGCAAAGCTCCAAATGAGAAAAGCGGCTACCGAGACCTGGATGTTGCAGGCTACCTGGCGGATACTTAATATTTCAGAGGACCCGTTGACTTGTTTCCCGTGCGAACTTGAAACATTACGTAGTCGATTTTTGTGAGCTAAGCAATTAGAGTAGGAGTTACCAATCGCATGTGGATCGAACTTTGACAGTGAATTGGCTGACGATTTACTTACCCTCAATTAACGACCCTTTATTCTAATTTACCTGCTAAAAATCTCACTATTACCCTGCACCTATGATGCGTATTTTGACAAAAAACCCAAGCAATGCAACAAAGCCAACATTTGCATTTTTCGTCTCAAAGTCCGCCGCATGGCCGCCGAGCACAAGATCTTTTTGCGGAATTCTAACCGAATAACACGTAACTGACCATGTAATATAGCCGCGCCGAATTTACATGTGCAAACAGTCGGCGGGGGAGAAGATGAATTTGTATAAACAGGTGGCCCCAAGCTGATCCCATCTTACAGATCCGACACACGCGTCTGCCATATTGGGGGAAATATGATTACGAGCGGTTCAAGGGCTTTCTCGTGGCTCTATGACTAGAGGAAAATGGAATTCGCAATGAAACCATGTTAGATCAGAATGAGGTTCCTTATATGGACAGAGATGGCTGGCAATATTTCCGTTTACTCTGAAACTTTCCATTGAATCAGCAGAAGTTATCAGAAGTTATCATCAGAAATGTTATAAATGGTTCTTTGCGACTTTATTCACCAGAAAGCAATATGTATTTTCCAGCTAGAACGCACTTCACGAAGACGTCTGCTGCCATATAAGACTTTTAACTAAAGCTGCTCACAAAAATATATTTTAACAAATGCTTAGGTGGCGGCAAGCCACGCCTAGTTGTAAAATTATTTGAACAACATGTGGAAATAAATAAGATAAAACCTTGACCATTTGCAGAAATTTACATACAAATCGAAATGTTAAAGCTACCTGCAAAATATTCATAATGTAATTAAATTCATGAACGAAAGTGCACCAGTTCACCATTTGATTTTAATATGTTAATTTTTAATGCGATTGCATAATCCAAAAGTTGAAGGAACTTGGCCGCGACTTCCGATCGATTTCACATATTCCGTTTATCCGCCTTTGCTGACCAGCGATCAAACCGCAATGGCCGAAACCATCCGGTTATTCAGGGCTCATTCCCTGGTGGAGTACAATGACTTTTTTCCGAGACTCTTCTCATCGTTAGTCTGGCTTTGAGTTTTTGGCGAGCGCACGCGGCGTATGCTTAATGGCGTAACCTTCGGCCCAGAAATATTGACTTCAATTCAAGTCTTAATCGGACGAGCCGCACCAGGTGACGATCGTAATGATGCCACGCAGATGGACCGCGTCCAATTTTGGTACCTGGTGGGTGTCGATCGCCGGCCAAAGCCATTGTTTATTGGGCCAAGCTTAGGATTGTTTTTGTGATTTGGATCCATCTCTTTGTGGCGTTTTTTTTTGCCTCTTGTTAGTATTATTGGCCTTATCCGAACTTGGAAATAATAAAAACCCAGAGTTCAAGGTTGCAAATCTCGTAAAATCATCAAAATGATTATTGCAAGGCAGTAGAATTTACATCGGACTGGTGCTAATGAGTATATTTGTAGGAGGCAAGTAGCATTATCATCTGGGAAAATGCAATTGGTTGGACTGCACCTCCCTGCAGTTGTGCAACCCAAGATGATTGATGCGTTGATTTCGCGATGCCGGAGTCTCAAAAGCCCTCGAAACCACAAAAGCAGCCAACACGTTGGATTGCAACACTTGAACACGGTTCGAAAATTAAAGAGCTAGATTCTATAAAAAGATACTTAAATTATGTATACATATACATATATTTATGTATACATATACATATATGTATTATTTTACATATGTATATATCCAAGCCGTTCTAGTTTATTTTAAATTTAAACTATTTTAGTAGTTAAACAATTTCCTTGTAGGGAATAAAATTATTACCGAATCTTACTAAACAGGTTAATGAAATAGACTAATATTCCACCTATATTAGTTAATACCTCAGTGTATGGCGGCAATTGTTATTTCTGCTGGTGCTTTTCTGATTTATTAAATAACGGTTAAGTCAAGCGGCATTTTCCGATTCTGCAAATCATTCTCGCCTGTACATTATCGTGGAATTTGAGCTCTGAGGCAATGCAATCAAATGTGTGAAATACCAAAGGCAGGCAAGAATAACAAACCAATGCACCAGTCATTCTCCATTCAACCCGCCCCCAATAAACCCGAGATAATAACTCAAACCCTTCAAGGACCTGCCGATTCCGATTTATCTCATTTACACACATACAAACATATATACATATGTACAAATAGAAGATTTAAAACTTTAAAGCTTGAATTAACACGGCTTTCCATTCAAAACACCCTTCGTCAAATTTGTCGACTGCTTTCCGAGCAAGTTCCGAACACATCAATCAGCGGCTAGCTCGATCACCCAAAATTCCACAAATCCAGAGAAGTCGCAAACTGCTGACGATGGCGAAGCTGATGAAGACGAAAAGCTGGAGATGGAGATGGGGTTTAGTACGCATATAAAAACAAGAGAGACATTAGAAATTGCGCAAGGCGTTCGTGTTTGAACATTGATCGGCCAT
The DNA here is from genome assembly GCF_016746235.2 of Drosophila teissieri. Lineage (NCBI taxonomy): Eukaryota > Metazoa > Arthropoda > Insecta > Diptera > Drosophilidae > Drosophila > Drosophila teissieri. The sequence goes on from NC_053032.1 coordinate 7,499,173, forward strand.
CGTGAAAATATATCAAGGTCAGCTAGTTGACACAGAAAACAAACGAATCAGCTAACTAACATTAATTGATGGATCTGTGCGTTCGAAGTCGGGCAATTCGATAGCCTTCCAGCACGGGGGAATTATCTGCACTACGGATTTGCATAAGAAGAGGTATTAAATTTTAAACGAATTCATTTAAGCTACATATGTATAAATACATATTTTATATGCATTTTATTAATTATTTTTGGTTGCTCAAACACGGTTTCATTCACATGCTAGATATACCCCTAAAAATTACGAATAACGGTAAATGGACTGCATTTACGATAATAATACGTGCATTATAATCAATTCAGCTTGTGAGAAATCATCATCAATAATTTTAATATGTATGTATTTCCAGTCAGTTTCTCAGAAAATCCAACTCACGTTTCGCGCCACTGAGTTTTGCAGCTACCAGCTTTTGTAAGGCTTCTCCAAGACGCACTAAGGCCAGCCCGAAGTATTTGGAAAAATACTAATTAAATAACCAATGTCATCTCTTATGAGGCTAAAACCAACATTAAATTTTATTTATATGCATTACAAGCCTCTTGAAAAAAAGTTAAATTTTTTAAAAATTGAGTGGCAAAAATAGCTGCTTAATTCTATAACGAATATGCATACACCAAATACCAAAATCGGATTAGTTGAAACGGGATATTAGCGTTATATAACGTTTTTAGCGTTTTCTTTTGGAAAAAAACTGTTTTTTATTCGCGATTACAAATTTAAAAAGATATAAATGATATGTGAAACCTCGTTGAAAATACATGAAGAAATATACACTGATTGAATACTTTTAATGTAATCTGTGCAGCTTGCGGATACCTGTACCCATTTGAATTTAGTGGGAAATCACAGCTGTGTTTGAAAATTTGTAGGCTAACCTGTTTTACCATCTGGTAACACCTGGTCGAGGAATGGAGCCCAAAGTGACGATCCACAGATATTATAGCCGGCAAGCGAAATATGAAGGATCCGTGGAAGGGGATTTGGAACTGTGCATCAAGCACTGCGGCGGCGACGTGGTTCGCATCGAACTGGTGAACCGGCTGCATGGAATGCAACTGCAGCGCAAGCTGCGTCGAATACTGCTGCTTGTTTTCCTAGCTATCGCTTACTTTGTCGGGACCTGCGGATTTGATAACAGGACTATTAGTTTCCTGCAGCCGCGCATCCTGTACCCACTAGTAACATGTGCTTCCGTAGCCATCCTGCTGATCCGTTCCACTCTGAACCTGGTGCAGGCAGAGCGGTTGTTCTATAGCTGGGACATGGCACTCCAAATGGATACGGTTCGCTCTTTCGGCAGGGAATCGGTCTTCTGCGTCCAGCGGGGACACATCGAGGACATAGTGCTAAACGAAGTCATTGAAAATGTAGGAACTACTGCGTTTTTAGATCTACTTTCTTTTTTAAGACATAATGCTATTTAGGCTGTCTTCAATTGCTAATGTTTTTATTGACTTTGTTTATCTTTTAGCTGGACGTAAAGTACATGCTAATATTACGTACAAAAGGAAGTCAATTCATGAAGAGGCCTATAATACCCCTATTCAATGTAAGTTCACTTTCGCTCTTGTAGACGTACATAATTATCTTATGATTAAACTCTTTATTTCCAGAGTCAATCCCCCCCAATTGAGTGCCTGCAGCACACATATGCTGTGCTGCATAAATATTGGCTGAACAGCACCAAAGACCGATCAGAGCAGTCCTACATCAAGGACAAGCAGTCCTTAGTAAATTCGTAGTCCTTGACAGTATCGCTGAACTGTTAGTTAAAGTATTTAATTAATATAGAGACTTAAAAACAATTAAACAAACTTACCTGTACCGCGGATGTAGCGTTTTCATCTTCTGCAGGTAGTGGAGGTAATTGTGGAACCTTTAACTCTGATTTGACTATATTAAAATCAGCACGGACCTATGAGACATTTTATGTAAAAGCGAATAAAGCAAATATTGAAAATTTGTGATTTTACAATTGCTTACCAAATTGTTCAGTTCTGATCTAAATTTCTTTTTCAGTACTTGGCGGTAGGTTTTTAGGTACGTGTCCTTGTTGCTATTTAGTTCCTTCTGGATATTTTGCAGGTCGATTAACTGCTGCAGCGAAAAGTCTGTAAATAATTATTAGTGTATTACTAATGTATAACTATAACTATAAACTAACTATTACTATAAACAATAAAGATTATTTTTATTGCGCTTACTTTCCATGGCGTCTATATTTTGTTTTGAAAATGGGGCAGTGTTGAAAAGCGACCAAGGTCTTAACAGTAAGTATATGATAAGTGTTACAATTTATTCGCACGCCTGTTTCGCATTAAAGAGGCTGTCAATAGCCAATTTGTATAGATTTTTTCTTTCTTGCTTCTAAATAACTGTTTCTAAATAAATTTATATTTATACCAAAGGGCATTGTATAGAAAACGATATATTAATTTTTCTAATTACGGGATGCGCACTGTGTATCGGCTTTCTGCCAGTGCTGCAAAGCGTCCCACTTTACAGCCCTGCCCGCCTGACGTAATTGGCAGAAACGTCGTATTTTTGTTTATGTGAGACCCCGGTCCCCGCCCCTCATAAAGTGAGTGGCCATCTGCTTCTCCAATGACCACCTCTAGTTGCGGAAATTAGTATCTCCTTATCGGAATCCCTCCCAAGCCCTGTTGGAATTCATCTGTTGCTGACCACAGAAGACTAAGGCATTTCATCAAAAGTGAGTTTCCATCAGCGGAGCAGTTCCAAAATCAGTCATTCGGGTGTGCTACCCATATGGACAAGAAGCTCTAATCCGGTTTTCTGTTTCCGACCGCAGTTCCCCGTTTCTCCGGGCACACACAAAATGAATCGGTCCGAACCGATTCCCATACGTCGGGACCGCTCTTTTGACAGTGTGATCAACCGCCTGCTCCGGATGAGGTCCCAGAACCATGAAAGCTTTCGCGCTGCCATGTACAATTTCCTGATCGCCGCCGGAGTGGCTGCATTTGTTGCTGTGTGCTTCATTCTTGGGCCCTTCGTCCGTCCATTGCTATGGGCTTTCCTCATGGGCGCGGTGCTTTTCCCATTCAAGCGACGTTTGGCGGAGAGCGTAAACAGTTGGTTTCATCGCTTAGAGGTGCGCGATTCCAATGTACTCGTCTCGATCTGCCTATCGCCGCTGGAAGCCACAGAGCATTGCGGGCGGCTGCTGATCGGGTGGCTCTGCGAACACTGGCAACTCCTCCTGGCCGGATGCGGAGTGGCCGGGTGCATTAAGCTGCTGGTTCTATATGCTCCGAAGGGTTTTCTGTTGGCCCTCTGGCATTGGATCACCTTTTCCCATGGCTTGTTCGTCCAAATTATTGGATTTCTCAACGTATACGTGGTAAGTACCTTGTTGATTTATCGATGGTGAATCATCAAAAAGTTCGTAGAAAACAAGTTAATACAGAAACGAACGAAATAACACAAATTTTTAACTTGTTTGCTCCGTAGCTCATTTCCTTGATTGTGGTCTATTTGAGCTGCGTTCACTTCTTCTGGAAGCCAGAGAACAGTGCCCACTTTGTGGTCGCCGGACAGTCCATGTGGATAGCTGTGGCAGGCTATCTAAGTAGCTTTCTTGGCGCCCTTCAGGTGCCGGTATTTCTACTGGTTATGGCCTATGTAACAGCATCTACGGCATATCATCTGCAAACCCTTGATGATTCCGGATCCTATCTCCACCGCCTACAGAAGTTGTTCGACAAGAATGATTTTGAACGGTCATTAAGCAATTTTAGCATTTGTGGGAGGCCAAGCAATGAGCCACTGAGTCCAGGCCTGCAGTCGGATGTGGAGGACATATCGTTAAGTGACACTGTCGACTCGACGGACACGTTCGATGTCAAGCCAGGAACGGAGACTTCCAGTCACCAGAGCGATACGTTCTTTAAGCTCCTGTTTTATGCCTGTCTGGGTACATTCCTCTATCGCAACGTGTGGATGTTTATCCTAGCGGCAATCCCAGTATTACTGCATCTTATCTACACTGTAGGAGCGTATACGGGTATTACCCAGTTTGCTTGCAACAAAATCAGCGAAGTTTACGCAGCGCTGCGTGTGAGTTTTACATAAAATTCTTAAATCATGAATTTTTATTTTTCATAAGTATTGCAGTACTGGGCAATCGAACACCATTCTGCGGTACTGCCACTATGTCTGCCTGGTGTCCTGGAACTCAACTATAAAATCAACACTATTGTGCGGGATTCACTAAAGGCCTCCGTTGAATCAGTTACCTCCATCCTAATGATCATCCTCATGCTTCTCATCATCGTGTTTCTAAGCGTGTTCTTCTGCGTGAACATTTACTCGGAGACGATTGAGGTGGCTTACCTGGGCAAGGATTTAATTAACAAGACGATCACAGATCGGCCTGAGCTAATTGACATCTTGCCTGCCAACATGCAATCGTCCATCGAGGATGCTCTAGATAACGCACACCATTATGGTCGCCGTAAGATTGAAACCTACATAGACGACTGGCTGGCAGACGCCGATAAGGTGCACGCCACCAAGTTGAAAGAGCAGATCCTCGAAGTGTGGGACCGGCTTATCCAGTATTGGATCGATTTCAATAAGGCCGGTTCATCGTACGGACCGCGTGTACCAACGGATGCGCTGAAAAGCACATTTGGCGAAATCGTCGACAATCCTGGTAAGCAAATGTTCCCATCTCTATGGCTTCTTTCGATTTTCTTTTTTCCCGTTTTACTAATAAATTTGTTGAGATTATTTTCGGGGTTTTCGCATGGGTCTCCGGTCTTTCGTTAAGTACTTGCTCCCTTCATCCATCTCGTAACACTCGTTTGCGTCTACGAAATAACTCATACTGTGTGCATCTGCTAACCAACGGCCGTTTATTTAACCAAGGACATTTTAAAGAGCTAGTTTTAGTGGCAAAACAGGGCATTATCGGCTGGGCGCAGAGCAATACACAGACGATCCTTGAGGTAGCAGAGTCGTTGTGGCACATCATCCGGACCAACATGTCTATGATAATGGGCGTGACCGGGGAGATTCTATCACTTGTGCTATCGGGTGGACAAGCGTGCATTGAGTTTATTTTAGATATGGTGAGTGTAAATAAATAACAATTGAGTACATTAAGGTACCTTAAAATAGTAATGTTTTAATATTAATACCAACTAACGAGATAATCACACACCCTTTAGATTGTATTCTTTACTGCCCTGTTCTACCTGCTATCGAGCAGCCAGGAAAAGTACGCGCCCCTACAGATCACCAAGTACCTGGGCTATTCCAGTTCGGGCATCAAAATCGCCGATGCCCTGGAGAACTCTATTACCGTAGTCCTAGTCTCAATGTTCAGGTGCTCTACCTTTACGGGCTTGTTCACCTGGTTGGTGCATACTGTTTTTGGGGCCCGGATAGTGTTCCTGCCGTCCGCCTTGGCAGCTATGTTGGCTGCTGCTCCATTCTTAGGCAGCTACTGGTGTGCGGTGCCAGCCTTTTTAGAGCTTTGGCTGGCTCAGGACCGCTTCTATGCAGGGCTTATATTGTTCCTGCTTCAGTTCTTCGTGCCGTCATCTTTTGAAACTGCTATATATGCGGACCTCAAAGGGTGAGTACTTTTTTTGATATGAAAGTAATTCATTTTCTCCCGTCATCATTTTGCTGACATTTCAGTGGTGGTCATCCCTACCTCAACGGCCTGGCCATTGCAGGCGGAATGTATTGGATCGGTTGGCAAGGAGCTATTTTTGGACCCCTGATGCTTTGCTTCTTCATCGGTCTGTTCGAGGTGGCCACTCTAGCCATGCGCAGTCATCAAGAGCCCAGGTAACTTAGAAGTTTTAAGTCAAATTCTATATATTTGTTTGATTTGCATGCAAAGTATGGACTACATCAGACTTGTTGGGCAGGGATTAAAGTGAGTTATTTTGCGGCAAGTAGCTTTGAAACATTCTATATACCCTTGCAGAGGGTATATTGACTTCAGTTAAAAGTTTGCAAAGTTATCATGTCCGTCTTTCTGTCCGTCCGTCCGTTTCTTCGTTAGTAGTCTCTCTGAAACTGTTTTAAAAGTCATATTCCTATTGCAGAAACGGTCCGAATCGAACGACTATATCATACAGCTGCCATAGGAACAGTCGGTGCCATGGAAAATAAATCTTAGGCTCGTTTTGTTCGTGCACATGTTAATACACCCGTTACTCGTAGTAAAAGGGTGTCCTAGATTCGTTGAAAAGTTGGTAACAGGCAGAAGGAAGCGTTTTCGACCACATAAAGTGTATTGATCAGGATCAATAGCCGAGCCGATCTGGTCGAGTCTGTCTGTCCGTATAAACGGCGAGATCTCAGGAACTATAAACTCCAGACACAGACGGACTGATATTTATTCACATTTTTCCCTAGCTGAGTAACGGGTATAGCGTTCTCTCTTGTTATACCCGTTACTCGTAGAGTAAAAAAGACTATAGCGTTCTCTCTTGTTTTTTAATATAAATACTGCAAGGATATAAAAGCTCCGGATTAACGAAGCTGGCTTCGTTTCTTTACATATCTTTTTAATGCCAATCGTCTACTGAATTTCAGGAATAGTACGGATGAGGAGCGGACCACGTGAGTTGGCTTGGGCCAGAAACTACGAATTTCTTTTTAATACTCGAACTGCGAACTAATATAAGCTGTGTGGCCAAATACCTGACAATCAAAATGAGATTGGCCCGAATATCGTACCCTAGATTTTGGCTGGAGTTTCCTTACATAATCTCTGCTTTGCGAAATTTGATTTTTATTAGTACTAAACTTTTTAAGTATTGAATATTCCGTCTATTCAGCAAGCGCTCCTTAATATCTCTTCTATCGATCTTAATGTTCTAATATACAAAATGTACCTCGAATTGTTTGTAGTCGTGTAACATTTCCAAAGCCTTTAAGTACCGATATCGTGCTCGCTACTAATTGCTTACTGTACAATTGTGATTTGTTTAAACTTAGATACAAAAGTGCTGCAAATATATTTCTGTACTAAATAACCTCTCCTGAATGCAAGCTTTTCTATATTTGAAAGTTATTTTTCAGCTCGAACGCTCAAAGGGTCAACGACAGCTCAATAAAAACGAACGATAATACAGATGGAAAGCCTGCCGCAGGGGGAAAACCTGTTGAGCTGAAAATCGTAACGAAAACCAAGACATTTCAACTGTTGAATACCAAAGAAAACCAGTAAAGAATTTGGATATAAATAATTTAGGCTAACAACATTTTATGTGTGTGTAATGACGAAAATACGAATAAGGGTAATTAACGATAAATAAAAAATTTGAAATAACTTTTACAAAATAAGTTGTTGATTTTCGATAAATTCGGCACAACGTAATGAAATGCGAAAAAAATATACTGCCGACTAATATGTCGTTTAGCTCGTGTACTGATTCTTGAAGGTAAACTCGGGGTGCCTTTCCACTCTGTAAACAAAATATAAATAGCTATAAAATAGAGGGATGTAAGACATATTTTCATACCCATGGAAGAATGCAAAGTCACAGATTCGAATATTCTTGTCCAGGCTGGACAACTTGGCCACCTCCTCGGCAGTCAATTCGAAGTCGAAGAGATTTAAATTCTGCTTAAGGCGAGCGGGATTCGTGCTCTTGGGAATGGCGGATACCCCAGTGTCGATTATCCAGCGGAGCAGGACCTGCGCTGGCGTCTTGCCATGGGTTGCGGCAATCTCCTTCACCTCAGGGATGTCCATCAGGTCAGGCAGATTCCTCACGATACCCTTTCCAGCATTAAACTTGGCGATCCCTTTGGATCCCAGCGGGGAGTAGGCAGTTACGGTAACGTTTTCGGACTTGCAGAAGTCGACCAGGTCTCGCTGCTGTAAATAAACGTGGTGCTCGATTTGGTTGTTGGCCGGCCGGATCTTGCAGTTCTTTAACAGTCGGGCCACCTGATCCTTGCTGAAGTTGGATACCCCAATGGACTTGGTGAGACCCTTCTCCACCAGGGCCTCCATAGCAACCCAGATGGCAGCGTGGTTCGTGGTAACGTCGACCTCCATCAGGCCATCCTTGTCAAGCTGAAAGTTAATGCTTGAGATGTAAATAGGACTTGGAAGTAAATTCCGCAGCACAGCTACCTTAAAGCTTCCGTCCTCGTTGATATTAATAGTGAAGGGCGTGTGCACCAAATATAAGTCCACATAATCGAGTTGTAAATCTTCCAGCGATTTTTTGATTGTTGGCTCTACTTCATGGGGGCGGTTGGCTAAAACAAGGATTAATTGTTAATAATATTTTGCAATAACTAGACAATAGGCCTTCTATTACGACAATGAAAGCTCTCACACCTTCATCAAAATTATATATAAATTAATCTTTTCCATCAGGTTCATCCATGAGATTATGAACGTTGGACAAGTTTATGTTGGTGTTTTGGAAAAATGTTCATCGTCCTATCTTATCAAATAGATTTCTAGAACATTGGTAACTGTGGTGAAATGTTTTTGTGGGAGTCTATGACTGTGCTTTTGAAGTATTTTTTGCTTCTACAAGATAGGAGTTAATAATATATGTATATTTTAGATTTTTAATAGAATTGGAACCAACTTTTAGATGTACACAAATGTATGTTACTTACAAATGGGTGGCACCTTGGTCACAATGAACAGCTCCCCCCGCTTGACTTTGCCGGCGTCCAGCCAACGCTTGAGAACTCTTCCGATGGCTTTCTCATTGCCGTAAACTGGTGCCGTGTCTATGTGGCGATACCCAGCTTCCAAAGCCGCGTCGATGGCGGTTTCAATTTCTTCATCAGATGCCTGCAGTGTGATGATCAAAATGTGGTTTAGTGGTTTTGAATATACATTGATGGTAGTATTTGTATTATCTATACTGGTTATTTATTCTCCGGTAACCAGTGAAAGTCAAGCCCACTAGGGCAGATATGTACAACTGAATGGAGGTTTATTGTTTGTCTTTGAAAACCGGTCTAAAGTCCCCAGCACCAACAAATTTGTTGATTGCATCGGAATTTTCAAAAGATTTAAATGACGTGTCAGCGATTTGTCGGGTCGTTAATGAGTTAAAACAATAGCGTTGAGATTCAAGTATCCACTATCCATTAACCACTTACAAATGATTTTTCAAATTACAGAATACAGAATCGTGATAATAACTACCTGCCAGGTGCCGATGCCAATCACGGGCATCTTCTCTCCATTGTTGAACGTTAAGAACTTGGTGTTGACCATTTCGTATTGATCTTTAATTACTTCTACAATGAAGCAGACTTGGGTAATATATTAAATGGAAAAGCTGCTGCACAACCTGTTGCTTCGAGGATAGGACTGAAATTAAACGAAAAGCTACGACCTAATCACCGGCCCCCTTATCATCGCCCAATCCAATGAGATTTTGCCCTTTTCAAAGCGCGGTCTTACTAGTCGATATTTTGTTTACAAAACAATCGAATTAAAAATTAAGTTTAGTTCCCTTATTTTGTTCAAGGCTAGTTAAATATACTTTAAATTAAGATCTAAACACAATAAACACGAAATTAATATGCATAAAAACTAATTTATTTGGTTTAAATTAATATAGAAATAAGTTCATCCATCGCATTGCATTTCAGTTAGATTTATTTTTATAACATTAGAACAATAGAACCAAATACTCTTCAAACATGAATAAGAAAAATACAATTCCGTTTCGTTCTTAACGAACTTAAGCCTATAAAGAAAATCTAATCCACCACTATGGAGAAGTTGGTGAATGTGAATTCTGTAAGTTCAACAGTCTCACTGAAAATGCATTTGTCGATTCGACTGGTGGGGCTGCCGGTGTGCTTTAGCCAGAGGCGCCTGTAAAAAAACCACTGGATAATCAAACTTTAAATGGAAAAAATCACTCACATGGACTCAAAGGAATGTCGATGTGCTTGAATCTCGCCCTTCACCGTATTCTCGTTGGTGTTTTTGCACCAACCCCGGACTCCAAGCTTCTGAGCTCTTCGCAAAGTGTACTAACACATTGGAATTGGATTATGAATGGAAGAGTACATATACATATACCTTGTTAATATAAGGAGGCTGATGATCCGAGCAAGTTCTTACCATTCGAAATGAAACGCCTGTGGGTGCAAGATCACTATTATTATGACTACCCGACTTGTGAATATCCTACCTTGCACAATCCCGAACACTTCGAATTGGCAGCTGAGGACCGGCTCATCGCTTCTATCCGATGTTACTCTTTTTTGGAACTCTGTGTGGGAAATTCGTTTGGGCTCCTCGCTGTTTTTTGGGGATGGTGCACCTTTATCGGATGTCGAAGGAGGAAGGGTTACCCGCCTACGCCTACCCTCAGTCTGCGTTTCATTGGAGGTCATTTTACAAAACGTATATATATCATATTTGGAGCGGTAAGCTGTCAAAACCCGATAGGTCGATAGGCATTAAGTGATTTGTGGTTTTGTGTGGGTCACCCTGAATTTTAACGGTTTTATAAATGGTAAATTTTAACAAATTACTAGAATCCAACAAAAATTTAAAAGTTTATTTAATACTATCAACAAATGAATCATTTAGCCATTTGTTGAAAATTTCAAAAGCGATCTTTGAGCGGTTTTTTTAGATCTAGCTTTTTTTATTAGCCGTTTTATAATCGTAGATCGACCTGATAAGTATAGTCTTGGCTATCGGGGCATCTAAGGGTTACCCTGTGCTCAAGGCGGTTCGTTGGAACCAGTTCCGACCTGACTTTGAACAAAACAAAATCATCCAGACAAAATAGTGAAGAACAAATATTACGCAGATACTACTTCATCGCACTATGCATACCCTGTACGCGCTTCTGAAGAACAAGCTGAGCGATGTGCATCCCCTACACAACATTGATTTGACGCGGGATGTGGCTTACTTGAAGGCGGTGGTGACCAAGGAGATGCAGTTGCAATTCGACGCCAGCGAGTTGGGTGAGTGACCCTCCGATTCAGACTGTTGTCCATTGCCTCAATTGTGTCAAGTCATCTGCTGCGCACTTGCAGAGATTATCCACCATGGACGCGTGCTAGAAGACGCTGACACCCTCAACCGAACGCTGCAGCCCAACTCCGTGATCCACTGCTTTCAGAAGATTAAACGTTACTCGCCGTACGTTCCGCCAGCCGCGACAGAGATCAATACCAAACATATCCAGGAGCTGTTTTCGTTGACCTCTCACCTGCAAATCAGCGTTACCTCGCGGTTCAACATTCTGCAGAAGATACTCGCCGAGTATCCGGAATTCCGGAGAAATCTAGGTGCGCAGGCTCTTATCCGCGACTCCGTACTGTTCAACATGCTGCACGAGCCGGAGGTGGTCCAGAACCTGGTTAAAGATTATCCCCTTATCTGTGAGGCGGCTCCATTCATTGTGGACACCATTCGCAAGGAGCTAGCCAGGAATAGCTCCGCCACGCAGTGTAACTAAAGCCCTATCCTTACTTATTTTGTAAATCTTATAAAGCGTTTCTTCCCTTTTAGTCCAAGAGCAGGCTGCCTCGGAGTCCACCACTTCGTCAGAGGAGGAAAACTCCCTGGGAGCAGGCAGCAGCAGCAGTGGTGGAAGCAGCAGCACAGCCGTGGCAGCTGCCGCGGCCGCCAATCGGCGTGATGAGATGGCTAACATCCGTCAGATTAGCCGCCAGCAACTAGCTAACGCTTTGGCCAACGTGACCTCGTTTAATTCACTATCAAATATTGCACAGAGAAATGCGGACGAGGCGTTGCAGGGTGATGAAAGACCAAGAACCACCTCGGCTCCATTAGCAGGCGTTGGAGCAGCGGCAACCGCCGCAGGAAGCAGCAGTGGAGCCATTAACAGCGGCTCCATATCTTCAGAGTTGTTCCGCAACGAGCTGGCCCGCGCTTTTCAGTCCCTGGCGCAGAATCAACCTGCGCCCGTGGAGAACATGGAGGTGGAATCCGGAGGAGGACCAGTCCCAGAGCTAGTGGCCACAGCACCAGTTGATGATGTGGATGACGAGGACGATGGTGGTGACGACAGTGATGTGCTGCCACGCTGCTATCGCCGTCATCGGTTCACTGAACAACTGCGTACCATGGCCGCCATGGGCTTCATTAATCACACCCAGAACGTTAATTATCTAGAACTTTCCGATGGGAATGTGGAACACGCTATTAATCTGCTTATGTTGGGCATGAACTAATAGGGATCGGTATTGACTAAATAGCCAACTTTATGTGCTTACTTTACGGACTTATATTTATTCTGCTGCTGAGGATTCTGAAGAATTTACTCCCAACTTAAGCAAGGAATATCTCGCAAGAACTTGAAATAATTAAATATACATTTAAAAGAGTCATCTTGGTAAGCTGATTGGGTGGGGACTGGGGAGTTTGGGCACGGGGGTTAAAGCTGGCCGTACAAAATGTTTCCACTAAATTATACTAGTTGATTAGATAGTCCAACGCCTTGTCCTTATTATTATTAAACTTGAGAAGCGCCGCCGAGATTTTCGATTCATCAAACCCGAGGTCCAGAAGTTCTCCCAACGGAATAAGGTGTTCGATAATCTGAAAAAAGTCAAATTTCGGACTAAAGGCTTTTGCAAGTGTCCGAAAAGGCGTTACCTTTTTATCATCGATACCGCACAGGCTAACCACCTTTGCCACCCGTTCCAGAGGGAAACCCATAGTACTAATACGTTGAGCCAACTTCTGTGCCGGACCAGCCAGCTCCCTAAAGGAGTTTTTGTCCACCACCAACTCGACCGTTGGCTGCTGCTCCGCGTTGTGACTGTGCAGGCGGGTGCGACGCTTTTCCGCCTGCTTCAGCTCTGTCTTCAGTTCCCGCAGGATGTCAGGCACACTCCTTGACTTCATGGCCACCTCGTCCTCCGACTGGCTGAGCGCAAGCATGGAGGAAGGCGCTGGAGGAGCCCTAAAATGGTTGGGAGTCCCAAATCCATTGACTTGGTAGTTGCTAAACTGTTGGTAAGAATGCTGCTGCGGGGAGTAGAAGGGCTGGTGACTATAGCCCTGCATGTGGTACACCTGCAAAAATAATAAACAGCCCATGTTTTGAATCAGAACGTCTGTAGAAATATTTGCTAGTTATAAGTGAAATATTGGGAACCGGATTAATATTTAAAAACTTCGAATTATGTTTTGATGTTAAATTTTAAATATTGATAATGGGATTATAATAAGATCATGTTAAGATCGTACTCAAACTCTTTGCAAATGTTGTTCTCTGTAGTACTATTTGAATCAAGCATTAGCCCCACCACCGATTTTTGATGAACTATCTATAATAAGGAATCTATCTGAAAAGTGCTCAAAAATCAACCCAATTAAATGGTATACTTCGCGTGAACGAACGATATCCTTTTTTTATTACAATTTAATGAGTAATGGGGATCCGACACTAAGAGTACAGGGATAGTACCAAATTCCATTTTCAATAGAATCAAGATAACATATTAGGGCTCTTTTACTGTTTAAAAGTGTCCCACCTGGAAGTGTTCCGGTTTATGCAGCGGCTGCTGGCCGGAAGCGCTATACATGGGCGTTGGGTATAGAGCCGTGGCTGGAATGCTTGGCTCGCTGTTGTCCCCATTATCATCACAGTGAACATGGAAATTGACGCTGTCAAGCGTCGCTTTGGTCTCCGCCAGCGTAGTCATTGCTAGCTCTACCGAAGCTGGCACTTCCTTGCCGGATGGCTCCTCCTTGGAATGATCCTCATGCTGATGATCCTGCTGCTGATGCTCCTCTTGCTGCTGCTGTTGATCTCTGCGCTTCTCCAGCTGTGTCTGGTGCAGCACCTGAGCTAGTATGTCCAGATCGTTAATGGTCTTCAGCTCGATATTGTCGAAAGGTGTGGAGTTCATATTGTATTCAAAGTCTGCGTAATTTAGGGAGCTATTCCGCTTGTGAAGCGTCTGCGGACTGACCACTGGAGTGGTGCTCAAGATGGTGGGCTGCAAGATATTGTGAAAATTGCACACACTTATTGACTTTGGTTCTTCGGCAGAGTCGCGTGACTCAGCGGTGATTGGAGGTGGCTGCAGTTCCTCTTCCCGACGTTCAGGCTCGTCCGACTTATGCTCCTCCTCGTCGTCATCCGATGACAAATCGTCCGCATTAGGATAATCAACTGCTCCAAGCATCTCCTTCTGCCTCGCCTCCAGCGCCCGTTGGCGTTCCTCCTTGCGGCGCTCCTGGCGACTGGCTCGCTCCTCGCGCTGCTGGCGACGTAGCTGGCGCCATCGTTGTGCCTGACTCACCACAGCCCGCTCCAGCTGACAGTCATACTGGTAATCCGGATGATCCGTGTAGAAACCTACTCGGAATTGCGATAGCCGATTGAGAGTCGCCTGCGGCAGGTGGAACACGGCAGGCGGGGGTTTGTAGCGCTCGACTATCTTAACCGGGACATCTTCCATGTTATGCTAGCGCATTCACCACGAATTTTGTTAATTAAGTTGCTACTACGCGTTTTTTCTCTCTGTTCTCTTTTGTTGTTCGCCGAGCAGCAGCGATAGGCGATAGACGACTGGCTTGTCATCGGTTACTGCTGATTCGCTAATTTCTACCAATGTTGGTTATCGCTTTTACTTAAGGTTCTCAATTAATTAGGTGTATTTTGGTTTGGTTCCGAGTTGGCCACCAGCGGATTTTTAATCTTATAAATAAATAATTTGAGTAAATAAATAGCGGAATATATTCATAATTTGTACAGATTATGTTATAAAACATAACAAATTAAAATTTGAATCGACAATTATCCGCGATAAATACGTTTATTGTTACCAAGGGTGTATGAATTTATTAAATGCATGGGGAGTAGTTTCTTATGAAATGCTTTTTAAAACATAGTTTGAAATATTGCAGGGTATTAAAATCATGCATGTATTAAAGACCAGCAACCATGTTATCGATAGTGGAGGCCAGGCATAGTTCATCGCTAATCTTCAAGGCAATGTAAACAAAACAAACCGAGAAATGGACGATGTCGAGGATCTGCGGATAAACCAGCAGCAGCTTATGAACGAGATTTCGGCCCTATTGCAGAGCACGTCGGAACGGAGCGCCGCCAACGCACTGCAGTTGAATCAGGAGCTCCAGCGCCGGCTTATGCAAGTCCGGACTAAAATCCTGGCCATGTTACAAGTAGTTAGGGCCCGCTTCTCTCGGAACGAGGAGATCCTGGTGCGCCGGCTTAGACCTCGCTCCCATTTCGGCCCGGATTCTCTCAATCTTAGCGGCGCGATACTGCGTAAAGGTACGTTTCGCTTCAAGGGCAACCTTTTTTTCCGAGACATCGATGGCCGAAGCTGCCCTAACAACGAGGACTACGAGGCGCGCTGCCACACGGAGATGTTTCCCACCGACTTTGACATGCACTCCAGACACGTGTGGACATTGCTGGACAAAAAGAATGTGATAATGGGGATAAAACAACAGGTGAGTGACGGTTGTAGGTCTAAAATATGGACAAGTCATCTCTGTTAAAAGGGTAAATTTAAATTAGACACTACCATTATCTTTCGAAATTATCACTAATGTATTTTTGTCGTGCCTTTTCATTAATGAATATAGTCATATAATCCATATAATGAGGGATAAATTTAATGGTTAACAAATGAGAAAGTTAATAAACTGTAAAGTTTATAACTCAATTCATTTAAGACTTTTTTACCAATGAACTCAGATTGATTACCATTTATAACTATTAAAAGCAAATATTAATATTCTGTGTTAATAACAACTCAATTCTCAGTTACTTGACCATAGGGCCCACAATACAAATGCGTTGCCCAGTGGAAGCCTTAAGCGTAAGCCAACGGAGCGGCACTTAAACACATTGGTAAGTCTGTTGACTTCTGCGGACAGTAGATTCAGCATCGACTGGAACCAGATCAGCACTCTGGACTTGGAATATCGGCACTCTCCGTACAGCTGTGAGGCAATGTGGCGGGTCTACTTATCCCCTGATCTCAGGCGAGACGATTGGTCGCCCGAGGAGGACGAAACCCTGCTGGCAGTAGCAACTGCGAATAGGATGCAAAACTGGGAGCTGACAGCCGCGTCACTAGAACGACGTTCCGACTACCAGTGCTTTGTTCGCTTTCATACCGCCTTGCGTTATCTGCTGGAACCAAAGACCAGCTACCGCTGGAGCGATGAGGATAACGATAGACTAAGGGAGATCGTTGATAGGAATACGGCAAACGGCGTAATTAACTGGAAGAGAGTCGTGGAGTACTTCCCGGACAAGTCTAAGTCAACGCTGATTGGTCGTTACTACTACGTGTTGCATCCTCGCATAAGTCACGGTGGGTACCCAATATATTGTATAATTTTTGATTGTTCTTTCCTTAATATAAAATCCTACTAATATTACTGCAGAAGCCTTCACTACCAAAGAGGACATGATGCTGTTCGCCGCCGTTGAAGAGTACAATGGGAAGTTTCACTGCTTTCCGCGATCTCTTTTCCCGAACCGGTCGTTAACACAACTCCGAACTCGCTACCACAATGTATTAGCACAGCGCAACAAGACCGACTCCTGGTCCGTACAGGACGACACCCGGCTAATGAGCTTCGTAACGCAATACGGGGCATCCCAGTGGCTGAACTGTGCCACATTCTTGGGCAATCACACACGGACCAGCTGTCGAACCCGCTTCCTAGTCATCAAGAAATTCCTTGAACAAAATCCCAATGCAAAAGTGGAAGACTTGCCACGCCGCCGATCGAAGAAGGTGTCCTTGGTCAACTCTGATAACTGGGCGCAGCGTTTGCAAGAGTGGCAAGAGGACCCAGAGTCATTAGTTACAGCTGAACGCACCACAGGAACTCGGGTGCGAGGACCCAAATCGAAGAAGGCTAAGATTGAGCAAGAGTGTTCCTCAAAACTTATGAAAGTGGATATAGAGTTGTGCGAGTTCTTTAAGTATAGTTACAATCTGCCGCTTACGACTCCAAAAACATTTCCACTTCCATATGACCTTATTAACCTTGCGTATGTGGTTAGAGCTCTTGCATATAAGCCACCAATTCGTCCCTCGCTCTTACAAAACATATTTATGCCAAATGAACTGCTTAAGTGTTACAATAGCATGATCCGGAACCTTCCGGACGAGAAAGGTGATTTGAAGAGCCCACTTTTGCCACCCAACTGGTCAACGATGATGGGATTTCGGGCTTTGTGCATTCTTTCTGGAGATTGTCGCAAGAAGGGTACGGAAGTACGAGGCTCCGATTATAATGAATCTGCACCACCCATTCAGCTTTTCCGCAAAAGGTTGCGAGCTCTTTTCTATCGTACCACTCTTCTCAGCCGCTTGGAATCGCAACTCTTTACGGACTTACGCTCAGCATTAGTGTCTCTGCCACGACCCAATCCCAATTATGCTAAACTGGGTACACATGTCTTAATCGATCCCGAGCCGGAACCACAGAATGATCTAAAATCCGAGCCGCTTAGCGAAGATGAAGTGATTAATACAGTCAAGCAGGAAGTGGAAATGGAATTTATAGTTCCATAGAAATTATTAAGTAAATACATATTGAAATATTTAAGCTTTAAAAGTTTATATTTTTTTACTTTATATCGCGTTATATAATAATTCATTACAATGGCTAACAAATAATTTATAAACTTGTAGGTACTCTCAATGTATTTCGCATACAACAAAATCAAGTGACGGACCGATGTGCATTAGGGTGGCTCATTTTTCTGAATGTAGTTTAAAAATATTGTTTTTTTTGTTGGCGTTTTAGAATCCTTTCAAAATGTAACCTCTATCCTGGATGTTTACCCAGAGCAGAATTGTCAAAACCTCATTTTCAATATAAAAAGAACCGATCCATCCTATTGTACATGCGTCCACAATGCATTACAAAGCATTTTTATGAGCTGAGCGTGAGGACTATTTTGTTCGAATCCCGGAGGAGGCGCTCATTGGAAGTTACTGAAATCCGTCTTCAGCTTAATCGTGGGCTTCTGCGGCTTGGCCAGCAGGTTCCTCTGCGCCTCGCTTGCTTTTTGGGCAATGTTAATCGACTGTTGCTGGCTGCGAATGGCCGCTTCTAGTTTTTGTCGCAGTTCCGGGGATTGACTCATCAGGGCTTTGAATTCCTGCGGATATTTGGGACCGATCTTCAGAAGCCACTGCAGCGCCTGGTCGTGGAGCTGCCGTTGGTACTTTGGCAGCGTCCGGAGTCGACTAGGCTCCGCAAGGAATCCAATAAGCACAGGGACCAATAAAGTCAGCATTTGAATATCTGTGAAGTGTGGACAGGGAAACAATTAATATTTTAAACTTAAATTTAAATGCTTGCTAAACAGAACAACCATTCACAGAGATAGACAAGTCGCATCATCCCATACGTTTACTTCATACGTGCAACATTTAAAGCGTAATCTTCTTTGACAACAAGAACTAGAAACTAGGTGTTCAGCTATTCTATGGATTGGTGCATTCGAAATCATTAAGGGTGCAATTAACGAAGCATTTCAAAACTAAATGACAGTTTATATAAATATAAGAAACTTTATTAGAGAAAAGAACAGGATGATGTTCCTTTTTTATTGTTGTAGAAAAAGTATTCCATTTGCAATTACATAGTAAGACGATGACAATGTAGTAAAATAACAACGCGTGTCAAAGATAAGAAATTAAAACTTTTATTGTTTCGTTTGCACTGCCTTAAATTTCTGAAATGCTTTTTCGACATGAAACATGTGAGTTTGCGATCGAACTCTTCTATTTACCTTGTAGTAAGTTTATGTTTCCTAACATTTGATTTCATTTTTGGTTTAGTGTTTTGTAAATGATTTGTGAGTTGATAAAAAGAGAAGACAGAAAAGAGAGCAAATATATAATAACGTATTTCTTTTTTTTTTTCCAAAGTGTGAAGTTTGAAATGTATGTTACTTAACCAATACTTTGGCTGCATTCGAAGAGATATTTGTAGAAACAGAGCAGCCTAATGGCAAATGTTGGAAAGGGGAGACTGTCAACTATATAGGCGGGGAAGGGGGTACTGCTGTGAACTACATATATTATAAGATGGGGTACTCCTGCACCAAATGCAAGTAATGTCGAGTTTGGGAAGTAATAATAGTAATATTTAATCTTTATATTCACAAAAATTAAACATCAAATAAGATGTCTTCTAAAGAAAGCTATAATGTAAAAAACTGAACCATTTTTACTTGTTAGCAATTTTTATATTATGTTAACCTCTTAATTAACAAACAAGAAACAACGCTGGACTATTAGATATCCGTTGCTCCAGCTATTTAAAGTGCGAAGAAGAAATTACAACATCTTTTTGAAATATCAATAGAAATTTAAAAAAATGGACACAGCCAAAAATATATATGCTTTATAGGGTCGAAAACGCTTCCTTTTGCCTGTTTCATACGTTTTAAAGTTTCCATGTTTTATAATTGTAAATTATACCCTTCCTTCAAAAGCATACATTTTAAGTCTATTGATATAACATAATCGAAAACATGTTATTAAGGTTAAATTCTAAAATGTTCTTACAAAAATAGGAGTACCCCGTGTCTTAAAGAAAGACCAAGCTAAACAATTCTTAATTATACCCATTTACTTACGGTTTTGTGGCTCCGACAAGTCTATAAGTTGCTCAACGGTAATGATGCTCTCAAGGGTAATCTGTAGCTCCAGCTCGCCTGTGGGCACCTTGCTGGACTCCGCATACAACGATTCGATTATCCTAGGCGCAAGTGCGTGGATGTAAGGGGTTGCCGTCTTCAATTCGGCCCGAGCGAAGATCGATCGAGTTGTCTCGATGCAGCGCAGCTTTACGGAGAGGTGCTCCGACTGCAGGCACTGCCGGAAGTGATTAATGCAGGGATATTGCAAAGAAGGAGTAGACACAACGGAGGCGGGGGTATGTAGGATGAAAACCGTGATGGCCAACAGCATAGTGACCTCGTCGACTTTCCTTTCCTCGTTATCGCCAGCCGTTTTGGTGAGATCCACAATGGTGGCAAGGGCACTTTGAAGTAACTGTTGCCATTCCTCGGTTGTCTCCTCTACTTTAGCCCACTTGTGGACACAAACGGATCGCAAGCACTGCAAGGCAGACTTCACTGCACATGTGTTTGCCAAAATAGTACTATCTATGGCCGACTTGTTGGCGATTTCCTTAACGATACTAGTTGTCATATACAGGACGGTGGGCAGGATTGCAAGGGCACCCTTGGGTGTACATAAATCCAGCAACTGTTCGACGCACTGCAGTCCGCTGGCTACAAGCAGGCCGTTTTCATCACCCAGCACCGAGAAGAATGACGAGCCAGTGGCCATTTTGGCATAGGCAAAATCCAGCTGCAGGCCGGAGCCACCAGCTCCCTGCCTCGTGGGATTCATCGTAGGTATTTGGCGAACAAATAGACAAAGACAAACCTCCAGAACGGCGTAGACATGCGAGCTTCCTGGCTGCATAGAATCATCTTCACCATGTCGCTCCCCACTCCCCTTTTCAGAGTTTGCATTATTGTCCCGTTTCCTTTCCAAATCTTCCCTAGCAGCACGGATTGTTTGCTTCAAAATTTCCACGCAAAGAAGTTGAACGAGTAATTCATCTCTCGTCAGTATCTGGCGGTGTAGAACATGACAGAGTTCAATGGTTAAAGCCCGATCCTTGACCAACTGTCTCCTAGCCCAATCAGAATCAAAGATGCTGTGCAGTGAGCGAAGGCAGCTCACAATGTTTTTAGGCCTTTCAGAACTTCTCATGCTGCAGAGTGCCTCCATGCAGATGCCGAAGATCATATGGAAGCGATCCGCCGACAAAGATCCGTGAGTGATCTGATTATTGTTGGATTCCGCTGCGGCTTCACTTGTATCAAGATGACGGGCGAACCCCTCATCCCTTAACCATAGTGCGGAGGCATAGAGGATTGGAGGCCAACTGGTCATGTAATGTGGTTTTGACGAGTTAATTGTGTCCGTGGTGTAAAAAGCTCCTCCGTCGTGTGGTAGTTGGGACTGGAACTCCGCAGGTAGTAGCAGCAAGGCGTGATCCTTCATAGCACTTAGCCAGTGTGTTGAAAGATTGTGAAGCTCAGGTTGCACCAATCCTAGAAGACTTTCACCTCTACTGTCAGGAACATCTAAGTCCGTTTCCACATTGCCTGAGGATTGTAAGCCGGACTGTTGGGACTGGAGGTTCAGTAAGGAAGCCGGAGCCTTTCCATTTCCTATCATAGCCACAATATAAACCTCTGCCCACGCCTTTAGGATGCTTAGCTTCTCCAAAGTAGCCATTGATTCGTTATATAACTGAGTGCTGTTGGTTTTCGAGGAAAGCTTATCAAGGGAACTGACTAGCAGCTGATGAACTCTTTTTAGATCCCCTATGTCGCGAGCTACTCCAGATCCAATCCACGCTGAGCAAACTTCACAAGCAGCAGCCGTCACATGAGAGGGAGTATCCGGCGCGAAAGCAGGACGCAAAGCAGCTCCCACCTGAGCCTGGAACTGCTCTAAGAGTAGATGTCCGGGGAATTCTGGTTCTGGAACATTAGCGAATCGATCGATTATTTCCTGCAGAGTGCGCAATCCTTCTAATCTCAATTGATCCGAATCTGAGGTGGCGGCCATGAAGGACATTCGAATAAGTTCCGCCAAGTGCAGGATGAGGTAATCTCCGCGAGAGCGAATGAGTTGCTGTTCCTTAGCCTGTAAGAGATCAAAGTGCACTGAACTAGCAGCTTCACAGCTGGATATGATCCGTCGCACGCACTGGGCGGCGAAAACACGAGTGGGCCACTTTGGTTGCACTGCCGGATGGGTGGATGTGTTCTCTTCTGCTCGGTATTCTGTTACATCATCAGCATACTCCTCCTCTTCGTCCTCGTCCACATCTTCTCCTCCAGCATCTTTGCTCTTGCTTTGTTCTCCACTAGCAGGATCATCATTTAGTCCTCCTTCCACAGCGACGGTTAACACGTTCTTGCAAAGACTCAACCATGAGCTGAGATTATCTGCAGCCAGCATTTGAAGCATGGAAGTAAGTGTATCATGAATGTTTCTCAGCATCTCGGCATCCGTTTCTGTGTCGAGCAGAGAGAAAAGCAATCCTGGAAGTCCATACTCCGTTATTACCAAATCAGGAAGATGTTCGGCGTTAATAGTTAAGGCTAATTCACAAACTTCTTTAGCTTCCCGATGTGCCAACTGCCGGAGACAGGAAACAGAGGCCTTGCGAAGTATGAAATAGTTACAGGCTAGCATTCCAACGAGAGTGGGTACCAACTCTTCTAGTTGCAGAGATTTACTGGCAAAAAGATGTAGCTGCTGTAGGCAACCAATAGCCTCAGCTTGCACAAGAGAATCTGAGTGTGATTGAAGGAGAGCTGCTGAACAGAGGAATGATCCTCTCATGCTGGCTACTGGTCCACCTCCTCCTTGTAGCTCCGGTCCCACAGTGGTGATCAACGCATTGACTACGCGGCCCACACACTGATGTACATCAACATGAGCGTGGGGTACGGTAAGTAGAAGTTTCAGGCACAGCGTCAGGGTTGCCTCCACATAGCCGCGGAACATTGGACCTCCAGAGTCGGCAATCTGCGCCAAAGCATAAAGCGACCAAGCCTGTACCACTGGCGACGCACTATCTTGACCCAAGGCCAGAAGAATGGATACACTAGTGCTCAGATGCTGCGACGATCCCATGCCACCCACGTAGCGATGCAGGCAGCCGAGGGCATGTGAATGTCCAGTCCTCGTAACCACATCTCTGGCAGACTTTAGTTTATCAAAACTATTTTGAGCCAACTCCGCGGTAAAATGGGAATCTCCCACGACCTGGGCTAATCGTCCCAAGGCCTCTCCAGCCGCACACCGAATGGTAGAATTGGCACTCGTCAACGATGCAACTACCAATGCCGTGGCACTTTTTCGTACATCCTCCTGGCCTAGGCTTGTCTTGCTGTCTGTCAGATTTTTTAGAGCGCAAAGCAGAGCCGTAAATATATTCATTTGGACGGCTTCTTGGCGACTGCTCTTGGCCTGTCGAATACACTCAGTAAAGTGCTCTAACATCTGCAGTCTATGCTTGTTTGCCACTTTGGGAAAGATGGTTCCATACAGAGTCACTGCCATATCGATCACTGCTACTCCAAGTGGCAATGGTCCTGGACACTGTTGTGCCTTGCTGATCTGCTGGATGTTGCTTCCTCCGCCGCCACTGCTTCCACCAGTGGATGTTGTTGATGCACCATTGGAGCTGGATCCAGTGCCTAGGGCAGACCAACTGGGACGGTATAGACAGCATGGATCGTGCTCTAGGGCGCCAGATCCCGCGGCGCTATTGGGTTGCAGCTAAAAAACAACGAAATTTTAATTAATAAAATAAATAAATAAATAATAAATAATAATTAATCTGTAATTTACTTTAAAAACAACTTATGACAAAATAAAGATAATTTAAAATTCATTCATGCAGGAAAAGCATCAATATCGATTCTGATATGATTTTCTCAGCCATAATTAAAGAACTATATACATTGTTATAAGATTAACAACAAAAAAGCTTACTGAAAGCATATCAACAGTTTGCACTCGATATCGGAATTTTAAAAACAATTTAGCTACAAAATAAAAACATTTAATTATGTTCAGCTATTTGAACCTATTAAAATCACACACTTAAACATTTTCAAAATTTTTACTCATGCTCAATTAAGAATCAAAATCAATTCCAATATGTTGAATAATAAATATAGGCTAATATACATGTAACGACTTAATAAAACTAGAAACAAACACTGGTAGCAGATATTGCACTCCACTTACATGCTCGCCATCGACTTTGCGATTTGGCTCCATCTTTGGATAAGCACAATTATAGAGAGAAGGGTGGAAAAACAGTGATTTGGGGTTTACGGATAGACAGTTGGTTCAGCGTACACACACATTTATGGGAAGATGTACCCAAGCTTCCAAATTAAACTCACCTGATCTTCAATGGTGCGATGATTAGTTTCCTGCAGCCAAGTGCCCAGTATGATCGAATCATCACCATGACAAAGCGTCCGCAACAAAGAGTTTGTAGTGTTGGCCGCGTTATCCGCAAGAGTAAACTCCGAGACGAGCATGCGGAGAAGATGCGTATAGGAGGCCTCTAGTGCATTAGCCGGCAGCAGAGTCAGCGTTTCAAAGAGACGCAGCCGTACCATAGCTGCCGGAGCCTTGAGCTGGGTTCCATAGCTCTTAAGGACAGATGCCAAGCTGGAAAAAGTATCAATAAGCGTGACAGATAAGCTGAAAAAAGATGACACTCACTTGACCAGCATGGCCAGTGCGCTTTCGATGGGAGTGAGCAGTCGTCTGGTTATGTCTTCGTTGAGCAGATCCGGGCAGTTAAGCAGGAAGCTGTGCATTACAGAAAGAGCTCCAGCTCTGCCCTCTAGCGTCACCTGCCAAGTGAAGGCATCACCACGAGCCTTTTCCGATTCAAGCTCTTTGTTTGACCGCGGAAACGAGTTCCGCCACAGTAGCAGCATCCGCGGCAACAGTCCCTTGACTACCGGCGATCCTAAAGTCATTATTGCTCCAATTAATAGCCAGCCGGCCTGGGTACGGTGCAGCGACATGCGGCTATTCTGGGAAGCAGATCGCAGCAGTTCCTCCGCACAGTTGAACACGACCTTGCCCTTTGTGTGGGGTATGCCCAATGGCGAGTACCGAACGCTTCCCAAAATTGCCGCCAAAGCGCAGCTATATCCGGCCATTGCTTCTGGCGAGGATCGCATTTGCTCGATGGCCTCTACAAAGCGATCAATCAATGGAGTGATTTGCCCAGGAACCGCCACACAAGCGCATCGTAAGCACCAAGCGGCAGCCAAACGGGCAGCGGCACAGGGATGTATCAAAACGGCACAGGTGGCATCGATAGCTTGCAGGGATTGATCTCCCAACAAGTTCTGAGCCGTGGTTCCTAATCCAATTAGTAGGGAACTAAGTTCCTGGAGGGCACACACCAGCAGGTGCTGACTGAACAAAGTTTCTTGATTAGAATCCTTGGCGTTCTCGGGATTAAAGTCAATAGAGTTCATCTGTTTGGCTACCAGATGGACCAGTTCCTTGCAGGCAGCGCTTTGCGCCTTTTCGCCTAGCATCTTGCCAATTGTTGATCGGAGTATAAAGCTGATGCATTTGCGCGAATACACTGCATCCACGTGGGAGCACGCTGCCTTTGGATTGGCCACCAAATCTAAAACATGTGCCAGAAATGTGTTTAACTGTCGTTCCAACCAAACGCTGCCCATGAATTGCACAAAAACAACGTAGGCATGCGTTACACCCACTCGGACTTCTCGGTTGACTCCTGAGCTGCCTTTAATAATCTCTCCGGTACCTTTGAGAAAAGAGGCGCCACCTCGAAGGAAACCTGACATCAGGATGCCCAGCGCTTCATCGAGGGAAACCAAACGTTGGGTAGCTCCCTTTGCCGCCTGTATAGCCACCACTTGTCCCTGCTTCTTTTTGCCTGTTGCGGCTTCTGCCAGTTGTTGAGTGTAGGCCAGAAGTGTTCCCAGCAGTTGAGCTACTGCACATCGTACTTCGTAGTTGCTGCCGTCGAAGGCTCGGAAGCATAATGTTCCCAGGCTTTCCAACTCCGTTTGATAGAGGAATGGTGCACTATATATCATTTTGAGGATGCAGCGGGCTGCAGCCACTCGAACAGCCATAACACGGTCCAATAGGCAATGCTTGGCAGCCTTGTAAATATCTTTGTGCACGTTGGCAATGGCGGTTCCCATGCCAGCGCTCACCTTCT
This sequence comes from Drosophila teissieri, assembly GCF_016746235.2. Lineage (NCBI taxonomy): Eukaryota > Metazoa > Arthropoda > Insecta > Diptera > Drosophilidae > Drosophila > Drosophila teissieri. The sequence continues at coordinate 7,525,046 of NC_053032.1, forward strand.
CCAGCGTGTGCATGATCTCAATTCGCGCCTGCGACTCAGCGTTGCGAAGTGTTCGAATAAGGATCTGCACCGTATCTTCGTAGGTGCGGCCCATCATCCTGCCCAGCTTTTCATACATCGAGCCCAGCACACAGATGGCGGCGCTGGGGATAAAAGAGACTGAGTTTCGATTTGGTATATATTTATATGAAATATACTCACAGCTTGGTTGGCAAGTAGCTGGGCGAATCGTCCTTGTTCTTCAGGATGTCATTGCAGGCGTTGACGGTGTCAAAGAGCATGAAGGTGTCACCGACGGAGAATAGCGTGGCCAACGCGCTAGCAATAAGCTTACGAATGGGCGGACCTGGAGCACCCTGGATTCGTTCAGAGAGCTGCTGCACCAGCTTCTTTTGGCTCGCCTTGATCTCCGCCTTGGACACCAGTGGCAGGGACTTCTCCAAGTAGCGCAGCCATTCCAACTCGAACACAGGCCGCTTGTGTTCGGGCAACTGCTTGAGAGCCTCCTCATTAAGGGTCAAAGTGTGGGCCAGCTCCATTTCGGATAAAGCCTCCTCCTCAGTTTCCGAGCGTCCCCTTGCGGATGAGGCGGAAAATTGGTCGCTGTTTATAAACGATCTGCAGAACAAGCGAGAAAAAATAATATAAATTGAGGAATGTTTTTGTAATTAAACGCAACATATGGTTGATGAGTGTGTTCGGGACTATTCGGTTGACCTTTAACCTTGCCATTTGAGTATACTAGTACGCATTTCAGATTAAGCTTAACAAAAATGATTATTTCCCTATGTTAAGAATGTATTAAGTCATGTTATGTTTTCTTTTTTTTTTAATACTTAACGTTGTATAACCACCAAGTGTGCAGATCAACATTAATTGATATATATGTACGTATGTGAATTAAAAAACAACCATTAGCCATAGATGTAGAGTGGTGAAATAGATGGGAAATTGGTAGGGAAACAAATTTATGAAATGTAACTATTGAAAAGATAAAATTATTTATTTATAACAGAAACCTTGGAAATTGTGTCCCTTTAACCAAAGCAAATATGCCTTAAATGCTTGCCACCAATAAGTAGAGCAATCACTCTACAGAATATACGTTTATAATAGAAGGGGCGCAGCGTGGCAGTCCCCCATAGTATTGTGTGGAAAAGTATGCATCACTCAATCTATATATACGGCGATGATGACGGTGATGAAGTCAACCCAGAAACATATACAAATGTATCGATGCGCCGCCACACTTCGAACGGAAACTGCACTGGTAGCGACTAGGAAGTCCACCCACACCCGTCCTACTTTCTTGTTTTATCCACAAACCCACTCCCATCCAGCTTTGATAAGTGCGGGAAAGAGCTGTCGCCTTGGGCTCGATTGCAGCGCCCGTTGACACAGATGGCGGCAAAGTCAAGAGGAACCAAATCATTAAGGAGAAACAAAGACTTTTCCTACGAAAAATCAAAGGGGTTCAATGCGGATGCGTCTCTTGTCCTCGTCATTTGTGTGCAATGTGCGAAATGATGTCCGCCGGCTATGGGTATTGGGGTAAGCTGAGACAATGGGACGGATTTGTGGGAGGTGGGCTGCAATTTTAATGGTTGGGACGTTGGAGCACAATGGTGCTTGGGAAGGTCGTTTGCAGTAATTGCTTTACTGGAAACCTTCTGACATGTTTGCAAGAGTGATTTTATTAGTCACATTTTCACTATGGAATTACGCATATACAAATGAATCATTTTAATTCGATTTTTTTGGTTCATTCAGGACATTTTTTTTATTTATTATTAAAATAAATAAAAATGTGTATTGTCAACGCTCAGTCAGTTTGTTAAGCAACATTTTTGCATAAATAGGGCGTTTATTTATAGGGAGTCCTTACAAAAATGGTTATTCAGATAACATCCACTTTGGTAAACATTTTTTTCAAGAGTATGTGGAATTTCCTATTACTAATTGTCGGCCTCTCAAAGGGTATCCCGTGCCTTGGGGTTATTGGTTCCAGGGGTTTCTGTTCGATGCAGCTCCTTCCGTCTGCTTATTTGTTGCCTTTGGTCTTTGTTTGCGGTTTGTGCTGCGAGTGGCTTGTGTGGCATGTTGCACAAGGCACATATTCTCACACTGCTTACAATTTCAGTGGGCAAAATAGCACTAAGAATAAGATATATCACATTTATTCATTTCATATGCTCTCACAAAACTAAAACTGCCAAAAAATTATTCTGAGTGAGCTGTGACTAAAAAATTTGTTGTGTAGCTAGTTAGCTCGAATAGGATTTATTTAATTTAACTGTTTTTTACTAAAAACATCATCATTAAAATATTGTGAATACCTAAATGTTGCTAGAGTGATGAGTATTTCCTTTTGTTGAAAAAACAACAATGTCTAAATGTAATGCCCTCATTCATAATTCATAATCGATACGTTACAATTTCTTCGCCTAACTATGAACAAGAATTTTAGTGCTATTACTTTGACCACCGCTGTGTGCACATACAAGGAGAAATAATCCTCTGACGTGAGGACACCGAACCATTGACGTCTGCAGGCTCGAGTTACATAAGACGCCGTCGGGCTGCTGCACCGCCCCCTGGCACCCACTTTACCGCCTACAAAAGGAAAACAAGTAAAACCTGTAAGGTGCAACCCAGCTAGAGAAAAGAAACCAAGAAGCAGCCACAAATGCAAGTCCCGACTAGACTTGTCCTGTGGAACACGGAACATTAGGGTGACTCGTTCGCCGGTGGGTGGTTATTTCTTCTGGATGGTGGTGGTGGTTGACTTTTCCACTTTCCACCCCCCTCGAGCACCCCACCCTCCTGCTTTGTTTTTGTTTTCTTCCTGAATTTACCTGCGCGCCTCGAAGATAACTTTGCGCAGAAATTGCGGCGTGCGTGCAAAGTTTAAGTTTTCCATTGTTGTGGTTTGCTGTGGCGTCACATTACCAGAAAACTTTCTTTGGCTTTTCTCTCGCCAATCTGCAGCCTGCAACTTTCACACAAATCGATAACTTTTCCACAACAGCACTTTCAGCAGTATTTAAATGTCTTAATGGAGTTTGTTTAAAATTGCTTGTTATTATTGCTTTGTTTTCAGTTTCATCAGGGCGATTAATTCTTCAATAGCTTGTCACTCGATGTGGCGTAAGTGGCGAAAAAATAAAACAGAATTAGATGAGATTACAGGCGCTACTCTGGAGTAGAGGCAGGCCCAACCAGATCCGCTTACACTTGCTTCGCGCACCGAGTACAAAAACAAAATGAAATGAAAGAGCGTTGGCAAACAGCAACCCACCGAACGAAAGAGTGTTCTCTCTTAATACCCTTTCTGAGAGTAAAATCGTTACCAAATGTCAGCAGCCCTGGATACAGATTCGTTCAGTTCTTGAGTATTTATTTATTCATTTGCTAATATATAGAAAGGAATTTTCTTTAAACAAATTTGTTTCCTTTAATAATAAAGTTCAAAAAAATAATAAATACAAACTTTTTTAATTTAGTTGAAAAGTACATAAAAATAAATTAGCAAATATCTGTAAACCGCCTCTAGAAGTGAATACACAACTTCAGTATGTAAATAAATAAATTTCAAAGTGAGAGAGCGCCAAAACAAAATAAAATCAAAGAGCGGTGGAAAGAACACAAGAAAAACATCCCAGTGCAGCAGCAACAGCAACAAGAAGGGCATGTTCGAGAAGAGTACGAGTCGAGTACGGTGGCAAGCTAGCAGAAGAGAGCGGCTTGTGAGAGAGTGCCGATGACGTCGCACGTTAGAATCGCAGCTGATTTAGCAACAATTTGCAGCCGGCGGACCTGTTATAGACTTTTAGGCACATTAGCACCGATGCACACTCCCGCATTGGCGTGAACTATGTCAATGTGTCATTTAAGTTGTTTGGCTGATTCAGTGCTCAAGGAGACGGAAGGGCGGTAGGGGGTGTTCTGTGTTCTGCTCGCTTTGTGCTAAGAGAATACCTTCGGTGGCACTTCCGGCCGTAAAGGGTCTGCAGACTGATCTAGAATCGGTCACAAATACAAATTTAATCACACAACAAGAGTTCCTCGACTATCAGATACCTGTTACTTAGCTTGTGGGAGTGCGAACGAGTAAATTTATCATTGTTTTGGTATATCGATAAAAATTGGCTAAACAAATACAAAATCAAAACAAGAGAGAACGCTGTAGTCGAGTTCCCCGACTATCTGATACAGATATAAGCTAGTATAAGTGCGAAGGAGAAACTTCAACACTTACAGTTTTTGGTGGTTTGTGGGCGTTAGAGAGGGCGTGGCATAAAGATCTTTGGCAAATCGAGAGATATTGACAAGACTTACAAAAATATGAAAAAATATCAAAACATTTTTTACCGCTTTGGGCGGTTTGTGGGCGTTAGAGTGGTCGTGACAAGATTTTTGGCAAATCGAGAGATATTTACAAGATTTACAAAAAAAAGAAAAAATATCAAAACATTTTTCAAAACTGTGGGTGTGACAGTATGGGCGTGGCAACATGGGCCAACAAACTTGCGCTGCGTCTATGTCTTTGGAGTCTGCATGCTTAATCTCAACTTTCTAGCTTTTCTAGTTTCTGAGATCTCGACGTTCATATGGACAGACAGACGGACATGGCTAGATCGACTCGGCTATTGATCCTGATCAAGAATATATATACTTTATATGGTCGGAAACGCTTCCTTCTGCCTGTTTCTACTTTTCAACGAATCTAGTATACCCTTTTACTCTACGAGTAACGGGTATAAATATGGTCAAATGTTCCTAATTAATAAAATATATGAATGTATGTACATAAATACTTCATTGGGTCGGAAACGATTCCTTCCAAAGATTCCTTGAAAGATACCTTTCATCGAATCTAGTATACTCTGTTACTCTATGGGTAACGAGTATAAATAGGTGTCCGAACTGAATTAATCTTTTTGAAGACGAAAGAAGAAATACTAGAAACACGAATATTAATGAGTGGTGTGGTATGGTACACCAGTGCAAATTAAACCTAATTTCAACCTGCGAGTCATAGATTACAAAATATAGTAAAAAGCACAAGTCGGGTAATAAATAGTTGCTTTGATTTGTAATAATAGAAGAAGAACGCGATGCTACTAATTTCCAATGATCAACGAACAAAAATGAGATACAAATTATGTATAACAAATTTTTGTAAACTGTCTGTTTTAAAAAAAATAGGCTCAAATAAATAATATATATAAAATAAATGTTAGTTAACTATTTTCTAAAACAAAAATTCAAATTTATCAAAGTACACACACAATTATAAGGTCGACTTTATTATGACTTATCCTAGGAGCTTAAGGTAAAAACTGCATGCTGGGAATAAAAGTCAATGCCTTGGAAGTGGCGCTTTTGGGATTCCCCAGATCTTTGGCGATTCCCTGGACGCGGGCCACCACGTCACTGCGCTGGATATCGCCCCGGTCCAGCATCCGTTTAAAGAGAGTATGCAATTGCCTGGCCGCAGAAACCTGGGACAACGCGTGCAGCTCCACCAGCAGATCCTCGGAATATCCCTCATACTTGCTCAGACTCGCCGCCTTGGCATCGCGCTTTAGCAGATCGTAAACCAGCAGGAAATCCACATAGGGCTTTGTGGGGGGAACCCTCTTTTTGCCAGCTATCGAGGCGGTACTCCATCGATCCATCGCAGACTCAGAACCAAAAGCTGCCCTTCCGTAATTATCGTCGTAGAGGCGCAAAAAGTTATCCAGCGACTCCACATCGTTGGTAAAGTCGTAGCGCTCGTTTTGAATATCACGGATCAAAGACAAAGGCAGGTTATCAAAGTCCTCATCATCTCCGATTTCTGCAAATAGATCGTTGCCCTCAAGCGACTTTTCCGGCGGGGCGGCTGGTGCGAAAATTGCCGGACGGTGCGGCAAAGTGGGTGGGGATGTGGGTCTCTCGGTAGTGGAAGTTCGATGCGGGGTCTCCCACCAACTTGGCGGTTGCCACCAGCCCATGCCACCAGATCCAGACACACCTGCTCCAATCGGTCGCCTTGTGGTAGTAGTTCTCATCCTCGTGGGCAACGGTGTGGATGGCCGAGGACTGGCGGTGGTTGATATCACTCCTTCATCATCCGCACTGAAAGGAGGCTCCACTGTTGTGCTGGATAGTGGCTCGTACTGCAGCAAGTCTATATAGTATGCCAAGGCCTGCATGGAGGCGGGCAGATAGCTGGTCAGTAGGTTAGCTGGCGCCACTGGAGCCATTAGGTGACCCACTAGAAGCACCACCAGCATTGGACGAAGCGTTAGCCCACTGCGCATTTCTTGCTTTTCTTACTTTCTTCTGGCGGGAACGGTTTGCTCTGGGGGAATGAAGGCACTCAACTGAAGCGACTCTTCCCAGCAGCCAACGAGCATCTGTAGTTGGCTCTGTATATCTGTCTTTGTCCCCGTATCTGTATCTGGTTTCCAAAATGGGTGACAGCGGGTTCGGCTTTAGCTTAATACTCTTTCAAAAGGTATTTCATTACGAAGAAAATATGAATAATTTTTAGGGTCATATATATTCTATATATGTGTGAATGTTTATTACATAATCTGCTAAAAATTTCTTACTTTCCTTCGAAAAACTCCTTTTCAAATAATTTGCCTCAATGGAATAAAAAATAATGTATTCTTTTAACATCATTATTTTCTGAGCGTACTTATAGCTTCGGTGTTTGTCTTATTTTTTCACCTGCTATTTTTTTCGGGGGGTTTTAGCAAACTCGTTGAGTGGAGAGGCCAGCGACCGCGATTGCCGCTTGTTGCGTAAATTTTGTAACCACCGATGACCGGAGGAGAATGTTGTTCTTGGAAAGAGTGAAAGATGTTCCGTTGCCAAAAGAAGAACCAGTTTGGTCATAAATATGCAAAGTGTGCACAAAAACAGGCAGACAGCAGGCGTACCGCAAATAAACCTGATTTAGGTTGCTTCATTTATTTGGGAAGAGTACATAATAACTTACATCAAATGAAATGCATCTTTGGTGGAGTTTTACATTCACTTGCCAGAACTACACTTTGAGAGCCACTGATGTCCGCTGTCGATCAAAAAAGGAGAGCCAGAGAGACCGGCAAACAGCTGTTTGAGAAGCATTAACCTGTTGTTGTTCCTCTTGAGTTTGCTGGCTAGATGAGTTTTCGCTTTTTTCGAGCAAATTGGAGCAAGGCTAACGAGTCAGCATTAACGGGTTTCCAACGCAAACTGTGCCACTGGTATTTTAGCGCATACATAACGGTCTCACACACGCACATCTAAACTTTTTGCACTTCCGCCTGGCCAATTAGCACTTAATAGTGTCATGTGTATTTGTTGACGCGTCAGAATCATACACACGCACAGGTATCAATTTTACAGGCACACTCCCACACCCAATTTGGGCCCATGCAAATGGTGGCTTTGTTTTCAATTCCGAAGTATTTTCACGCTCAACTCACCGTTTCACTTGGTGCACAAACAAGTTTACACATTAAATCACACTCTTCACATGGTTATTGCTTTTAGTTTACTGGAAAAATTGCATTTTTCACGAATTTTCACTGCGCTGCGATATGTGTTGTGTAGGCTAGCTCGATAACTTTAACCGATAGCGATAGACGAAACGTTTGTCCACGTTTCGTTGTGAATGACGAACAGCTGTTTGTTGATAGCACGTGTACTGAGTTTATTTTGTTTATTAAAACGCTCCTGAATTTCTGTACACAGCTTTGCAAATTAAGACAAATCATTCAGGGAGAATGGCCAGAAGACCAGAGCACTCGGCGCCGCCAGAAATTGTGAGTATAGCCACGTACTGGCCATACAGAGAACCCTATGTAATTTATAATTCCTCTAGTTCTATAACGATGATGAGGCCAAGAAATATTCCACAAAGTAAGTTGATTCATTAAATAAATTAACGAACTCATAAGAACTACAACTTTTTTAGCACCCGCATAATTGAGATCCAAGTGGAAATGGCCGAACGTGCCTTGGAACTATTAGCGCTCCCGGATGATGATGAGTGTCGCTTGATTTTGGATATCGGCTGCGGTTCTGGACTATCAGGAAGCGTTCTTGAGGACAGCGAACACATGTGGATCGGCATTGATATTTCAAAGTCTATGCTTGATATCGCCGTGGAACGCGAGGTAGCTGGCGATGTGATTCTGGGGGACATGGGCGAGGGAATGCCCTTTAAACCGGGCACCTTCGACGGCGCCATCTCGATCTCTGCCCTCCAGTGGCTCTGCAATGCGGACAAGTCGTATCACAATCCTCACAAGCGTCTGCTGAAGTTCTTCACCACCTTGTTTTCCTGCCTGACTCGTACCGCCCGAGCTGTCTTCCAGTTTTATCCGGAAAACTCCGACCAGATCGAGATGGTCACCTCACAAGCCATGAAGGCGGGGTTTTACGGGGGATTGGTTGTCGACTATCCAAACTCCGCCAAGGCTAAAAAGTACTACCTCGTGCTCATGACTGGAGGATCTGCTGAGCTGCCAAAGGCTTTGGGTTAGTTTAAAATAACAATTATTGAATAATTCCTTGACATCTTTGCTTTTTTAGGTTCACCTGAAGAGGAACGTCGTGTCAATTATATCAAGAAACGTGATGCTTGCCGTGAGGCCCGTGGGAAACCACCAAAGAAATCACGTGATTGGATCCTAGCCAAGAAAGAGCGTCGACGTCGCCAGGGGTTGGAAACCCGCCCAGATACAAAGTACACTGCACGCAAGCGCACCGGCAAATTTTGAATAAAGTTTTTATATTTAATATTACAAAGCTTTTAATTGTTTTTATTTTCGAGTCCCGCTTTTATTCATCCAAAGTGAAATGGACACATCTCTTATTCATAAAAATATATTTTTTTCGAATTTAATTCATTAAACTTAAGTCTATGTACGCTGAGGACTAGAGAACTCTACGATTGCTTCCCGGCTACTTTTTGCTCGCGCTCTTCTTGATCGCGTCTGTGTCGTTCCTCAGCTCTCCGTTTGGGGGTGTCGTAGGAGCTTTCGGCGAGGAACATCAGGTATACGGCTATTCCGGCAAAGATAAACGCCAGCAAGACCATGTCTGTCTGACCTGACATCTTGTTGGTCTCCTTTTGTACCTTAATTCGGTCATATTTGGCCTGGGCGGCCTGTCTCCGGTCAAATGATTTACCGTAGTGATTTCGGGACCACTCGTCGAAGTCATAGATGGGCGTACGGCCCTCAGAGTCCGCTACACGCGATTTCCGAAAACGCGATTTGTAAAACTTAGTTTCCGCATCGTCCTCGACTACGGGTTCCGCTACATCCTGGACATCTTGGGTATATTGGGCTCCCGCCGTATGCACGATTCCCTTGTCGTAAAGACGACGCAGCCGATAGTTTCCCAGAATCTCATAAGCCTGATTGATTTCCCGGAACTTCTTGGCTGCGCTCTCACTTCCTTGGTTCCTGTCCGGATGGTAGAGCATCGAGAGTTTATAGTAAGCTGCCTTGATCTCGTTCTGCGTGCACTGACGTCCGATTCCCAGTGCGTCGTAGTGGCTTATCTGGTGGCGTTGACCCAGGTGGAGACCGCGCAGCAGAAGCAGAGGTCGCCACAACATTGGGCTGTGCTGAAACATCTTGGAGGTGTCCTTTCGCCCGCTTCACTTGTTTTGGTTTCGTTATATCATATGAAAATTAAAAACAAATCGAATCAGCTGCTTGAACTTGAACTTGTTCACCCTCGCCAGCGTTGTTATCGATAGACCGATAATATGCCGAACCAGTGGGGCTGGGTGAAGCAAAAATCAGCTGCGAAGAGAAAAAGAGCTAGAAAATAATATATTATATCGATATATAGAAAATATTTATTGACTAAACGACTATGTCACAAACGTTTTTCACAGAATTAACAGAAGTACACACACATATATATAACACAACATTTTTCATCTTTTACAGAGGTAATAATTTGGGTATTTAAGACAGCTGTTTCGGCTGTAATGAAGAAAGCCAGACCTATGCAATTCCACTGTTCCAGACAGCTGTTGGGCCGATTCGCTGCGAATGGCAACTGTTGCAACTATTTTGGTTTGAATCTTCTCAATTTGTATTTATATATAGAACAGGGCAGCAGCCGGTTTAATTTTCTTACACATCGTGCTTGATTTTCCCGCTAACCGTCTGTGCCTGTATCTGTGTGTATTCGAGAGCGATCGAGAAGTTTCTGGCGGTCGAAATTAAGGTCAGATTAGTGAGTCATTCGTGATCAATAAGAAGTTGCAGCTATAGTTTTTGTCTTTTTATACAGAAAATTGTGTAACCATGACGAACACCATCAACAGCGAGGAAGTTTCCGACGCGGGGACCTACAAAGATAAGGGCAACGAGGCATTCAAAGCCTCCCGCTGGGAGGAGGCCGTGCAGCACTATGGAAATGCTATTAAGTCGGGTTCTAAGCACAAGGAGCTGCCGGTTTTCTATAAAAATCGTGCTGCTGCCTATCTGAAGCTAGAAAAATATGAAAACGCCGTAGACGACTGCACTGAATCTTTAAAAGCGGCTCCGGGCGATCCCAAGGCTCTGTTCCGTAGGGCTCAGGCGTATGAGGCTCTGGAAAAGTTCGAGGAGGCCTACAGAGACGCCACTGCTTTGTTTAAAGCAGATCCCGGCAACAAAACCGTGCAGCCCATGCTCCAGAGGCTGCATGTCGTCGTCGAAGAGCGTTCAGCCCTCAATGCCAAGACCTCCACGAAAGTCATGCAGATGATGGATCTTACTTTTAATTTGGCCACGCCCATCGATAAGCGACGCGCCGCAGCCAATAACCTTGTAGTTTTGGCCAAAGAGCAAACTGGCGCTGAACTACTCTACAAGGAACACTGCATCGCCAAAGTAGCCTCTCTAACCAAGGTGGAAAAGGATCAGGACATTTATGTGAATATGGTGCGTTTAGTGGCTGCGCTTTGCGAAAATAGCGTGGAGCGTACAAAAGGCGTTTTAACAGAACTGGGAGTACCGTGGTTCATGAGGGTTCTCGACCAGAAACACGAGGACTATGTGTCCACCGCCCAGTTTTGCTTACAAACAATATTAAACGCATTGTCTGGGCTTAAGAACAAATCCGATTCGAAGCCGGATAAGGAGCTGTGCACTAAAAACAACCGGGAAATTGACACTCTCCTTACATGCCTAGTTTATAGTATCACGGATCGCACGATTTCTGGAGCAGCTAGGGATGCCGTTATTGAGCTTATAACCAGGAATGTCCACTACACGGCTTTGGAATGGGCTGAACGCCTGGTAGAGATCAGGGGTCTGTGCCGTCTGCTGGATGTGTGCTCTGAACTGGAGGATTATAAGTACGAGAGTGCAATGAATATCACCGGCTCATCATCCACAATTGCTTCCGTTTGTCTGGCCCGCATATATGAGAACATGTACTACGATGAAGCTAAGGCAAGGTTCACGGACCAGATCGACGAATACATTAAGGACAAGCTTTTGGCGCCTGATATGGAATCCAAGGTGCGGGTTACCGTTGCGATAACTGCCCTGCTCAACGGTCCTTTAGATGTGGGCAATCAGGTCGTGGCCAGAGATGGTAAGATCTATTATATATTTCAAAAATAATAAATAAATTTTATTTAATATTAAATAAATAAATTTGTTACAGGAATATTGCAGATGATTCTAGCAATGGCTACGACCGACGATGAGCTGCAGCAGCGAGTAGCCTGTGAGTGCCTAATCGCCGCTTCCTCTAAAAAGGACAAGGCCAAGGCACTGTGCGAGCAGGGAGTAGACATCCTAAAGCGGCTCTACCACTCTAAGAACGATGGTATTCGAGTACGCGCCCTGGTAGGTCTTTGCAAGCTGGGTAGCTATGGTGGTCAGGATGCGGCCATTCGACCATTTGGCGATGGAGCTGCTCTAAAACTAGCGGAGGCATGTCGTCGGTTTCTGATAAAACCTGGAAAGGATAAGGATATCCGTCGTTGGGCTGCCGATGGCCTGGCTTATTTAACACTGGATGCTGAATGTAAGGAGAAGCTCATTGAGGATACAGCTTCCATTCACGCTCTAATGGATTTGGCCCGCGCTGGAAACCAGTCCTGCCTCTATGGTGTGGTCACCACTTTTGTAAATCTGTGCAATGCGTATGAGAAGCAGGAGATGTTGCCGGAGATGATAGAACTTGCTAAGTTTGCTAAGCAACACATACCGGAGGAGCACGAGCTGGACGACGTAGATTTCATCAATAAGCGTATTACAGTGCTGGCAAATGAGGGCATTACAACTGCTCTTTGTGCATTGGCCAAAACGGAAAGCCACAATTCGCAGGAGCTTATTGCAAGGGTCTTGAATGCAGTTTGTGGACTGAAAGAGTTACGGGGAAAAGTAGTCCAAGAAGGCGGCGTTAAGGCGCTGCTTCGTATGGCGCTTGAGGGCACTGAGAAAGGAAAACGCCATGCTACCCAGGCGTTGGCCAGGATTGGCATAACCATTAATCCGGAAGTATCTTTCAGTGGTCAGCGGTCGCTTGATGTAATCCGTCCTTTGTTGAACCTTTTAGAACAGGACTGCACAGCGCTTGAGAACTTTGAGTCGCTAATGGCACTCACCAATCTAGCCAGCATGAACGAGAGCGTGCGCCAAAGGATAATTAAGGAGCAGGGGGTCTCCAAGATAGAGTATTATCTGATGGAGGACCATCTTTACCTCACCCGTGCAGCTGCCCAATGTCTGTGTAATCTCGTTATGAGTGAGGATGTCATTAAAATGTTCGAGGGCAATAACGACCGAGTGAAGTTCTTGGCACTGCTCTGCGAGGATGAGGACGAGGAGACCGCCACGGCTTGTGCCGGAGCTCTGGCCATTATTACTTCAGTATCCGTCAAATGCTGCGAGAAGATCTTGGCCATCGCCAGCTGGCTGGACATTCTGCACACTCTGATTGCAAATCCCAGTCCGGCAGTCCAGCATCGTGGCATTGTGGTTATTCTAAACATGATCAATGCTGGCGAGGAGATCGCCAAAAAGCTGTTTGATACCGACATTATGGAACTGCTGAGCGGTTTGGGGCAGTTGCCAGATGACACGCGTGCCAAAGCCCGGGAAGTGGCCATCCAGTGCCTAGCGGCGGCGGAGCGTTATAGGATCATCGAGCGGTCTGACGAAGCAGAGATCCCCGATGTGTTTGCCGAAAACGCTAAAATCTCAGAGATTATCGAAGATTAAGCGACATTCGTTTGTAGTCTGTCCTTTAGTGCCTTTTGTTCCTCCACCATTTCATTTTCTTTAATGTACTCACAGTGTCATCGCAAAACTTAACTTATATTTTTTAAAAATCAAATGTACTTAATGGTTTTATTAATATTGATCGAATTTATTTCACACAGTTCGTTTTAAGAGGTAGTTTGCTTCATTCTTTGGTGGGTGGGATTTGACTTTTACAACGTTTAAAGGTTGTCCGATCGTGAAATGCTGAAACTACTTTATAATTAAACTATATAGGACGAGTTCTGCAATGCAATTAGGAACACTCAGTAATTCAGACTAATCAGAGTCTATGTGGGTTAGCAGCGCGACTTTACCTTATTATCCAACCGTAATTGCTGTAGTCCAATGTGAGTTGATTATGAATTGCCAAAAGAGTTCTCAATTTTTCCTATATTGCCATTTTTGGGGCTATCAATTGGACGCACATGACATTACAGTTCCTATGGCTTTTAAGGACTTGGCGCACATTTTTGATGCCAATATTCTTTCATGCCCAGCAACCAAGTTGCTAGTCGCCGGTCGCAGACTGCAACTGGATGCAAACTGCCTAGTGTTTTCCCACCGACTCGATTTTTCCCGGCGCACTACCTTGGTATGTTTTCTATTCATTGCCACACTTAAACTGACATTAGTCGCCAGCTAGAGGTAGCTGACTTCCTCTAATGCACAAATAATTGCAGAAGATGCTTCTGATGTTGCAGTGTTGCAGTGTCAGGTAGCCGGGAATTCCGAGCCGCGCATCTCTTCCAGCTGATTGCTCAATCTCAAGGAAATATGATTAAATAAATAATTGTTGCTTTAATTTAGTTTTGCTCAGCGCAGTGGGAAATGGGCGAGTGTTTCGGTTGCTCGGTTGCTAATGAAGCCACCAAGACTTAACGGCATTTTGTCCGCAATCCTTTTCTTAAAACGATTTGCTTTGCACACTTCGACCAAAAAATCAATAAAAAGTTGGTAGAAGGTGAAGTAATGAGGAACTTTATAAGCTAAAGAGTTTAGTATAAGATGTTGATTAAAACTGCGGGAAGAAACAACCTAATGCTTGAAAAACGAATTCCGCGGCATGGAAGCTCTTCTTCTATTTATGAAATCGATAATGAAAAAAAAAATCCCAGACTTAATCCCCAAGAAGCGGAAACTTTCAGTTTCGGTTTGGATGAAATTGCATTTCCCAACGAAAAATCGAAAACCCTCAACCCATATTTGTTTAAATTCCATATAGCGACATCTTTGGTCAAAGCCATGGAAGAACTTTCCCAATCGAAGTAAAAGTTTCAGCCAGATTGATAGGCTTAAAGCCGCTACGACTAACTGGCCAACAAACACCGCTAAATGATCATTACGGTGCGTAAAACGAAACCGAACTGGACCGAGTTGTATTTACTTTTTCGGCATTGGTCAACATCAGACATTTTGTCCTAATTACACAGACGACAGTCACAGACGAAGTGGCAAAGAGTTGGCTAAGACTGTGGATCGGAGGCTCTGGCTTAGAGCTTCATCGGTCTCCATTTGATTGGCGACGTATGTGCAACTTCACTTTCCATTTAATCTCGTTTCGGTGGCGCGGAGCGTTTCAGTGTGGTGCAACAGTGGTGCCGCACAATTTGTCCCGTGGAAATCGAAAGCCGATTTTCATGTCAATATTTTTGTTTAATAAACTGGACGACTCAAGTCGTCTGCGCATGCGGAAAATATGCAAATTACCATCGACGGGCATCATAAGGTGCCCCCAGGCAATGCAACGCAACAAATTTGCACTGGAAGAAATACAACGAACGATGCGATAAACCGACTTTTAATTGATTTAGTCCTGGATTTGACATTGCCTAATTTCCAAACAAAAAATGTATATATACGCAATTGATATAAAAGTTACTCAAGAGATAGATCTTTTACTTTTAATTCATCAACTAATACACAAATTGAATTCATTTTGTTTCGTTAGTGTACTGATACTGATGCAGGGGCACAAAAATACAGATTCATATACACCGCCAGCCAAGTTGCGTTGACCGATTGAACGAAAGTGCAGGCAGCAAAAGATACGGTATGAAAGATGAAAGTTGTCCGCGAGTAGAATGACGATGCTGAAAGTGCAAGTGGCTAGGCGGATCGATCGAATCGATGTAAGACGGTTACGGTTATGAAGACATCAGATTGGTGCAGGTGTAAACTCAGGTAGCAGGAGTTGTTACCCTTTTGGAAGACTTGGATTTGGATTCCAAGCTGACAGAACTTGGAGTTGAAAGATGAATGTGTGAATTAAATGGTGAATATCGTGACAATAAAAATTGTTAAGCGTACACTAAAACTATTGTGATATATAATTCGAAATATTTCTTAGGTGTGATTTGACCTTATTTAAAGCCAAATAACACAAATGTAATATAAATTTGAACAGTCTAACCATAGAACTATAAATTCACATCAATCAGTACTCTAAAAAGATTTTAAGGAGAAAACTAACCATGTAATTTCCTTAGCATTTATTTAATCGACGTGAATGAATGGTTAGGCTTTTCTAAAAGCATTAAATTCCTGAAAAATGGTAAAATGATGGCCCCACAACCGGTCAACTTTCCCAGTCTAAAGCTTTGGGTTTTACCGGACAGCAAATTAGTCGAGCCTTTTTATCCCCTTTCCCCAGCCAAACATTTGTAAGTAGTTTTTTCCTTTTCACCGGAACTTGTGGACAATTTGCCAAAGCACCGCCAAACCAAACTCGTACAGCGATTTTCCTTCGCATTGGCCATGGTAATTAATCAAACTGCTGTCATCCGCCGAAAAGCGTTCAAATCGATTGCTAAACGCAAAAATTTGCTGTAATACGAAAATGTGACCGCTGCTAAAAAACAGGCAGCAAGCGGCCGAATAATTTAAAAAGCCAGGAGAAGTTGTGGTGGTAGTCAGAAAGTTTGCTTAAAAATTTATATCAATCGAATGTCGTTGGCCGGGATCGTTAAGATACTCGTTCCATCCTCCAATATGTGAATATGCTAAGCATCTCTGGGCGGAGGACGAATGAAGACAAAACCAAAAGAATCATCGAATGCCATTAGTAACTTGGTCGGAAACTTGCAACAAGCTAGCCATGAAATTGCACTCGAAAGAAGCTCTTTTTGTCAAAAATATAAAAAAGATTACCTAAAATACTACTTACCTAAAAAATCAAAACACACAAATGCACATTATTGAAGGCACTTTCTAGTTTAAGAATATAGAGAATATTGGATTCTCTACAACATTTCTGGCAGTGTAGGTGCATTTGCCTTGGTGCCTGCCGTAGGTGATAAGAAATAATTGAAAAGATTGTCGGGCATTTGAATCAATTGAATGGGCCAAAGAGCTGGAAGAAGAAGAGCCGCGCAGGGCCATAATTAGGCGATTGGCGATTGTGTGTATTTGTGGTCAAGTGCCCGAATGCAAATGTTTATGTTATGACAATTGTCGACCACACAAGAAAAGAGGATGGAACTCGAAGATCCCGTGATGGGCGGTGGGGGGGTCCAGTATCGGCCAAACTGTGCTCTGCCCGCTGTCATTAAGGTTGCGCCACTTGCTTTCTTTTCGCTGAGCTTGCAGTTTTGCCTCAGATTCCCACCCATTCACTCCACTGTCCTCTCACCTTGCCTTAATTGTTTTGTTGCACTGGGCGGGCGAGAGAGGCAACTTTCTATTTGCACATTTTCACAGGGAAAATATTTTATTTTCCTCCTTTTTGGATTGGAAACCACGGTAAATGCTTGCTTTTTATTGAAGATGCGACTTGAGACAGCAGCTGACAACGATAATATTTCTTTGCCGCCTTATTTCAAGTGGGAAATTTCAAATAGTGATGTGTCACTGCTTCGAGCTTTGTGTCGCTGGTAATATATATGTAATATCACAAGTCGGACCCACTTACCCGAATATTGAATTCCCATGTTGAATCCTTTTTAAAATATTTATGGTATTTGTACATAAAATAAGTACTTTTGTTTAAATATATGTGTATGTATGTATGTATTTGAAATTGTACACTGAGCTCACGCTTGATAGGCACATTGTCCGCTACAAAAATAAATTATTATAATTCCAGCTCTCTTAGATTGGTATTTAAGTTTTGCAGATAATTCTTTCGACAGCTTCCAAAAACATGGTTGACCAAATTTTCCAGAGTAAATCACAGATGTCATTCGTTCGACTTGCTATTATACATAAATGTACAAGTTATAAAAACTATAGTTACCGAAATGAAGCACGATTAAATCTTTAATAGCTTATTATTTTCAGTAAGGCAAAGGATAGTGCTTGTTTTGTTTGTTGGAAATTTTGATATTTAAATGCATTTTTTACTTTCGTTAATAGCTGTCTGAAGTCGAGCGAGTTTCGCAGCCTTAATTATGACTTTCATATGGGCCTTGGCATTGGTCTGCGACGACCTTTTTTATGTGCAAACTTTGGCGCGTTTTATGGGCCGCTCATTAGAACCCGAACAGGGCCAACAAACAGAATCGGGCCCAATGCGTAGGCCAGAAATTAATAGGAAAGGGGTTTGGACGCTGTGTGCCGCTCCTTTATGACGTTAAGATTGGGATGTCGACGACGATGGCTGAATGGGGTTGGTAAGAACTGCACTGCGATGAATACATTTTCTTTAAATTTGAATGAAGCATCCTAATTCGATTTGTCGATTATTTGTCACTTTACCTGCATACGACATGATTCTTCTGAAAACTTGATATTTACATATTATGTACTATTGTTCGCGTCAAACATAAAAATAAAGGGTATACTTGAAAAGTTGAAGTATAGCATTTTAACAAGATCACATACCAAAGCAATTTTTATTCCTGTGTAAAGGCAGGCGGCGAAGAAGGCAAAGTTGTGGACTGGGACGTGGTGCGCTCGGCTCATTATAATGGGCGGCACTTTATTTAAAAGCGCACACGGCACATCATTAACAAGGCAAATGCTATGCAATGCCAGTTCAGTTCTGCTCAGATCAGTTCCCTTCGCAGCTCGGGTCCGTCGGGCTCAGTGCGAGGGCCAGAAGGATGTATGTACATACATATGTACATACATGAATGCGTCTCTATTAGCGAACGCGGACCGCACGCACTCGCTGAGGAAAGCGGGGCGTGCAGTGGATTTCATAATATCTCAATTGATGAGAGGGGTCCATCCAGCCCCTTGGCACAGTGGTAAACTACCCTACATAAACAGACGAAAAGTAGTAAGAAAAACTTAATTAGGTTTAAAATAGAACAAGACAGCGTGTGTTATCATCACACATGTTTTGTACGTCCAGCAAATCTTAAAATAAATATATTTTTATTTGTATTTATTAATGAGTTCCCTTATTACTACCCATACCAATGAAATGGGCCAAAAACCATTTGCTGATCGAAGGCCTTTACCATGCAATTGCTT
Organism: Drosophila teissieri; assembly: GCF_016746235.2. Lineage (NCBI taxonomy): Eukaryota > Metazoa > Arthropoda > Insecta > Diptera > Drosophilidae > Drosophila > Drosophila teissieri. The sequence continues at coordinate 7,543,732 of NC_053032.1, forward strand.
TTAATCACAGTTATCAACTTTGGGGTGACATCTCTGACATTGTTTGTTGTCGCCAGCAAATTATTACTGATAGCATTAAATACAGTGGCGTATGAATTTGGGTTTGGGGGATTGTTTGGGACTTAAGAGGACCATACATGATTTTCTTTAAAAAGTTTCCACAACTACGTCGGTTAGTTTATATAATTTAATTTTTTTGATAATTCATTTGACAAACGCCCTGTCATAATCTTGTTGTTGTTATTTAAATTGTTGTTGATAGCAAAGTACATTGCGTGTTTCTTTAAAGAATCTATAAATGCGACTTAAAAGTGATAATAAATTCATTTTGAAATCAACTTGCAATGGAGTTGCTGGTAAGAAGTATTTTGAATGTATATTATTTATATTAATCTTTATTTGCATAAGTTCTTAATTAGTGTCCTTTTGGCCACCCAGTGGACTACAGCTCAACCAACCGTTTCCAACGCACCTGAGATAAACATCGATAAACTCTTGGGATTAATTGGTGGCGTTGTCAATGAAGGAATAAAGTTGCACTTTCCTCAGCAGAAAACTGAAGGTGGGAACAATGGCGATACAGGTGGAGGTCCCTATAGCAAGGGACAATCTGGTGGCCCACCAATTGTTGGAGTCTCTAAATATGATATCATAGATCTAAAGTTCCAAAAGCCGAATTAGGGTTACTCCTTCACACACACTAAAACAAGTAACTGGCGTAAGAAACCCCATGTCAAATGGAAAACAGGTTCTGTAATTACCATACATGAAATTTTAAAAATTCTGAACATTTCATTAAATGCCATATGCTTTCATACATACATATATGCGTTTTTAAAAAATATTTTTAATGGAATATTTAAGAGTAAATATATTATTTACCTTATAAAAACTAAAGCTATACAACATTTATTTTTTTGATCAAGTGCATAATAAATGAGGCCAAAAATATTACAATAGTAAAACCTTAAACCTAAACTGAAATGTGTCTGTAATCTGGCAGATTATATAATTATTTTCAAAATTTAAACAAATGTACTGTGAGGGTTCCATCTCGAAATTGGATTTTATTTCAGTTTTGGTGTGGATACGTTTTTTTGATTGAGACATGTTCGTCTGTTTTTTTTTACCAAAGTTTTGGCTTGATTTGGAATTCGTTTGATTTCTATTGGCTTGAAACCAACGTGACTTCGAGTGGCGCCTTAATTGGTTTCCTAGAATTCGCGGTGCGCCCTTCTACTCGATGAACGCTTCACTTACCCCACCGCACCCCACCGCACTCCAGCTCTCTCCCCCTCAAACAAGCATGTGCGTTTGCCTATTATTTGCTGTTGTTCTTGGCTTTGATTCCTCTTCGGCCGTCTTCTGCCCGCTAATTAAGGTCGTCATTGCTGACCAGCGACTTGGGCTTGGATATTGGTGCGTTTGCAAATTACTCTGCAATTCCGCCAGCAAATACTGGTAGAGAGAAGGGAACGAAAGTGGTGAGCAAGAGGTTCCACGTGGTAATTGCTTCCATGGCTGGCTTGCCACAATTTCCAATGCGTTCTAAACTGCAAGCGAATTTTGCTTATAATATGCAAAGAAAGCTTTTTCGACCCTATGTAGAAATAGAATATACATATGCACATATGTACATATGTTCTTGATCAGCTCCTTAAGCCAGTTGATTTGGACATGTCCGTCTGTTTGTCGAAAACTAGGTATGTATATTCATACATACATATGTACATATGTTCATAACTAACTAGTTTTTTTTTTTTGTTGTATCGTACATTTATTAATTTAAAATCTGTCCATGTGGACAATAATTAAATGATTGGGTGGTGATTAGTGACACACACGCTGTGCAAGTTGGTTTTTGAACGTTCATACTTGGTTTTTGACCCGCTCTTTCTAACGCCACAAACCACAATATTGAATATTGACAACATGCAAATTTTTACGATGACAGGTATCTTATAGTCGAGAAAACAGGCGATAGCGTTCACCCTCGTTTTTAAATAAACTTCATTTTATTTCAGATAAGAAATTTATCCGTTCGTTCTCTTCATATTTTGTGGCAAATCATCGCATTAAAAAGCTGCACACGATCAAAGGGCAAATTAAACGCCCATTAAGGCATCATTTTTCTTTCGCGTATCGTTTTGTTTTGGCCCCCGTGACGGATCAATCAATCAATCAAAGCGCATCGACCAAAATCCCCAATATATGACAGTGGTTCCGCTTAGCCTTGACACCAAATTGATACCAAAAAAATCGCATCAAATATTTATGCGTAATTATTATAGGCAGCTAAGCTAACATATCCCCCTCAGCCAATTCAAGCAGCCCAAATCATAAAGAAAAAATTTGATTTTGCGTTTGGTTTATTTGATGTTCGGTCGGTCTTGTTAGCTGATTTATTTTGGCCAACCTTCGTCCCACAAATCAATGGAGGGTGGGAGGCAATTTGGCCGTAGACTTGTCTTATTGTTTATGTTTCCAATCTTAATTACGCGCGTGTATCTGTCAGATGCCCAAACCAATCTCTTTAAACGTGAAACAAAAACAATAACAGATAAACAACAAATTTGAGCGAATATGGCAAACAATTAGCATTGGGAAAAAAATAATTGAAATTGCATCCACTTGAGCCAAAATAGTAGTGGTTTTAAGAACCACTTTTTTTTCTAAAATTCTAAATTTTCGAAATACAATCTTTTTTTATTTGCATTTTAAAGACTTCATATTATTATGATTAAAAAGAAACCTACCCGTTTTTAGACACCCAAGGCAACGTGCCTTTCTTGTTTATTTGCAGCTGGGCTTTCAGCGATCACCTAGCGGACTCATACTCAGCTATGCCCAGGGATCGCTTATTTGGAGTCGGGCCACATAAGTTTGCACAGAAATTATTAGCACTTTATTATTATTTCGGTGGTTACGCCTCTTTCTTGTTCGCATTAGCACTTATTCAAAAGCAGACTCGAAGAAGCACACTAGCAAGATTTTTCACCTTTCGCTTTTAAATATTATTTTAATGAACATCCGTCCAAAAGGATTTAAAAACATTACAACAAATATAAATTTCATTAAAAATTGGAAATAAGGAAATATGTCTTCCAAGCTTATTTATGATTAAACATAAAAATGTTTTTAATACAAGTTGTTAGTTCAGGTATAGATTATTAAAGGAAATCCTTATAAACCTATTAAAGACATTATGGATTTTTATACGCGTTACTTGTAGAGTAAAAGGGTATACTAGATTTGTTGAAAAGTATGTAACTGGCAGAAGGAAGCGTTTCCAACCATATATTCTTGATCAGGATCATAGCGGAGTCGACCGGGCCATGTTCGTTTGTCCGTCCGTCTGCCCAAAACTGCCCATACTTTGAGGTTTTGATATTTTATATACATTTTTGTTAGTCTTGTTAATTTTTCTACATTTTCAAAAATCGTTTTTGTTACGTACATTCTAAGTGAAAAACTAAAAAAAAACTGTCAGTGCTACAATTTTTCTATTATTATAACTTATTATTTTGCAGTTGCTTATTTTAAGTGCACTCCGACTGAGGAAGCATTTGTGGACATTTGTCATCGCCGATTTCCGCAAACTGGTGTCCCGTCTTCCTGCTCATCAGCATTACCGTCACATAACGATCGTGTCCAACTCTTCCACACTCGTTGACCGCCCAAATTATTCGGTTGACCCCAAGGCTACTCCTGCAGATAGGCTGAGCGGCTAAATGGATGAAGAGCGGGAAAACCGACAACCGAAATCAGCACCAGCTGACCGATTGTGAACCCTGTGGTGGTTGTGCAGACATCTTCACCTCTTGTCGACTTTCCACGCTTCCCATTTCCATTTCCATCTCCATTTCACTTTCTTTTGGCACGACGAGAGATGCCGCCAAGATGCCTCGTCGCAGCATCGCGCAATTAACATTCAGCTCCGGCTGGTGAAATCCCTGCCAAGTATACGAGTAATGAGGAAACAAATGTTGTCAAATGCGTTGGCGGTTGGGCGCTCGATAAGCAAAGCCGCAGAAGGAAAATCTGCAGCTGTGCGGAAAGTCATTGCTCCCAAGTCTTGGCGCTCGGAAGTCGCTCTTGAATGCGGCTTCCAGACCCACCTCATCCCCGCCAATTAATGAAGTAAGTTAAGATTAGGGTATGTTTTCCAAAACAAGACACTTTTGACTAGGATATACAGGTTGTTAGGAGAATTTAATATCGTTTTATACAAATTAACATACCTTCCTGAATGCAATATAATATTTTTAGCTTCAATTAACACATGTAGTCATAGTCATACAAAGCAAGCTCTTTTGACATTGGACATCTACCAAACGAAAGTTACTTGTTGTTAAAACGTTGTGTTTTTAGCTGCGTAACAAGAGTTAATAAGGTAAACTATTTTAAAATGAATTTGTTGATGCGCTGTATCCATGCTTAGTTTGAAGTTTGGCGTATTAGAATTCGTTTAAAGAAGTCGTTTATAGCAGTTGACAATTGCCCTAGATCATTCAACTAAATGACAGCTACGCGCCTCAATTTGTGGTATGTGTGTGGCTTTGAGAACCGTCTGTTCCCACAGTGCCGTTTAAAGCTGATGCTAAAGAAAACAAGAGAGAATGCTATAGTCGGGTTCCCAGACTATCTGATACCCGTTACTCAGCTAGTGAAGGTGCGAAGGAGTCTTCAGCACTGACAGTTTTTGGCGGTTTGTGGGCGCTAGAGTGGGCGTGGCAAATAGATTTTTGGCAAATCGATAGAAATTTACAAGACTAATACCAAAATGAAAAAATATCAAAACATTTTTCAAAAGTGTGTGAGTTTGTGGGCGTTAGAGTGGGCGTGGCAACATGAATCGACAAACTTGCGCTGCGTCTATGTCTCTGGAGTCTGTATTTTTAATCTCAACTTTTTAGCTTTTGTAGTCCCTGAGATCTCGAAGTTCATACGGACAGACGGACAGAGGGAGAGACGGACGGACAGACGGACATGGCCAGATCGACTCGGCTATTGATCCTGATCAAGAATATATATACTTTATATGGTCGGAAACGCTTCCTTCTGCCTGTTACATACTTTTCAACGAATCTAGTATACCCTTTTACTCTACGAGTAACGGGTATAAAAATCTCTAGCGATGCTTAAAACTGAGCAAACGCCGATGTAGATCAGAAAAGAAAAGCGCAGCATATTTAGCAATAAATGCAAGTCTTAGACTTATTTCGAACGTGTTAAAATGATACTGCGAATGGCCCCGGAAGCCAGGGCCAAACAATGGAAGTGACTAAAAAGATACATTGTTTACACGCCATATGCGAGTTTTCTGACTTGAAAATACCCAGGCATATCTTGCCTTAACTATCTTATCAGTTATATGAAAAGCTATTTAACTGCCTCAGTTTTAATCATGATTAAAAAAGTAATCTTTCAATGTATCTATACAAGATATATTAATTGTGGTATTCACTTTTTTGTTAGGATACAATTTTGGTATTGTATTTTTGTATATATTATTATTTGATTGGTATTCAATGCTTTTGGGTAAATGTATATTACCATATTCTCAACATGGGGCCTTTACTTTGGCACTCGTCTATGTTGATATTCCCTGCCAATACCCTTTAAGTGCAGCAATCATAATTTCAAAGCAAATTCTATCGTTTATTTAAACCTTAGAGCTAGAAACTATGGAGTTCTCACTCTTGCTCGCCGCTAATTTCCTGGCTTTCTTGGAAAGCGCTAATCAAAAGTGTAATGCCCAGCGAAGGGAACTAGTGTAAAAGGCAAAAAGCAACTGAAAATCGACAGGCCGCATACCGAAAAATGAAAATCTGCAAACGGCAACTGGAAACAGGCAACCGGCAACACTGGCAACCTGCAACTGCCTGCATTCAGCCTGCCTTTGCCACTGCTATCGCGCGATGAGGTGAGCTCAACAATTATTATGCAGCAGCAAAAATCCACTCGAGGCGTTGCCCGCAGCCAAGTCGCTGGCAAGTGATTCTAATGATGCTTCTAATGATATAGTCAAAAGCGAAGCGCGACTTGCAGCAGTTGCAAGATGCAAGTTGCTGGCTGCCGGTTGCAACTTCCCAGTTGCCGCATGTGGCCCGCGTCTGATTTGCTGGCATGGCGCTTCCATTGCCGCGGCGAGGGGATTGGAGTCGGTAGCAATTGCATTCGGTTAGCCATTTGGGGGAACCGCAGTCCGCCTTTAACCCTTGGGCTCCACACGGCGAGATTTCCTGACTGCAATGCTGGGATTAGGGGGCACCTTGACAATCATTCAGACCACTTGACATCGAAAAAACAAAGATTTTTAAATTTCGAACTGCAGTTAAAAAAACCAACCTGTTCTAGGTCAATTGTACGAAACTTAAATTAAGCAATCCAAGACATAAAGTACTTACTGGAACATATTACAAAACTTTAATACCATTGGAACTAAAATCGAAGAAACTATTTTGGCCATTTGGATATAAATACATATATACAATATTATATATATAAGATAATTTTTTGTATATATAGTATGCTGTACTATAAAGTATAAGTTGTATAAACAAGGATGTGTTATGGTCTTAATATTAAATAAGTTTCCTATGGAACAGTGAGGCACTCCTGTACCTCTGTACCCGCTATTGGGTTAACAAAAATGTTCTAATACCTCCTTTTCAACTGCTCCTTGCTTCCTCGGCGCGCGTCATACTTTTCCGCTTTAATTTTGCGTTAATCTTGGCTTGCACCTGTTGGATGGTCTGGTCTTGCGTCCGCTTCTCGGTGGGACGGACTCTCCACCGTCTTCTCCCCCATCTCCTCTGGCTGGGAAACCCCCTCTCTGCTTGCCGCACTTTGTTCTGGGAGCAATGGCGATGCCGTTGTTCAATTTTGCGTGCCGTTGCCGCCTCTGTTATTTTAACAATCTGCCATTTAAGCGTAAAAAATGTTGCCTCGTTTCGTGCCGTTTTTCCTTTTGGTTATTTTTTTGTGTCTCTGTCTTGGATTCAGTATTTTCGGGCTATTTGGTTTGGCAATCATGGCCCGATGGCGCTGCGTTTTCCATTCTGCATTCTGCGTTTGCTTTTTGGTTTCTGGCTCCTTTTTTTTTGGTTTTATGGGCGGTGGCATTGCGTTAGCTGAACCTTTTTCGGCCAAAACACATTTGAGAGTTGGTTGGGAGACAGACAGGTTGGACGGCATTTAGGTGGATTAGTCCAGATTTTGATTGGGAAATTCTTTGCGTGCACAGTGTTTTGTCAAATGGGTAAATAGGATGTTACGAGTATTTGGAGTTTTCATTTACTTTCACCCGAGCACACAGTTAATTGGATTTTCTGATGTTTTAATTTTTTCCAGAAAGTTCCTACTCAAGGGTTTATATTTCGTTATATTTTGATGAAGGCCGTCCACTTATGACAGCCGCGGTTCGTCGTTCATTTCTTCCCATGGCCAAAGGCAAGGTAATCCAGGATTGTATCCCAATGCCAACTCAATCTCAACTTGTCAGTCAGGTTGATTCTCTGGTTTTCGGAACTCCTCCGATAAGGTGACTATTAAAGTCAGTTGAAAACCGAATGTGTAATAGCAAGTTATTTATAAAAAATATATTATTAATAGGAAAGAACATTTTTTTTCGTTTTAATAATTCGTATATAAAGTTATATTGTATTATTAGTCTAGAATTATGCCATTTCAATATTGCGTAATTATTTATTAATATAATTAATAATAAGTGATTCAAAAAGGTGGATTTGGAGAAAACGACACAAGAAAATAGTTCATAAAATAAAATAAAATGATAACACTAATAACTAAGAATTACAAACAATTTTTACAAGGACGATACTTGCGATGAACATAAGGTGGAATAAAATAATACTACATTATAGGAGATAGGCAGAAGCTGCTTCCATTTCAGCTACCATTTAAAATCTGCAAACTACATAGGGGTTTATGGCTTTACACAGCTCCAAAAACATTGGAAATAAAATTCGCTAACCCGGGCTGCAGAAATAAGGGTGCAGTATCTCCATTGCAAAACCAAGATACAACATGAGTTACTAGTAGCAACAACATCAAACTGCGGCAATTGCGTAAATGATGTTCTAATATAACATCAATTACAATGGCAAGCGGCCATGGCCAAAACGGTAATTATGTAGTCAGCCTCCAAGTTGCGTTTCAGCCAGGTCCTCAACTCTCCCCTTGTTCCTCCCTCTGCTTCTCAGTACGCTCCTCCAGCGGCATTCACGCCTTGTTGTGGCCAGCCTCGTCCTCAGTCTCCTCCTCTGCTCCATCCTCTGATCCTCACCAGTTGTGTAGCTGTTATCGTTGTCGCTGAACCGGCTGGTCTGGCCTGCACGTCCCTGCACTCCACGTCGCCTGTGTTGAAGCCAAAGTACAGGTGCACTGGAAAAGCAGATCTATTTAAAAGATTATAAGTTCACGGGCCAATTCCCAGATGTATTCTCTAGATACCCTGCATGTTAAATAGCAGCACACCAAAGTGTGCTTCAACGAATTTGAAAATGTATAAATGAATATAACTTCGAGAGATCATTTTAATAAAACTTTAAAACAATTTGAGTTTAATTAAATTTAAACATGTTACAAAAATTTGGTCATCCTAGCATTATAAAGCAGAGGTGCACTGGAACCTTAACACAACATGTTTTTAAAAAATGCGTTCTTTGAAATACATAATGCGTAATACTGAATACTAATACAATGAATAAAAAGGTGCCCAACTTTTAATGCGCTATTTTCAAAGAACGGGAGTGGTGGATTTCAATACAAAATCCATGCATGTTGTTGCCGTTCTGCTGTTCAGCAGCAGCAGCAACAACAACCGTTTTACGCATGCGTGTGGCTACGGGGCCTGTTGCACCTGCCCCGGCCCCCCTCGACCAACAACTGCATCAGCTGACTGCCGCTTAGCTTCAATATAAGTTTTAATTGTGGAAATTATGTGACATATGCTGCTGTTGTCGTTGTGGCCGTTGCTTCTGGGAGGATCGGGAGGAAGGCGGTCCGACGTCTGTCATAACTGGTAAGGTTGTAATTAAACTGGTGCTGAGACTACCACCCCCTCACTGCACCACCCCACCCCACCCCACCCCATCCCCTTCCCTGCCCCATCCCCATACACAGCACTAACTCTTCTTGTGGCGAGTTCGTTGCCGCCCATCAGATGAAATTGTCTGGAATGGGAAGACAGCATTTTGTGGGTTTTTCTCGGGCTGGCAGTAAACATTTTACGGTTGTTTATTGCCGCCAATTGATGTTTGGGTGGAATCCAGCCATTGGATGTTGGATGGTCGACGGTACGTTAGTACACATGTGAGCAGATGATAGATGAGTCAATTGAATGGGCACTTGATCGATATGTGGGCTATAATGGGTGGGCTTCGGCCTGACTGAGAGGAGTTACAAATTAACTGGTCCTACAAATTTCACAAAAATGCTGCACAAAAATGTATATTTTATATTGTAGGATTACTCAAATGGTTTATTAAAGATAAAAGTAATTCAACATTAAGAGTCACTTTCTAATATTATGTTTCTATTAATACTTTATCTTAGATGTGATATTTAACATTTTGTCCTGCAACGATTTTGTCCATAGTCAAGTTCAGGAGGTAAAGTACATATTTACAAGTCGACCACTTCGTGGCCATATTTAATCTAAGGCAACTCCCGTGTGAAAACCATATATTTACACTATTTTGGATGCTTATGGGTTTAGCCTTCGTTGTTGTTCTACGTCCGAGAACAACTCTAACTGCACTTTGATTGATTGATTGCCCCCGAGTCCAAGTAGTTGTTGACTTTACAGCGTGTTTATGGCTGCGCCTGAGTCTTGAACCCATATGAACCCGCCACAAGCCAACCGCAAACACCACCGCCAACTTTGGCCGCTCCACCCACCGGGTTATATGAACGCAGGCTGAGCATTATGGAGTGTTTGGGAATCGGAGCTCGTTGCTTAACCATAACGGTAATGGTGGACCAACAACCGGAGCGGCCCAAACCTTTGGGTCACCTCCGAGTGGCAGTCGGAGACGGGGATCTCTTATAATAAAAATCAAAATACCGTCACGTAAACCGATAACAAGGCACAAGACCCGGCGTCTGTGGCGGAATCGCAGTTACTGCCGAAACGCAATTAAGACCGACATTTTTATGGTGTTCAAACTATAAAATTCATATAATTAAATTGCAGTTATAACTTTAACAGCAGCAACAAGAGCCACACTAACAGCAGCTACATGCAACTCCAGCATCTAGCGAAACTATCATAAAGCTCGGATCAAAATCAAATCGCTGCCGAGAGTGAATAATCTCCTAAATGGGAGCATAAAGTGAAAAGCGAAAATCAATGCAATGACGGCTGAGAACAGAAACAAAAATTACGATCGTTGAGCGTTACCGAAAATTTAAAAGAAAAGCAAGAGCAGGATTACGAAACAATTAAGTCTGGTGCCTATGAATTGGATGAGGATTGCGGAAGGATTTGGTACTCTGGTATTTTTACTACATATTATCATAGGGATAATAATAATTGACTCCTAGTGCTTGTTTTTGAAATATATTGAACAGGAAGTGTTTCCAATTGTCCATACAGGTTGATGAAGAATTTTTACATATGTATGTAAGAGTATGGATCAGACATGGCTTTGTTTAGGACCTTCTTTGCAAAAACTATACAAATAATAAATAATAAGTAAATATAATAAATTCAATGAAATCAAAACAACAAAATAAACAAAATACTTCCTATCGTCACTCTCCCCACAATTTCTTTGCAGTTGTTGTGCAGGTGCAGCAGGTGTCAAAAGCTCCTTGGTCTTTTGCTCTCAGCACAGCGAGCTTTTCAAGCCCTCTCTTTGTTTTTTTTTCGCTCCCTTTCTCAGCTTACTGTTGCGGGTTTTGTGCCGGTTGTTGTTGTTGTTGTTTTTGCTTTGGAGTTGGTATTTTCATTGATAAATCCCACGGCATGAGAGAGTTTGGAAGAAACTAAACCACAGTCGCTTCCAAAACAGACGGCAAACCTTTAAATGTTAAGCTCCATGTTAAATTGACTATCGGGCGAATATAGAGTTATTTTTCGGAGATAACAAATGTGTAATGGCAATTAAATATTTTTTAACAATTGCATTAACTAAAACAACAGCTTACTGATAATCAATCATAAAGGTTTAAAAACACATTATACATTTTAACATTTCCTTGAAGAAAAAACGGGAATAGGAAAAAACATTAATAGGAAGATATCGCGGCACTTCCTGCTTTTTTTCATTTTACATTGTAATGATTGTGATTTCGCGAATAACATTTGGCAAACAGCTGAGCTATGTTTTGCTCACTGGCACTCTCTAAATGTAGCAGGTGCAGCGCAACAAGTGTCGATCGAAGCTTTTGCTCTTCCATTGGTAAATGTTAACGAATGTAACTTAACATGGCGATAACAGCGCGAACGAAGTTAATTCAGTTACCGCCTCGCACTCCACAGTCGATAAAAAGCTCTCGTGCGAGACAGACGTGCATAACGCAATAAAGATATTTTACTCGATCCAAAACCAAAATCCAAACCAACTGAAACTTTGGCGCGACTTTTCGCGAAGTGAACGAGCTGAAAGCCAAGCGAAATTAAATGTGAAAAACCAGTGTGCATGGCAGGCGGCAGAGAAAGAGAGAAATAAGGTGCATATGTGCAGCAAGTGTAACGATACCCAATACCCGCGCTAAAGCTGTAGAAAAAATAATAAAAACACAAAAGAAACAACAACAAATAATACCCCTTAGTGGCCAGCAGCCATGTCTACGAAACTGGAGCAGCAGCACTCGAAGCCCATTCTGAGTCCAACTCGATCCCTGGACGAAGGTTTCGAAAGTGATCCGGATCGGGTTTCCACCGATTCGGAGCATCAGACAAGTGGAACCACTAACACCAGCACTTGCAACAACAGCAATGCAGCCATTACGGCCAGTAACAACAATGCCAGTAAGCTGGCGCAGCTTAGTTCGGCGGCCACTGGGGGCGCAACCAAGACGACATCCGGAGCTACTGCATCCAGCCCTTCAATGGTGAACTCCGGAAATGTCAGGGGCGTACTCACTTTGGCCGCCCCCCAGTTGCAGAGGCGGGAGTTTTTTGCCAAGGATCAGGGGAAACTAAGGCACCAGGCACCCCCACAACAGCCACGCCTCCAGTACCAAAAACAACGACAACCTCTGGTTCCCAGTGCCGCCTCCAGTGTCCACAATCACCGGTTAACTGCGTCGATGCAGCAGGGATCTTCGGGATTGGGAAATAGCTTGGGAACCGGAACTGGAACTGGAACTGCAAACTACCGGCGCGGACGCCGGCTCCACATGAATCCCCCTCGAAACGGAATTAGATCCCATTCGGTGGACGCCATTTCGCGGCACAATCGCCATGGCTACGATCCCAGTAGCTTAATCCTGAAACACGATGGAAATGGCAATATAAGCAGCAGCAATGCCGGTGCCACCACCACCCGCATGCTCAACTACAAGTCGCCGGGCGGAGGCACTACAGCCGGGGCCCCGGCAGCCGGACAGGCTCTACTCGTCCAGCCGATTTCTAGTGCCACCCTATCTCCACTCGTGGCAGCCGGCGTGGTCGATGTGGTCGAGGGCGGTGGCTCCTCGCCGGTCATCGCGTCGGCCACCCACAGCCTGTACACCTTCTATCCGGCGGAAGGGAATCTCCAGGTTTGGCAGACGGAGTGCGGCGACCTCACCTACAAGTCCTCCCGAAATATGCACCAGCTCCACAAGGCACCCGTGTGCTGGACGCAGTCCATTCCCAGGCAGGCCAGAAGGTGAGTGATTAGATTGTTATTTTAATAGAAATAATTAAGAAAAGTGAGGATATCAAGAATTTAAAAGAGGGTACTACGCCTAATATGCTATTTAATGTTTTAGTATATTTATTAATTTGAAATGCTAGATAATTTATTTCAATTATAGATTTGGGTATGCTAAGCGTATATTGCTATACGCGCTGCTCGTTATAATTAAATTATAATTAAAGCAAAGTGCAGAAACGGGGATTCAAATATTATCTTTATACGTCTTCTTGCAAACATTACTTTGGGCAAATCTTGAGAACAAAAGTAAAATGGTTTTAAATATGATATTGCAGTTATTCTACAATTCAAATATTGTTAAAGGTTAGTTTCTCTAAATATTATTTAAGCTAAATCACAATGTATCCCACAATATTCGGATAAAGCTAGAAACAGCGAATTAAATTCCCTCCTTTAAAATGAATGATTGCTTGCTCTCTTCTTGTTCTCTAATTCCAAAGCGAGCATTTTATTTAAAGTTAGACGAGCTATGCTTAATTCTAGAGCTCAATAAATCGTTCAAAATGTAAGCTAATTAGTTAATGGTTCGGTTTTATTTTTGACCAAAAATGAAGTCAAATGCCATTTCATCTATAGCGCTCGGCCAGAGTGAAAGTCTTTTCAACAGCATCGGCCGCAGCAACAACAAGCAGGCCAAGTTAAACAGAGACAGAGAGGGAGAGAGATAAAATATTGTAGGAGAAAGAGAAAGAGGGCTGGGGCAGGCACATGTGTCATTTAACTTGGCCGCGAGGCAGGTTGCAGTGTTGCAAGTTGCTTTGTGGCAATTAAAATGCCTCTGGAGACTTAAACTGCTTCACATTGATTACCCTCAGCACCGTCCCTTGGCACATTGTTAAATTCAGTTTTACATAACGTACATTGCCCGGGGTTCGCCCGAAATGTGTGTGACCCCAAATTAAACGCAAATTGCACTCCAAAATTCAGGCACATAAAGTTTGCCAATTTCGCGCTTAACATTTCCAAAAGACATTTTAGGTTTTTGCCTAAATTTGGGTAGGGTTTCGGTTTATTTTGTTCGCTTCAAGTCTCTTACAATTTTTGCCCACAAAATGTGTCTGAAATATTTAATAGCTGCGGCAATCGTTTAACTTTTATGACCATGCACAGATGTAGAAACGTCGAGGTGAAGGGGCGTGTCATTGGTTAGAAATGGCTAAATTGTTCCACTTTACCGATATCCGAGAAAAGCCTAAGCTTAGTAAAAGTAGCCAAGCTTTTTATTTTAATGGGAATATCAAAAATAAGGTAAGGTGTAAAGTGTAAGTGCAATGTAAGGTTTTGTTTCGTTCTGGGAAAGAGTGTGGTTTTATTTACTATAATATTGTTTAAGTTCAACAGGATACTAAATAAATAGCAAGACAGTTGTATTGATATTGTACTCTATTGGACACTTCAATTGGACGACATGTCAGTTCGATTTTTGATATAACCAATTCGTATTTGGGCATACGCTAGAAGGTGATAGACAAGTTGCCGTTACTCAGATAGTGGGATTTCCAAGGTAAAAGTTGAATTTTTTTTTTTAAATAACTTGAAGTATATATTTGCATTCGGAATTAAGTTGACTTACATCTTCAGCAATTTCAAAACATTTTTGAAATTTGTAGGCGTGACAGTTTCGTGCGGTTTCGATAGAAGTTGAAAAGTCGATTGATAACGTAAAAATAAGTATAAAAATATCAAAAGTAAAGGCGTGAAAATTTTGAAGGGTTTAAGTGCGCGTGGCAACGTTCTTCATAACATTAATCTTCACTTAAATCTGCATGCCTAATCAGAAATTTTAAACTTTTAATGTTTTCGAGATCTCCACATTCATACGAACATACAGACGAACTAGATTAATTTGACTAGTGATCTTGATCAAGAATATAGACTTTATATATATAATATATTATTATTTATTTATTATTCAACGGATCTTGTAAGCCCTTTTAATCTACATGTAAAAAACTAACTCAGGACGAAAACAGTTTTTGCTGACTTATGTACTTTTTTCCCTCAGTAAGCGAACATTTTTTTTATATTAATATTTAAGTAATAGGCTGATTATTATTTTTTTTCCAAGTGGGAAATAATTTGAATTTACTTTCAAATTTCGCGTAACGCCTAAACGGTTTTTGATGTACAAATATCAGTCTCAGTTTCATTTGCGGTTTTTATTGCATAAGCACACGCAAATATGTTTATTAAAAGCCTTTTACTTTGACTAAGCGCCGCCCACTCCATGGCCGCAACTATCTGCCCCAATGGTTGGTAGGTACTCCACATAGCCGCCGCTGAAAAATGGCAAACATTTCAATCGGCAGGAGCAGACATGCAAAGTGTATCAAAAGCGAAAGAAAAGTGGCAGCAGAGTGAAGCAGAAATGTTGATAAGACTCCCAGGGGCATTCAACGGAAATGTGTACAATCAATCAAAAGACTTAGGCAACGAACTTGATTAGTTCAACGCACTGCAAGTTGTTTTTATCAATTGGAATTTTTTGTGTAAGCAATGCTTTCGGAGTTTTCTCTATTACGTCTGTTGTCATAGCAGGCTTGAGTGGAACTTCGATTGATATCGCACTCGAAAACACAACTCACATCTACCTTGTAAATCAAATTGCATGATGCGCAAATATTTCGGCTTCGACAGCTTCTCTAACACCACAAGAAACAATACAAGTAAAAGTTTTTATTTCGCCTAGGCAAATTTATTTACATAGTTTTTGGTACATTTGGCTCACCTCTTGGTCTTTTTACAATGTGTCATTCCCTTGTACACTTTTGCTTTTCATGAGGCATTAGTTGGTGCTTGTTTTTTTCCTTTTTTTGGATGCTGTGTGGGGATGGCCGACGTGTAGGTGTCCGAGATGCGAGCGTTTGAAAGTGTTTTTTATGTCTCTGTTTTTGTAACTCTTTGATGGGGTGTTGCTGAAGATATGATGTTTTTGCTTTCGGCGTGCGAAAGTTTTTTGGGATGAGTGGCGCGGTTTGATGTCTGCCCGATAGTGCCAAACTTCCGCTTTATGCATATTATGAGAATTTACCAAAATGTATTTGCATTCGAAATTAAGATGGCTTTACAAATGGTGTTTGCATGCATGAAGGTATTTACAAATTAAACTGTAATTTTGATCGGAAATTGGCGTTGATAGTAATGAAACTGAAAAGTTTTATATCAAGAATAGTTTTGTACTTTTTTAGTATTTGTAATTCATTAGAAATTTTCAATTAGTCGATTACTATCTGAACTGTCTGAACCCATTTCTCACATGATGAAAGAGAGTCAAAATAATAAGACTTTCCTCATTGAGTTTTTGTAAGAAACTGATTTTATTTAGAAATTTCTTCGGTTTAAGTAGGTGACATGAGAATCGCATCTTAACGTAAATGGCCTACGCAGAGGCCTAATTAAATAGTCCCCCACTAAGGGACTAATTTGGGGCACGATCTCAAGTGCCTGACTCATGTGGTGTGCACTTAGATTACATGTTTTTGAGCACTGCACTCATATCGCCTTAGATAATAAAATCCTAAATATAAAATTAACACTCTTGATTCATTTACACAAGATATAAACGGAGCCCAAAATTGTAGGTCTTTAAATATATTCGTTTTCGTCTGAACACATGATAAAACGTATCTCAAAACATTTAAAACCTGCAAATAAAGATTATAAACTATTTAAATACACAACGAGTAAATGCAATATCTTAAAACCTTGTTATAATGTTCATAAATATCATGGACAGAACCAATAATATAACAGCACTTGCCAAGGCTCCGTTTTTGCATGCAAATTCTTAATGACGCCATTAAGGAGCCCATAAATTTGTCACTTAGCCATTGATGTTTGCCACTTGGATCGAGATTCGATAAACAAATGCCACTAATTGCTCCTCATCAGCCAATCGGGAGATATCTAACCATAATTGCTCACTATTTTCCGTGCCGGAGGTGAGGGCTGAAGTTTCCTTCTGATTGCTGTTTTGCCAGTCACATTGCCCTGCTGCTAGATAATAAACTTGTTGCTCAGCATTCACTTTGACTGCTCATCATTGAGCTCATAACCAGCGCCGAAATCATCGGCAAATATGGTGCCTAATTAAAAGAAATAAATGCTTAGATAGAACCAATGACGATCTTCCGTATTTGACTTATGAGATGACTGCTTCTTCTTTTCGCTTAGTGATTTTTTGGCAAAGTAAATACAAATACGAAATTCGTCAGTCAATATTTGTGGCGCAGATCGGAGATTTATGTGAGCTGTGGGCCTAAAAATAGATCAAGTATTGTAGGAAGAGTCTCAAGGGGCAACCAAATGCGACAAGCAAACTGTTTTTTTTTTTCGATTTACATAATGCTGAAACGGGGATTGTTGAGTCCGTCTGTTAAATTATTGTGTTGACTTTAGGCCAAACACTGTCACACAAATACGAATGACTTAAGCAACTAACTTGTCATTTATGCAATAGGATAACTCGGGGTGATTCACTTTCTTGGCTAATCTCTTAAAGGCTTTTGCAGCATTTTCAATGTCAAATTGCTTTTTTAAAATTCGAATTTTTGTTGGCACCCACACTTGGCAGCGTTGAAACACTTTCAATTGCAAAGCTTTGACGTCTGTTTTAGCACCATTTTTGGACGAGTCATCAACACAAAAGAACTATTAAATGGGGATCTCAATTTTGTGAAAACTTTAACCTGAGTGCCCCCACCAAAATTCTAGCCGCTTGTCGCTGTCAATGACATCAGACACTGTTGAAAATGAATAACCGAAACAAAAACCGAAAAGCAGCCGGAAATGCAGCGCAAAAACTTCCCAAGCCCCTGTAGGGTTTCCCGCTTAACTTCTGTTACATTTTTGCCATTTAGCATTTGCCACATTTGTAATTATGCGAAAACGAAAACAATTCGACCCGGTGAGTCACAGTCACCACCACCAGCGTCAGCATTCGACACCTGCGACCGCTTTGGGTCACAGGCCAACCATGTGAACCCACATGTGAAGAGTCGGCGAGAGTCGGGTTCAGTTCAAATGTTCAGCAGGGTCGGTAGCGAGCCGAATTGTAAAATGCAATAATATTCGTGTGCTCTATGGCTGCGGCTTTTGTTCGAGTGCGAGTCATGGTAATTATCTCTGGCATATGGACAAATGAATTTTTCTACTGCCCCGCACGGGGTGTGTGGTATGCAGGGTATGCAAAACTAAATTATTTTATATGCATTTTTTTTTTAAGCTTAGACAGCGAAAGTCATCAATGTACTGAAATCGCCAACTGTGACTCTGGGGTTGAAGCGGATCCATGGGAATTTTGAAACAATATATAATTAGTCATTTCGTTTTCTGCGAACTTACTTATACAAATTTTACTAGCGATGTTTCGCAATTTACGAAAAAAGCCCTTTTTGGAAGCCCTTATACTATCTATAACCGTTACTCGTAGCGTAATAGGGTATACTAGATTCGTTGTATAGTATGTAACAGACAGAAGGAAGCGTTTCCGACCATATAAAGTACATATATTCTTGATCAGGATCAATAGCCGAGTCGATCTGGCCAAAACCCTAGAAAGTTAAGACTCAGCATGCAAACAAATGTCTTGATATTTTTTTATTAGTTTTGTAAATTTCTCTCGATTGCCAAAAATCTTTATGCCACGCCCACTCCAAAAAAAAAATGTCAGTGCTGAAATTTTGCCTTGGTACTTCTACTAGCTGAGTAAAGGGTATCACATAGTCGGTGAACTCGACTATAGCGTCCTCCCTTGTTTTAAATTCCATTTATAAATTCCATTAAGAAGTTTTTGGGTTTGGTTGTCTATATAATTTTAATTAAATCATTTAAATTCCATTAATACTTAAAAAAGTTAAATACAAAAATGATTTGGAGAAAGATGTTCTCAAGATAATAAAAGTCACTGCCACAAATAGAAGCGAGCCCAAGAAAACCGCAGAAACCTCACTTTTAATTTGAAAAACAAAATGCAATTTAAGCGAGGCCAACGATTTTGATGAACCGCTTAGATGTTGGGCCTGAAAAAAAAGCCACAAGGAATCGAGATCCGGGCAAAGCAAGAGAACTTGGCAAATAAATACAATTTTAACACCTTTGCTCCACATTCCACTCGGATAGTTCCGTTAGCCAGTTCGGGTATCAATTGTTATTATTATTAATTAGAAAAATATTTTGCTGCCAAGCCATCGCCGAATCCCAGGCCTAGCCGTTCCAGAACTCAGCCTAGCCCAACCCGAGTCCAAACATCGCCTGACTGGAGTTATCGGAGCAGAGGCATCAAACCACTGGGAGCGTCAGCTCGCAACCAGGCGAAGAGTTACATATTTGGTCCAGAGTTTTGATTGGAACTCCTAGTGGCCGTGACATGCGAGCCCCGCCGCTTCGTGTCAGCAAATTAGAGAAATATTTTGTTCGTTCAGTAATTGGCAATTGATCCGGAGATCCCCCGGAACGTTTCGGAATGGAACCAGAAACAAAGCTTTACAAATTGCCGAGGAGCTCGTGGAGCACACGCCCCAAAAATTCGTTTAGCGAAATCAATAAACGTCTCATAAATTTTAACAATTGATTCCAGTTTCTGTCTTTCGGCGTTTTAGCGGAGAACCTCCATAGGAAATTTGCATTTTAAAATTTTATAATTAGCATGACAAAGAGCTGATCAACAAAAAAGCATATGGCTATAAATTTATATTTAGAAAATTATGGTCGGCGATTCTTTTAATTTTCGCTTTCAGTAAAGAAAACAGCTAAACACACTATAATAATCAATAATATTATGCAAGCTGCTGCTAGAAAATCAAGAAAAACCATTTTAAAAGCAAGCAACCAAAAATTTAAGAAATAACTTCATTTAATACGCACACGTGTGACTAAAATTGTACTACAAATCTAGAGGCAAAAAACTCCACTTGAGTAGTTTTATCAATTACAAGAATTTTGGAAACTTTCCTTTCCATAATTTTCTGCGTGATGTTTTTTCGTTGGTTCAGCGGTATTCTTATATATAGATATTTTTCTGGCCAGTAATTTTTTAAACTTATAGAACATGCTAATTAGAGACTTGCAGAAATGTTTTTATTTTGTTTTCTGCTGACATTTTTGTAGTAAAAGCTGACAAATTTTGAATAAGCAACAAATATACGAAAAATATTTTAATTTTAATAAAATATGGACATTAGTTTAATTCAGTTATAAAACACATATTTTTTATTCAAATGAAATTGGAATCAGTCGGTAAAGATATCAAGCATTAATTGCATAAACATTTGTTGCCTTCCAGTTTACTAAACAGCCCACTGAATGTTTTTTTGCAATCGCAACTATTTGTAAGCATAGCAATATAAGCACAAATAATTTCAGGCATCAGGCCACTTCATTGAACAAAGCGACGCCGTAGAACAATGATACATAAAATAATTAACGAGTAACAATTTAAAATAAATTGTTATACAAATGTGCCTTCGTTTTTTATTGATTTTGAGTGCGTGACAAAAATAATGAAAAACAGACATAGACGAACAAAGGGAAATCAATGTTCTAAACTATAAATTAGAGAGGAAACAATCCCCAGGTTCTGGACACCATTTTATGGTTGGTGCGGATTACGCAATGAGAATCAGTGAAAAGAATGAAAGATGGGAAATTTCATCTTACAACTAATTTATGTAAACGGAAATACCAAAACAGAATCTGGAATTTGAAAGTTAGCCAAGTTCCTTGACTCGCCGACTGACCGATCCCCTGTTAGATGAGTGCGTAGATCGGCTTAATTGCTTAGCAGCAGCAGCACTCAAAACTCGAATTTGTTTTGTCTTCCTCTGTTTTTTCACACACTTGCGCCCCTTAAAAAGTTCTTTATGAAGTTATTTGCCTCAAATTTCTATAAACAATTCTAATTCAATTTCGGTGACCCGGTCTTTGCTTACTTGGCATTTGATGGATACATTTTTTTGTCTTTTGACCACAGCGTAGCAAAGGTTTTGTTGTCATGCAAATGAGCCAAGTGACCGGCCAAATGAGTCTGTTTGCTTTCGAGTGGGTGTAATGCTCGTCTGCAGTTTACGTTATTTTTTGTTTTGCCTAATTGATTTGGAGATTTAACTGGATATACTTTGATTTCTGCATTAGGGAATATAAAACGACAAGTGACTACCCGCGTTTCTAAAAATACCAATAAAATAAAATACAAATTAAAAAAACGTTTATAGGTAAAAGTTAAGGATTCCATTTTAGATGAACCACTGAGACTATTTAATTTTTCAAGCCTATCAACTATTCTCCATCAACGTTAGGAAAGTACAAAAACCTTATATAGAGTCACAGACGGCGATAAGAGAGCTCCAGCCATGTAACCCGTGTGCCTCATTTGTCTTGGAGCGGTTGTGGCTGCCGCTGTAGATCTAGCTCCTAGTGATGTTGCATACACCCTCACAGAAATGCACTGACAACGGGGACGGCATATTTTCAACACCTGCCTTGCCTCGACTTTGCCCGTCAACCTTTGTGCCACTTTGCCAGTTCCCAAAACTCACTTTTGTGTCATTGCAGCAGTTGCTGCGCTGCTGCTGTTGTTGTTCCTCTGGGAGATAAGCGCAAAAACTATTTGCCAGCAAATGGTGTCGTTGTCTCAGCTGCTGGGGATCTGAACCTTGGAACCTCGGGGCCTCGGAAGAAATCAGGCGGGGATGGCGGGAACGTCGGAGAGTTGGGGTATTTTGCCTGCATGCATTAGAGCAAGTTGGAGGCAGTCAACAAATTAACTTGGCAAAGGAGGAGGAGGAGAAGCCGCCAGGTAGGCGAAGGTAGACGCATCACTGGCTCTTCAGTTCCCCAGGCCCCCAGCCACCTCCTTGCCACCCCATGTTGTGACTGCAAATATGCGAACTGCGCATCTTATTAAGAAAGAAAGTACTTTCTGTCAGGCAGCTGTTGTTCGTTGCCGCTGACTGTTTTCTACTATATACTCTGCCTAGATATGATCTACTATTATTATACTCTTTCTTGTTCAGTCACTCTAAAAAGCGCAAGCGGTTTTCCTAATTATACAAATGGGAATAGTTTAGATATGACAAACATAATTTTGAAATTATATTATTATATATAAATTTGATCCTATGGTTCCATTAATATATGCAACAAAAATAATAACCTAGTTTTGTATCTATTATAAATTTAATTTAATACGTTTAAAAAACTCTGATTATTTTAAAATTACTTAACTTAATATTGTTCTACTATAAATTGAGTTACATTTTTTTTTTTAACTTTGCTCAAACGATTTCCCTAATTAGCCACTAAACTTAAATATTTGAGTGTATTTGGAATTCATCTTCGGCCATTTTTCGGAATTTTTTCTATTATCATCCATACAATATAGCGTTTTTTTCATTCAGTTTGCATTTTCAAGTGCCGTGCGAACTTCAACTTGATGTCTCGTTGTTGTCGAGCCACACAAGATGACTTCCCCAGCCACAATCCAAGTCGGAGTTGCAATCTTATTACTAATACCCAGCCTAGAGCCCAACTGGTCGGACTTGTTTGCTGGAGTTTCCATTCGGAGTTTTTCTATCATAATTCCAGATGCATTAAAATTGGCCCAAAAAACACTAAGAAACCACCAGGTTGCCCAACAAGATTTATTTCTGCTTTTTCGCCAGTTGACTTAATTGCCGCTAATGCAATTAAATACAAATATTTTTCCTTTTGTTGTATTTTTGTCAGAGAGCGTAAATATTTTTTGTTTGGGTAAAGGTTTTTTTGCCTATTTCCTTAATTAAGTTAATTGCAAGTAATAGCGGAGTTATGTTGAGCATGTGAATGGAATTTTCAGACATACCAAACTTAACAGAAATAACAAAAAGTTTTTGAAAATATGCGATAAATATTTTGAATGTGGTAATAAATTTAATTGTCTGTTTAATAAGTTTGGGCATACAGAATAATAATGCCTGATGTGGTGAAACTGTACAAAGTTATGATTCGTTTTGTGTTTTCCTCAACTCGTTATACTAGAGTTATATAACCCGACAGCAATCATAATGGTTAGGCATGCACTGACCACACTCAATCCCCGAGCACCGTTCCAGACCCTAAACAAGATGATCGGACAAAAGAAAATACTCGTAGTATAAGAGTTCACTTTCCTCTCCACGGATCCAGAGTTGATGTTAATAATGCTCGGGTGATGATATAATTGGGTTTGGGCTCCTAATGAAGTCACGCCAAACTTAAGCTAATTTGCAGCTTTAGTTCTTCGTTGGCCACTACACACTTCTAATTGGGTTCAGAGTCAAAGTGATTATGTAAACAAGGAAGTAAACAACTTGAGTGCGTAAACAAAACTTTTACTTGGCTGCGGGCGCTATTCGTTGGCTTCCTTTCGACATAAAACGACGGAAACTGCCCAGAAGCAGGGCCAAATTGAAAGTGGTAGGGAAATTTCGAATAAGGTTTCTGATCACTTGCCAGCCACCTAATTTAAAACGAAAGCGCAAATAGGTAGCAGGAAAATGAAAAGTGCAAATGACAGCCATCGATAATCGAATGACAACAATGAAAACCCTTACCGCCGGCTCTTTTCCTTCGCTTTTCTTTGCGCTGAACACTCTTGATTTCCGCATCGACGCCCTGTCCGCTTTTCGTTTCGTTTTTCTTTACGTTTTCTATGTTCATTGGAGCGCCGCCGAGGTGAAGGGAAATTTTCGAATGGAAATGCCGAGAGTGATTTTGTGTCGGAGTGTTGACCACTTTTAATTAACAAGAAAAGTATAGAAAAAAATCCGAAATGAAGTCAACTCAAATTGTATTCCGTTTATTTAGCAGACTCCTTTTATTGTAAAGCTGGTTTTATTTATTGTCAGCTTTTTCGTCGGCCATAAAAGTTATGACTTGACTGATTCTTCAGCTAGTTTAAGAAGGAATTTTTACCTAACCTTGATAAAGAAACATTTCATTTCAAACGTTTATTATAACCGTCTTTTGTTTTACTTTCTTTCGATGTAATGCGAAAAGAAAATAGCTCATAATATATCCCCTAGGTACTCTCTCTTTCATTGGCGATCTTGGCCATCGCCGCGGCAATAACGATAATTTCCTGTTGGAGAAAAATTGCAGCTCTGCTAATTTGCTGTAAATAAACGACGCGAAAATAATATACAATTAATTGCTATTCCAGCTTGGACTTGAAGTCGTAGCTCGGATTCAAGTTGGCGGTCAGATACAGATGCAATGGCCGTTGGGCCAATACATTGCTCTGGTATCCAATGATCATCCGCCACCGGCTTCAGCTCCCCGCTGTCTTTAGTTGGCAGATTCAACCCTCCGGAGGGGACGATGGGCAACGCCCACACGCAAAGATTCTTCAAGGGCAATTTGGAGTTTGGGGCGCTCTGATCGGCAAATTATGAAGTGCCAAGGAAGCCATTTAAACGATTTAATGGCACCCTGCGTTTCTCCGCGTTTCCCAATGATCGTAAATAAACAGAACGTAAAAGAACAGAAAGCAGAGCAAAGGTAGAAGTAGAAGTAGGAGTAGAAAAAGCTGTCCCCCATTCGGGCCTTCCTCTCCAATGATGAAGCCCTCCTGGTGGTCGCTTGGATTAACTCCACATTGGTCGTGGATTGGTAGTTTTCCAAAGCAAATGAATCGATTATTGCTGGGCAACATGCGAATGGGTGAAATGAATTCATTGGCGTGAGATACGTCAGTGAACCATTCGGCGAAGATCAGCAGGAGCCGCACCTGAAGATTCCACTCATGCGGTCTTTACTCTTGATTCAAGGTTTATTACTTATTACTGCTTACTCACAGAGCTCCCAGCAGTTTGTAAATTATGTTAGTCAATTCAAGACGCTCTTAGACAACAAAAATGTATTTTTGAAACAAAACTTGACGCCTAATGATTTCTGAGGAGATAATCAAGGTTCAAAATGTTAAAAATTACTGGTTTAATGGTTTACTTTAATCTTGCTTTTCGATATGCTTTTCAATTCTTTTAGATTCTTAATACGTTGCTTGAATGTAGAACATTTCATAGAGTTTCTAAACTTAAATAGCTGAAAATTGTACTTAAGTTCATTAAATTTCTTTTGCATGGCTGACTAACCAACCCCATTAGAATGTATTTTTTCTGCTAGATTTCCAACACAATTGAAACTCATTTACAAGCCACAAACGAATTTCACCCAACAACTGCGATTTGCAGGGTCCGAGATCCAATGTGCAGTACCGGGCATCAGACAAAGGCAAAGATAAAAGTAAAACCAAATTGTTACCCTCGGTTCATCCATCGCACTGCAGATTTGCAACAATGTCGGCTTGTAGCGGAAGTTGTAGAAGTATCTTGTAGTTTGCTGCGATCTAAGTGTGTTTGTAGTGCGCCTTTCTGGCAAATGATTTGGGAGATGAACTTGAAGCTCGGTTGAGATTGTGACTCGTGGCTACGTCGTCATCATTTGATTAATTTTTCTCTTTGTTGGAAAGTTTTCTTCATTTCATTTGCTTTGTTTTGTTTGGGATATTTTTTTCATCTATCTGCAGCGAAGTGAAATCTTCGGCTGTGCTGTGTTTCTTCAATTCCAATTCCGATTCCAATACTTATTTCAACCTAAGAAATTCAATTTTACACAGCTCTCGGATCGGCTAGGGTCTTCAAACTCAGCTCCATCTCCGATTCCGATTCCGATTCAGACCGCATGCCAAATCAATTGTGTCTCCTAATAATAATCACAATAATTCGTTATTTCTTTTGTGTTTCAATTTCGAAGTGCGTCGCCGTCTTTTTCCCCAGGCATCTATCTTTAGCTTCGAAGATTGTCAAGTGCTGGACACGTACTATCAGATACTCTTGGCTTTCTTTTCATTTTCATCTTTTTCTCCCCAGTACTCGTACTAGACATTTTCTCCACGCTTGACCAAGTCGATAATTACGCAAGCACATAGTTACCCGAGGCCCTGGAATCGAAATGAAAGCATCAATTCCATCCAGCAGATACAACATGCTCGCTGCTGCCAGATTCGTTTACAGCCAACTCGTTTAGCACTCAATACGATCCTCCTATGCATATTAGTTATTAGGCTCGTCGTAATTGAATTAACACCAGTTTCGGGCTCGACTTTTCAGTCTTGACTCGAAAACTTTGTATCTCGCCAGCCGTTGTCCACGATCTCGATCTGTTTCTAATTCCGCGGATGACGCACGATGTTTGGCTGTGTGCCAAGTGCCATTGAAGTGCTAAAAACATGCAAAAAATTGTTGGATAAATAACATAAGTTTAAATACAATATTTGCTTAATTACGTAGAGCTCTACTGTTGGGTACACTTATATTTAGATCAAATTTACATAGCCTAAAAAATGTTGCACCGAAAATTTAAACACATGTTTATAACAAAACTGGTGTCAGATGTACTATGTATGTACCATAGAAAAAAATAAATAATTATATTTATTTAACTATATTGATTAAACTAGACGTTGATTGTTCTTTTAAAGTCGACAATAAATTTCCGTTTCAATGCTGTGGGAACCAAGACATACATAGCTTACTCACCTTATTGTGGCCCTAAGTGAAAACATATATTACACAATCAAATCGGTATCATTCAAAGGTCACCAAACGCGGCGTACTAAAGCTGTACAAAGCTAACTCACAATTCCCAAATTGGCCAAATGGCAATATAAATTAGTATAATAAAAGTTATAAGTTACCCCAGCTAACTGATTCATTTATCCATGCATCATTATGGCTTACCTAAGCATCCAGCATATATGTATATGATGATAGCCCCAATTCAACTAACCGTTTAACGATCTTGCACATTTCCCCAGCTCGTCGAAACCCAATTTCGGCGGGTTGTGGGGCTCCACTTGAGGGGGCGCCACTCGAAGGCACGCAGTCTGATTACGCCAGATTTTCGATATTATTTTTTTTTTGTTAGAGGTTCAGCAACAGCATTAGCGGGAAATTGTTACATGAAAAACAGCTGGATAACAACATCAACAAAACGGAGCTACATCCAAAGCCAAAATCCAGCAAACGAATGCGACGCTTCAACGCTCGTCAAACACTTCAATTACGAATTCAATTTGTTGCTCATTAAGCCGCTGAAATGTTTATCAACATTTTTGCTGCTACGTTTGTTGTTACATTTGTTGTTATGCAATTGGCACGCGCTAAGGTCGAAAAGCAACAGCCAGCATTTTATGTTTTTGGGTTATTGTTTGCCCAAGCTATTTCATTAGTATTATTAGGTTTCATTTTTGCTAGAAGCTAGGTAGGAAATAGAGACCGTATTAGTTCCAATCTATTTAAAATGTTATTTTTCTTTGAGCATAAGCCATCGAGTCAAATAGTTAATTGTGAGCTGATATTTAATTGAAATAAAACAAATTAAGTACACGATTCCTAACAACTTCATACTCCAGGGTATCAGCGTAACTGCTTCTTCTAACTTAGCCCTTTCTTCATTGTTTCACCGAAGTTTCGTTAAACTTTTCGTGTGTGTGGAGATTGCATTTCCTTCACGTTACGTGTTGAGGTTGCGGGCACTTGAAGAGAAGTTTTACGATCACGATGATCATCACGCTGGCGATGATGACGATGGGGTAAAGGCCCTGCCATTGCCCTTTACCGTGTGTTGTATAACAGGGTAAAAGTTGCAGTGCCCCCCACCAGGAAACCTCCTCCCGCTTTCTCCTCCCTCCCCCCTGAAAAATAAGACTTTTCCGGGGCCATTGCAACAACGACATAGGACTTAAGACTTCATATTGTGTTTCTCACGCACTTTAACACCATTTAGTTGATAACAATCGCAGAAACGTTGCGCACCGCTCTTTCATTGCCGCCCATGCCAACTCACTCCGCGTGCAACGCCACTTGCCACCGCCTTAACTCAACTGCAAGCCGAAGATTCCGTTTGGCTTTCCCAAATAAAAAACGAGAAAAGGCACCAGACATAAACAATTCCAGCCGCGATAAGCAAAGTCCACTTACAAACGGACCTGAACCTGAACCTGTGCACCCAACTGGTTGCCAGCCAAAAATCGCAAAAAGATGAATAAAAAAACGCCAGGCAAAAAAGAAATGCACGTACCAAAAAATAGCAGGAAAAAGTACACATCGAAGGAGAAAGTAAACGTTAACGAAGTTGCCGCAAAACGTTGAAATGTTGCAAAGAAAGCAGTCGAAGCCGACAAAAAGGCTGAAAAGAAATATTCCTCATATTTATCTCTTTTTTTGAGCAAGTGCCTGAAGTTTTTGGCTTTCGGTTAATGATGAGCTTGTCTGGAGTTTGGTAATTTTCAGCGCAAAATGCGAAAACCAAGGGATCCTGATAAGATTATCAGAAAAATGAAAAAAGTGTATGTACTTCTCAGAGATTCGAGTTCACAGTAACTTAATTCTAATTCACTGCGTTTTCATTTAAAACATCCAAATATTCATATGCTGATGTAGATAAACAAACCCTTATTAAACTAATTAAGCTAACAACTTGCGCGACGTCATAAAACGATCCTTCACTGTATGTGAAATTTGCAAGCTAGTTTTCCCAGCCCCAAACGATGAACTTCCGTTGGGTATGTAAATTTTATAAATTTCCCTGAACTCCAACAGATCCAGATCTACCCCTTTTCGTTCGTTTACCTCCATACAACTGTTACTGAAATTCCTGGCAAATGTGCTATGAAATCAATAAAGTATTCGAAGCATTTGAGGCAGCAGCTGGTGATGCTGCTGCTGATTTTTCTGATGCTGCAGCATTCGCCGTTTCGACCACTTTGTAGCTGCCACTTGTTGCACCTTTCTCCTTTGCTCTGGCCCCGCAATTCGATACAAGCCGGGCGATGATAAATTTCTGCAACCATAACGGCCACATTCGAGTATGTGCCGCTACATATGCGATAGACAACACAAAAAAAAATCTTACTACATTCAGTATTAGGAAAAAATAATGCTTTGATTTAAAATTTGTAGAACAAGAAATAAAGAAATACCCCAGCAGTAATTATACATATACATAATTATATGTACAAAATTGTTGTTCCGTATAAGATAAGTTTATGATCAAAAGCAACGAATCAATGATTTCTTGTCTTATGTTATATATTAATATTCCGACTGTATGACTGTATAGCAGCTATATGATATTTTCGTCCAAACTTAAGCAAATAAAACCGAAATTATATGTTCTCAAAATACTAGTGCTCAGCAAGTAAGAACATTTTATGAATAAACCATAGCATCCATAGTGGCTTTAAGTTTTTTTTACTGTGTGCCTACCCCCACTACACCTGCCCAACTTGCAACTTATGCGCATAATTTTGACTTGATTTCATTTTTCTCGCAAGCGATTTTTATGTTTTTTCTGCTATTCGTTTCGTCCAATTTGAAATTGAAATTCAAATGTGAATGCACCTGAATCAATGGAGGAATGGGGGATCAACGATCGATGGCCCAAGTTAGCCGCTGACCAGCTGGCTATTTATTACCTCACAGCGAATGCAAATTTCCCTGAACTCCCCCTCGTTGTATTCCTAACTTCTGGGCAGACAGAAAAGCTACCCGCGCCAAATCATGACAATTTCCTCCGAGTTTATCGAACTCAGCTAAGGTTTAGCCTCTAATGATCGGCATCGGCACGAGAAAATAGAGAAACATGGGGAAGTTCATATGTAGCAGCAGACCCCCATCAGAAACCAGTCCAACAATCCATTGACAAGGTCATTTCCGTCACATGCCGCCATACCGTGTCGTGGGTGGGTATTCACCTTTTTGCCAGCCATAATTGTTTGTCAAGGCGCTTACGGCCGAGCTCTAAACTGGGTCAAGACACGCGGAGACTGGCACCCAATTGAGAGGTAATGTTGCGGGGAGAGGACACCACATTGACCCTAGTTGGGATGAAGAGCGGCAGATACTTTTTCAAGTCTAGCTAACTGGAACATTTAGCTCGACTGCCTTGAGACCTTGCTAACGTTTGGTTAATGTTTGGAGGCAATTGACAGGTGCCTTGAATTATATTTTTTCCTATTTAATGGGCCTCTATGACGGCGCTCCAGTTAAGAGTAATAACGTGTGACGTGTGTGCTAACTGGATTACCGTACTAACTGTTCTAAATTAGCAGATTACAATAGATCTCAACGGAATTGTAGCTTTATATACAGAAACTTCAGAACTAGGGCTACAAGTTGGGTATAACTTTAAAATTGTTTTAGATATATGTAGAAGTTAAATTTACCTATGCAGCATGTACTCATTTAATTCTTTTCTATTACAAGTATGTACAATAGCTCGTAAATATTGCTAAAATCCAAAGGTCGGTAAGAGATATAAATATCTATATAAGATATGGGAAATACTGATCAGAATTTGTCAGTAAAAGTCTAAAAGTATCTGGAAAATAAAGCCTTCGTTAAAGTCTCGGAATTTTAAAAAACCCAAAAAGACTAGATCCACGAAGAAATTAAATTCTTTTAATTACAGGCAATTTGTAGACACAATTGTATCTACAAGATACAAAGTTCATGACATAATGTAATTTTTTGTTGCGTTATCTTTTGTTTGCAGACATTGTTTTTTGATACTTTTACTGTCGATTCTGTTGAGATCTGTACTTCTCGGGGAAAAGAAATTGCTTTTAATTATACGTTTTTTACCTTAGGGAGAGTGAAAGGGAGAGGCATATAATTAAAATTGGCAACTGAGGTTTATAGAAATCAAGAGTTTTTTGTATTTCTCCTCATTGAAAATCTGTGACGCGGATGTACTGAGCCATCACACTGAACAATTACAAGACGACGTCTTTATAAGTACACCTAAAATATTCAGGAAAGAAGATCAGAAGAGAAATACCATAATAAATAAAACTTTCTCAAGTGCCGACAGTCGATCAATTGAAACGCTCGACCGAGCAAAACGATTCAATGAAATAATTATAAAGCCAACCGCAAGACACATAGATACAGATGCCCATCCCCGCACTCCAATGCCCCCTGCAGTCTCCCACACTTTGCCACTCTATGTCGCACTAGCAATTTGGAAAGTAAAAGTCGCACTGTCAACGTATTTTTTTTCCGCGAGGTCCAACCTTCCTTCCATTCAATTGAAATCTCTGCCACAAATGAGATTGTTTATTTTTGTGTAGCCCGTGTACTTTTTTTGGTGCATGTGGATGAGTTCGCCGAGTGTTTGGGCTGGTGTGTCATGTAATCAAAAATCACTCGCACGGATCAGTCGATCAATTACTTTGCTCAATCATGCAGTCATGTGCGAAGTCTGACATCTGAGGAAGGGACTCTGTCATGAGTGGAACGAGTGGGGCCCTCGAGAGCTTTGGTAATATATTCGTGGACTAGGAGGTGTCGTAATGGTTCAGAAACGTTTTCAATTCTTAATTGTTATACCGAATGCTTCAGATTTCTTCTGTTTACTTAAGAGGGAGTAAATATTTAATCAGTTTGTATCGAGTTTTATCGAGTCTTGAAACACAGAAAGCGGCTAGTCGTAAAAATTAACTTTATAAATAAAACATTACAAACAAAAAACCACATAGCCATGAAATACTTTTCTCGTGTACTTTGCAGATAAGTAAATGTTTCTTATTAATATTTTGAGTTATACGTTTTTGGGCAAATCGAATGCGATTATCAAAAGCACTTAATTGGCAATTAATTTTTGGCCGAGCTTGTGCTCGAAATCTTCAACCTGAAGCGTGGGACTCCCTGCAGAGACTGGTGGGTGTGGGGTGTATGGTGTGGAGAAGTGTCTTGAAGGTTCGTTCAGCCACTCGAGAGGGCTCACTTTCTTCTTTCTCTCTTTTATAGAGTCTTTTGATGTGTGTGGTAATAAAATCTGATGAGTGGCACCCGCAATCCACTTCCAGCCGCGTCTCGCCCCCTTTTCATCACCCTCATCATCTGCGCGATCATCATCATCCTCTGCATCGACTCCAGCATCGCAATCGCCATGTGGCAAACACTTTCATTCGCCGTTGACAGAAGTCGTCAAGTGGCCAAGTGGTCAAGTGGGGGCACTAAAGTAAGGGCTAGGGGGGAGTGGGCCGAAAACTTGTTGCTGCCTCGTTTGTTTGTTCATCAACGTCATCATCAGCGTCAGAGTCCCAGCATCCAAAAAGCTTGACTCGCCGCCGAGACACGAAGAAATTTCACTTTCAAAACTCACAATAATTCCGGGGGGTATCCATATATTTATGGCGCGGGTGCAGCCAGGAAACGCCAACTTGAAAGCGTAATTGTGTGGCAATTGTATTGAATTTGCATGCCTCGTTTTCATCCATTGGCGATTCGAAAATTGATGCTGATCTCGCTCTGTCCGGGCTCTGTGGCTCTTTTGGTGATTTGTCGACAACATTTTTGCCGCTTAATTGGATTGTGGACGGATCTCATTGTAGCTTTCTGGTAATCATAATACTTTAAGTTCAATAATTGGCTGAGGCTTTTGTTTTCAGTCGTTAAACAGAAAAAAGTGAAGTCAGCTAGAGATCTTGAGCAGAGAGTATAAATTAGAATGCTGATTTCCTGTGGGGTTTCTCTTTAATTTCTGATTATACCTAGACGATAAGATTTGTATCCCCAAACGAATTGTTTGGATCAGTTAAGGAAAATTCGCAGGCCTAATAAAGGCAGTCTGTCTAGTTGATTTAATAATCAAAATTCATTAAATCTTAAATAGGTATTCCTATTTTTAATTCCCTCGCTTTGTATCTCGTAATACCTGAAGGCAAGTTTTTATAAGAAAGAGTACAGCTACCGGTCTAAATTCATAAATTCCGATGTTGAATATTTTATCATTACTATAACTTTCTGCTAGATTTTAATACTAAATACATTTAACACATAATCACCCATTGAGGCAACCATAGTATTAATGATTCAGCCTGATTTTAATCTCTTCTTTGCTATCTGAATACTGTCTCGACAAATTCGCTCTCCAATTCAGGGCCACTATACACTGGCACTTTCCTTTCAGATCCCTTTTTCTTCATTCCACAACGGGCCATAAACAATTTAGGGTTTTTAGCAGCTTTTGCTTTTACTCGAGTCGTGCGCGAAACCGTGAACCATTTTATCCCCCGAATGAATGACTGCCTATAAGACTGACAGACTGCCAGCGATAGACTGGGACTCTCTGCTGGAAAATTACATAGTTTTTCCTCGAGTTTTTGTTCGGTTTTCGTTTCGTTATTGTTGCCTTTCAAGTGAAACAAATAGAACATAACTTTTGCTTTCACCTTTTTCAAGGGGAGCCTCCACAGCAACGTCAGCAGCCACTCAACGACAATTCCGGCAAAAATCTCCAGTACTTTTGTTCCCTTTTTTTCCATTTTATTTGCTGTTGTTGTTGGAGGTGTATGCCAAAAGCGGACAGCGAAGTTTGTTGGTAATTGCGTTGGCCTGCACGTGGACAATTCCTATATTATTTCCCAGAAAATATACGATTAACCTAAGCATTTAAATGTTATAACCTTATATATAATGCAAACATAACTAGAACAGCAAAATCGTTGTTTTCATTATATTAAAACCAAATACATTTTTTCAATATTGCTCTTCGGTAGGTCACCCTTATTTCTCTCTCTGCAGCACAACAATGGATGGAGGCGGAGTTGTTGTTAGCGGTGTTGCCGAAGTTTCTGTTGGCTGCTGCTGCCGTTGAAGTTGCGTTGGCGTCTGGCGCTCAATTTGCATGCCACCAGCAGCCAAGCGAAGAGCCGGAGGGACGCGGGGGGCGAAACAATTTGTTATTTGCCTTTTGCGGCTC
This sequence comes from Drosophila teissieri, assembly GCF_016746235.2. Lineage (NCBI taxonomy): Eukaryota > Metazoa > Arthropoda > Insecta > Diptera > Drosophilidae > Drosophila > Drosophila teissieri. Next base: position 7,577,412 of record NC_053032.1, read on the forward strand.
GCGTTCTCTGCCATTTCAATTTTCGCAGGGGACAGGTGGCAGGTGGGAAAGTGGGAAGGTGGGAAGGTGGGCTGGTGGGCTGGTGGAAGATGGGTGCTGATCTGGGCCCAAGACCGAGCTAACCCAGTGACCAAATGAACCACATTCTGCCAGCCCTGCAACTGGGAACTACCTAGATGTGTCTGTGGCTGCTTAGATATTCTGAGCGCGGCTGCAGTTGAAACTCGCGCGCGCATCCAAATAGATTTGGAATGCTCGACGCATGGCAGAAGGCAAATGGCAAATGTTTGGGATCGCAATCCAAGAAAGTTTCTTTTGCTTCTCGGGCAGACTTTCGAAAGAGAAGATTTGCTAATTTCGCTTGGGTAAGGGAATTTACGAGCTGTGTCAAGGCGCCTGACAGCTTGGAAAGTGCTGAGAAGGGCCAAAAAATTGGAAATTAGAAACGGCTGAGCTCCACATTTGATTTCGCACAAAACGCATCTCAATGTCGCTTTAATTAGGCAAAGAAAATGATAATGCCAGCGAATGTCACGAAACACAAATCACAGGGGCTTTCGATCGATAGGACAACCTGGGGCTAACCTGTGCCCAATCTTCGTGCAAGCCATGTAAAGGTTAGAGGTCAAATGCTATGCTATGGAGCAGATCGCGCACTCACATGTGAACTCTTTTTCTCTACCCTCCTGCAAGGGGCAAATGGTTAACTGTTATTTGCAACCGGTTATTAAGTCGCTTGGTTTGTTTACCTCTGCCATAAGTGGATTTATTTTTTGAACCCTAATAAATTTTAATAGGCGCGATTATAAAACAAAATTTGACAACCAATAAAATGCATAATATTTGCATTTATAATTAATGGCAACCCCAATAAAATCATTAACGTGTAATTTGAGCTTGGCAATACATTTCCTATTGAAAACCTTTCCAATACCTGAGTTTTTAGATACTATTCAGTCATATATTAAAGCGTTGGCCCACTTCGGCTCCTTATATTTACTCTCATGTCGTAACACTGCCACTATGCAAAAGTAGGATAATTTCGGTTTAAGCTCATACCCCACTACGTATGCCAAACCACCTCATCATCTCCACCATCTTAAACCATGCCAAACAATCATTCGAAAATACACTAATCTTATGCGAAATGTGAAGGTTGAAGCCCACAACGAGCGATGGCAACTTTTGAGTGATTCGCCGTTTTAGCTAATTTTTAATTTACGTATTTATATCGAGAGCTTTAATTTACATCATTTTTTCGCTAACGTAGATCTTTGATTTTGAAAAGCAAACACGTTTCCAGATCGAAGCGAACGGAGACTAGTTTCAGTACAATCTGCATTAGGCTTTTTGGGCAACTTGGCTTAACCTTAGGCAATTTATTACAGCCAGTTTGATGTTTTATATACAAGTTTATGCAGATCTTTTACTTCGAGCTGCCCATTGATATCGGTCTGCCTTTAAATATTTATGAAATAGATTTTATGGTACATTCCTTTGTCCACTCAAAATTTGGAGACTTGCTTAATGGCTAAATGTATGATTTGTGAGCAGCTAAATTTAAATGATAATATTTGTGTGTGCAAGCATTTATAGTTCGGAAAATGTGGGGGAAATGTAAATAAAGATGGACCAGAAAATAAAGCTAAGAAAAATAATTATTCACATTGCGATCATAGACTGCAATTTGCTAAGATGTATTGAAGATACGCCCTCTTACTTAAGAGATACGCCTTATTTTTCAAAAATGAAGGATCATCTTTTAAAACTTTCTCCTTGATACATCTAAATATAACCCATAACTGAAATTTTTACATCACTCACTGTTACAACATACGTCTTTACATGATGAGCTGTCACAAAAATGACCAGCAACAAAATCTCATTAAATGAACTAAAATGATTCGATTTACTTTTTTTTTGTCGGCTGAAGTCATAAATTTGTTGCTCATTAAATTGCTGTTTAATGGGTTTTAGCACGCGGCCACTCACGTAATCGCAAATGACAAAAAACGTTTCAACAAAACAGTTAACTACAACTATCTTAAGTTGCAGCTCAACGAACTGTGACGAGACGGCCGTAAAAGAAAATGAGTTTAAAACCTCCTCGGCTTCTCTTCCACATATATGTTTTATGGACATTGAGGAGCGGTTCAAATTTGTGCAGTAGCGCGATTTGAACTTTAATAAAGATTTCGGTTTTCCCTTTAGCCGTAATTAAAAACTGTTCACTTCAGCTCATACATCATTTCTGATGATTTCTTAATTAAATGATGTAAGCTGCGGGGAAAGTCGATGAAAATGTCAATTGAGCTGGGGCGGACTACCTCGTGACCCAAATTAAAAATTAATTAAAGTGCACGCCCCAGCATGGTTTTGCCTTCTTTATTTTCTTCTCATTCCTGGCCACTGGTCCACACCCACCCACATTTTACAAACTAACCGACTAACAATTGGCCAGGTTTTCCCCCTTTCCATTCCGTTATTGGGTCTGGTCGATCGACTTGAGCTTGGGTTGGTCCCTGACCGCAAACATGGAGCGTTCCACGATCCCCAATCCTCGAACCCTGTCAGAACACAGAGCTGCCCCGGCAGTTATAATAATATTAAGCATACGCCACCTACAACAGCAAAAAAGCGGAGAAAAATTGCAGCTCGAATCTACCGGGCCCTGGGTCAACTCCACTTTGCTGTAGCTCCACACAGCCCCTGCGCCAAAATAAATAATAACAATTTTTTTCAAGCAACAAAAGAAATCAACAGGAGGAAAAGAAGCGCCCAGAGCAGATAGCCATGCTAACCGAAAAACCAAACCCATTTTAACCGTTAAGCACATTTGACTAAATCTGCTACACATGGGCGTTATCCGCATTGCGGGGGATCCATCGACAGTGGCGTCCGAACAAGCGGGTTGTTGGGGGTGTCCTTCCCAAGAGTAGGCGATCGCTGCAGGAAATGTGCTGGAGAACATCGGAATGAACTGGATGGCGGATCGTTTGGATGGCGGGGTTTCAGTCGATTCCCCTCTAACTTCTTTTTCGGCGATAGCAGATCGCGGTACTAACAACAATAGATAACGAGAATGAAGCCGACTTTTGGGAATAACTAGAGCCGCTGAATAAATACACTTGCTCTGGTTTTCAATCAGCGAAATTAGCAAAAATTGATAGGTTTACATAAAGATTTCAGTACTTTTGATCTTTTCAACTAGGAATACTTCAACAAGCGGAACAATTCTTTAAATCCATGATTCCTAACTGAATTCTGTTAGCAGTTTTTTTTTTAATTGTATTCTTTTGTAATGGTATTGTATTGTATGGGTAATTGAAATACATTGTTAAAAAATCGCTATTAATACAAGTCCGTCCATTCATAAGAAAGGTTAACTTGGTCGACTTTAGTATTGAACTATTTGACAAAGAGATCAAACATTATCTTAGGTTTGCATTTGTCAACCAGCTTTCGACATGTCTGCTAAGCCAAATTCGATGCCATCTCCATTTCTGGGTTAGGGCATGCCGAAAGGTAGCCACTTGTTGCAGCAGGAAGCTGAAAGAGCCAGCCCACATACACAACACAATCGCACACACGTAGTTGCATACAGGCTTACACACACCGGCTGGCGGATCGAGTGAAAACAGTTAAGACAACAGCAACAACTGCAAAACTGCAAAACTGCCAACTGGCAACAGGAAGACCTTAAACTTGGCCTCAAACGTCAGTGGCAGCGGCAACGTCGTGAAGTCAGTACACAATAACAAAACCAACAACATCGGTTACAACAAAATAAAAACAACTGCAACTGCTGCACAGTCAAACACACAATTCAATTTTATTTCATTTACTTTGTTGTTGGCTGCGGTTGCCATTCGCCAAAGAGCCTGCTGTGGGGCTTTTGGCCCAGCCTCAGCCTGGTGGATTTGCTATTGCCATTTCTGTGTGTGGGCTGCAGCTGCCCCGCCCCCCGGCTCGTTTGGATGGCTCGAATCGTTTGGATCGCTTTCCTCCCCTCCCCTACCCACCCCACCCCTTCACTCCACTCGGCTCTGGTCCATTCCATTCCGCTCCTCGAGCGCCAGCAGCTCATGAATGGGAAGTCGTCGCAGCTTCTAACTCATTTTCCTGCCTGCAGTTGTTGGGGCTCTTTTTTTGGTATCTACTTATTTTTTGTTTTTGTGAATTGGCGTAAAAATGTTGTGAGAACAAATGGTTGTTAACTTTTGCACATACTTTTGTTAGCTTTTTTTCGCTGTTTTTCTATCTTTTTGTTTTGTTGATTTTTGTCTCTGGCCGTTGTTAATGTGGCTCTTGTTGTTGTTGGCGCATTAAATTGCGTTTAACTGTTCAACTTTCCGCTGCCCCCGCTAAAAGTTCGTTGCCTAAGTTTTTCGTTTTGCGCGCGATTTTTATTGCCCATACGAATTTCGTTTTATTTTATATTATTTTCGTTTGCTCACTTGTGGCTTTTGAAATCCTGCCGTTGTTGCAATAATAATCATACGTAAATATGTGGATTCAGTTGAATGACTAACCAACTGAGTGAACTGAGTGAAATTGTGTGTGCGTCTGTCTGAACCACGAAGTTGGCGTAACATGCCGTTAGTCAAAAGACTACGAGATGTTCCCCCAATTTTTTACTTTATAGTTTATAGTTTATTACTTTGGATAGGGCGACAATTCGAGTCAACGAAGGTTAGCCAAAATATTATTGCCATTTATTGCTTGCACTGGGAATTACAGGTTAACCTCTCCATGAATTAAATTGTGAAATATTAAATCTTTTTGTGATATTATAATATAATATTAATAAACGGCAAGTATCCCAATTTGGTGAAATTTCTAATTTGCTCAGATATTAATTCTTATTTTAGATATTAATATGCAACTCTTGTGATGTCATTTAGTTGATATACAGCTTTATTAAAAAACGTAAAAATAACACATCTTTCAACAGCGTTTGACGTATTGTCACCTCTGCCGTTCACACTCAACTTTCAATACCGCATAAATAAAAACGAAAACGAATACCATTCATGGCGTATGTACATAAATGACTGCCTCCCCATAACCTTGAAAAAATCACTTTAAAAACCAACAGGTCAAGTTGCCCAACCAAATAATTTAAATATTATGACATTCAAAATGAGGAAACTAAATTCCATTCATTAGGAAGAGCAGACAACACCCAGCGAATTAAAGAAGAAACAATCAGAATTGATTGTAGAATGTTAACTTTTGCGTATTTCTGTGCGATGACAATCGTTAAACATTCGAATGGTGTAAGATGAACGTTGCCGAGCTGAACAAATAAAGCAGACGAAATCACACAGAAACTGGCCTTTCATATGCAAAAGAAATCCATTTACTATTGCGAACAAAAACGAGTTGGGTTTAGTTGGCTGGGATGGAACCAGATCTGTGAAGGTCAGCTCGTTTAGCACCTCTCCCCGATCTTGGGACCATCTTCTGTAGACAAGATGGGGCCGGAGGAATAAAACGAAGTGGCATGGAATAAAATTAAATCAAAGTGCTGCCTCCACTTTGCTGGGTTGACAATTTTAATTGCGTGCCAAGTGCGGTGCTCATAAATCATTGGTGGTAGTGGAAATTTTTACGGCTTTTTCGGGTATCTCTTGCAATTAGCCGCTGAGCTAGCGTTTAATTTATATTATTAGGTGGCTTTTACAGTTATGTGCCGACTGATTTGTGACTGTCTCCTTTCCTTTCCTCACCCAAGACTCATGGCCATTGTCAGCATTCAGCATGAGGCATCCAACATCTGCATCAGCGTCATCCTCTCCTCATCGTTCGTGGTGTTATTTTCCGGAGTAGGTTAATAGTGCCAAAACGTTGCAGCAACAACTACAATAAATGACTGCTACAATGACTGCAGCATCAACAATCGGTGCCTCATTTATTTTTCTCTTTTCACCATTTTCCCTGGCTTTGTTTTTCGTCTGTGGCACCGTCAGTTGCACCCTTTCATTCTCTCCAGAGTCATGGAATAACATTATTATCCCGAATTTTCCGCCGCACTCCCTTTCCAACGTGGCCCATCCCCGGAAAAAAATCGCATTTCCAAAGTGCTAGGAATATTTATGCAGCATTATTATTTATTTTATTGACAGGCAGACAGAAAGAGTTTCCCTTGACTTTCCGTACTCCCTCCACCCGATGTAGAACTCTGATTTGTACTCCTTCACTACACTGGCAGTGCCTTGCTAACGTCGATTTGTTGGCTTATATATAAAACAAAAGTTAATATTGCATTCGTTTGAAATTGGATTCAGTACCATATAAGCAGTTTATTTTACTATGTTAAGAATAAAAAACAAACGCATCATTTCAACACGTTGAAAATATGGTTAAAAGACAGAGTCTGCAGTATTCGATTCGACTCGATTCTGATTCACTCTTGCCTATGACAGTCACCCATCCCAGGCAAATTGACTTCGATCCCCAGCTGGATGGATGCTTTGACTGCTCCGACAGCCCCGAATGCTGCTCCTGCTGCTGCCAAGTGGCAATAATTTCCTGACTTGCCCAAAAGTCGGACTCCAGAGAAGAGAGTACCAAAAGAAGAAAACCTTTTACTTTGCGCTAATAAATTGCCATTAAACGACTTTGCCACATTGGCATTGCCACAATTGTTGCACCATAATTTCCCATCAAATTTTTCACACTCGTTGGTTGGTTTTTGGCGCTGCGAGTGTTCGCGATAATCAAATATTTGACCTCTGTCGCAAATAAATTCCCAATGCAATCGCGGGCCAGGCCAAGGAATCGAATCCAGTTGGCCAGAGCGGAGCTGAGTTGAAAACGTGAAAGCACATTGCCGGTTTGCCGGCATCCGTTGGATGCAGAACACTGAACGCTGTACGTTGAACGTTGAACGCTGGCTGGCAAAACGTCGACGTTGCGTGTTAAACACAATTCAAAGTCTATAATTATTGTACAATTGCCAGCAGAACCAACAGGCCCAGTCAGACTTGGCTCTGGCCAGATCCGAGCTCCTGCTGCCGACCAAATCGGAGGCTGGGATTGGGATTTGGATTGGGATTGGGAATTCGGATGGAGACCGAAGTTGGAGCCGCAGTTGGGACACCAGCAGGCAGCGTGGAACATGAAAATTGTAGCGTGTAAGTTGCAGTGAGCGGGGAAGCAGAAGAGCCGAGCATTCCAAACACACATTCTAATTCCACATTCGCCTCGACTTTGGGTTTGACACACTGCTGGCAGCCACTGGCTGTGTGCCAGAGATGCGTTCGTGACACGCATTTCACTTATCTAACTTAGGCCCAAAAATCCTATATACCAATTGCATTTATTCGAATTTGGTTAGGTCTTAAATATCTATATAATAATTTATATATGTATATTTATAGTAGGAACTGCAAAATACAGTATGGTATGGGAAACCATACCCATTTCCATTCCGTTTTCAGTGCAGATGTTTATCTGAGAGAATCTGCCGCAGAAGCGCCTGAGAAGCGCACTCCTCAGCTGCTGACTCTGCTTCTGCTTTTAACAGTTAACTTTGCTCTGACTTTGGATCTTTTGACTTGCAATTAATGCACCAGACCTTGCTGTGTTTGCAACTATTGTTGCAATTCTGGTGGCATTACCTTTGAGTTGCAGTTTCGGGGAAGCGGAAGCGTTGCTCACGCCCACTTGTCAGTTGGCCAAAGGCGGCGGAGTGGGAGTCAGAGTGGGCGGTAGTGGCGTTGGGGGGTGTTCTGCGAGCCAAGCACACCGTCAGCCATCCAGCAATACAACCCGCCCCCACGCACACACTCACGGCTAAGAACGGGGTAAGATAGCCGGTGATCTTCGGTGGAGATGGCGGCAATAGTTGAAAGTCTAATTGTAAACTGTTGTTCGCAGTTTCCTAACTGTTGCTTGTTAGTCGCTTGTTTATTAACAATTTAGCACGGAGAATTCACAGGCAGCGCAGAAACCGAGGATTCGGTGTGAGGTGGAGATTGGGCGGATGCAGGTGAGAGAGATCTCCTTGTGGGCGTTACTTATCTCTCCGACCGGGACCACCGAAAAATTTATGCCCGAAGCCGGAGCGAACTCCTCACATACTCGTAAAGTTCGTCAGTTTATGCACTGACCGTCTGACCTTCCCTGCCCCTTCCATCACCATCCATCACCCTCCACCACCCTGAGTCACTGAGTCCGGCCTCCCCCCACCACGCACTGCCACATGCTTCTCCACGACCATAACTGTCACAATGTTCGAGGCACGAAAATGGGGCGTGCTGGGTGGCTCGGGCTGTTTCTGGTGATGGAAGTTGCGGGGGAGTGGATTAGATCACTGAGATTTGCAGGATGTGGGCATCGTTGTAGGCGGGGCGGGCGGGGCGGGCGGTACTGACGGTGTTGCAAATAGTTTTGGGGCATCGGTGAACGTAACGGAGGTTAACACATTATGATTTGGCTGGGATTTGGAGGGCAGCTTTTCCCTTGAAAATTTGAAAGCATGTGTGAACTATTCAAGTGCTTCTCAGAAGCAATAACTTTACCTGTTTGGTAAGGTGAGAAGGTATAAATAAACTAATTGGGATAAGCATTAATTTTAATTAGAATTCAACAATGTGAAATATGCGAATTGGTTCTTTCTTAATACAAAAGTTAAAAGAATAAGTAATCAACTAGCTTTCTTCCACTTTAATAAAGAATAATGTATGAGAAAATTATATTTAATGGAAACCCAAACATTATAACATTTTGATAGGCTAAACAATTTTTAACTACGCACTTAAAGGAATGTCTACTCCAAGCCATTTTCAAATGCCACAAACCTCACTGATTTCCCAGACAACCCACTGTAACTCCCTTTTCTTCTCGTTTCAGGTAAGCTCTTGAAATCCCGCTGCACGCTTTTTTGGGTTATGTAAGTTGGGCCAACTACACAACTAAGTTAAACTAATGCAAATAATTGGACAGATCGAAGCGGACCAACGCCCTAGCCATAGAGCTCGGTGAAAACGAAAAAACCAAAATTATAGCGAAAATCGTAGCAATGGGCCACTGACCGTTGCACCCAATTTCAATTCGAAATGTAAACGATTTTCATTTTAGTGGACCGCTGCAGCGCGCTTGCATAAGTTTTGTGTGCGCAATTCAGGCTAAATAAGCCAGCGGAATAATAACGGCCAGCATGGGTTAATGATGCGACATGTTAGCCAACGAAGCACAGGCAACCAGAGCAAACGAGACGAAAAAATGCGTCACGCTTGCCGTTAGCATGCCAAGGAAAATCGTTCGGCAAAGGGGTGCAAAATGAGGTGGGTAAGGTGGGGGAAAGTGGGGGCCTCAGTTACCACGGAGAACGCACACGTATGGCAAACCCCTCCCTGGGGGGTCCAAATGCCAGCCTAGTAGCATCCCATCCCATCATACATTTCCACTCTCCCACGGATCGGCTTGGACTTTCCACCGCCATTTCCCCGCCGCCCAGCAGGTGGTGCACTCCCTTTTTTGGCAAATTTGGTGCAGTGGCAGCAAAAGCAGAGCGGCAGCGCCTTTCACAAAATCTAATCAGCAGGGGAGGAGTGGTGCTAAAGGAAACGATCAGAGCAATTTACTCAACTGCAAAATGAGCAACAAAAAAATTCGGGAAATTTAGCTAGCCTAACAGAATGGTATATACCCTCTAGTTAGCATTACTTGTTTTTAGATAACTGTCGAGATGAAAACTGCATTTCAATAATTGTGCTAGTACACCCGTCACTTATAAGAAGTTTGCCAGCGAATACCCTTGTTAAAAATCGAATTTTATTAAAATACACCATTAAATTCGGCCTTTCCACAGCTGTAATACCCTAAGCTACTGTGTTAAAAAAAGCAGAGTCTGTAAAAAAACGGGCTGCTCGACTTGACCAAGCCGCCAGTGGGCGTTGTGCCGCAAAGAGAGCGGTACGAGGGCCGGAAAATGGATAAAAGCCATCCAACATGGAAATCTTGTTACGCTCGCATCCATCTCATTTTTCTGCCGGCCAATTCTACTCTCGAATTCCGCTGTGCGTATGACTTTTTCCCCAAGAAAATGGCAAACAGAAGGTGAGGAGGAGCGATATCCGCTTGCATGAGTAAATTTGATGCCATCTGTGTACAATTAGCTGTCAATATTGCGCATGCGCCACTTATGCAAAAGAAGGCGCCGATCTGCGTGGAGGCAGCTACAAGACGATCGGTAATGGTAGTCAGGGAAAAAACAAAGCAAACAAAACTGACTGGCGACTGACTCATTTGGCCAAAAGATTTTGCAACACGCAACACAAAGTCAACAAAAACACACGCAACTTTGGCTGACCGACCGAACACAGTGGGTTCAGTTTGGAAAGTCAAGACCTACATAAATAAAGCCAACGAACGACAATACAAATTCTACAAATTTAGTTAAATGCATTGAAATGTTAATATTTTTCCAAATTTATTTGTTGATTAAATTTCCTTAATATGATATGTTTAAATAAATAGTTCATAAACCCACTGTTCCCGCTGCAAAGACATCATTACCCACCTCAAATCGTCACCTCTGTTTCCCCCTCAACTAAACCAAATTTATGCCTATTGGCTCACACATATGTATGTAGAAACGTTAAGGCAAGTGCAGCTCTGGTGCCGGACATTTTGCATAAAGACCCCACATAACCCCACAGACATCCATATATATGGTTATATAGGCAAGACGGCCAGATCCGTGCCCAGAAAATATTAGGCGGAGCTACTAAATAAGTTTTTAAGTCGCTTGCCCCACATTTGGTGCGTTGGGCAATTCGAGAGGTGAATGAAAATCCCGAGGCAATGGCACTCGATGTGTGACACATAAATTCAGTTGGAGCTGTTGCTGTCCACACTCAAAGAAAATATTGAAAACAATTGATTCGACCTTAGTTCTGATAGGCCGAGCCGAGCCCCAGCGATTAGAGATTATTCTCTGCGCAGTAGAACAGGTGGTTTTCCAAAGGCATAGTCACAGAAGCGCGTGAGTCAAAGTTTTTTCCTGTCATAGGTTTTTATATTTTACAATAATCGATGGACAAAGGGGCGTTCCCGTTCACCTCGGTTGCAGGTTGCAACTGCTACGGTCGCCAAAATTCGTGCAGCCTATGTGCCCCGGCAAGTGGCACGCGTTAGGCCAAAGTGAACGTGGCCCAAACAAGGCCCAAGTCCGTTTTCTCGGAAACCTCTCGAAGGCATTTCTCTCGGCTCTCAATGAAGTTAAGTCAAGGTAAAGTGTGTCAGCAGTGTGTGAGCATGTGGAAGGGGGAGGTGCAACTGAATATGGTAGTTTGGCAATCGGGGTTCTTATGGATAAGGTCACTAAGTTGAAATGAAACTAATATGTTGTATCTGGAAATGACTAGAAGCTGTCAATTGAATTAGATTTATAATCATTTTCATTTGTTTTCATTATTATAATTGATGGAGTAGTTTACATAACTAAACTAACTTAAATATTATATCGCTGGCTGCAGTGCCTATGGCTATGTTGGTTTACAATTCTATTGTAATGTATTGTATAGCCATTTAAATTTAATTGAATATAAAAAACTTACATATATTTAAATAGTAAAGTCGTGGTTTTACCTAAATTTTAAATAATTCTTAATAGAATCACTGAAATTACGTTGTATTGAGGGTTAATGTAAAGAACTTAATAAATAGTGACTGAATTCATTATTAAAGAAAGGGTCGGACATAAAAAGTCGATTATCCGTTTTCAGAGTCTTCCCAATTCCAAGAAATAACAGAGCCTCCAATCTTGGCCGAGACCTTAATGAGAACAAAATAGTTCTTGAGTCCCCAGGAAAAGCCAAATGGCCCCCACCTCTGGCCCGGCAATTTTCCAATTCACCGCCTTGACAAGAACACTGCCAAAGAGCACCCCTCCGTTGCATGCCCCACCGAGATTAACAGTTGGGCGGTCTGATGAGTGGCAAATGTCTTAGCCCGGGTGGTCCGCCGAGTATCTTAAGTATCTCCGGCAAATTGTATGATCATAACTCAATAGCCGGGCCTCATTAGGGCCCCAAAAAAGTAGGAAAACGCCAAGAACTTCACTCAACCGCAGACAGATCGCTCTAAGGAGTGAAGTAGCAAAGTTCCCTCAATGGCGGCGTCGTGTGCAACAGTAGCCTCAATTTGTTGAGCTTCCCCCGCAGCAGACACACACATGCCCGGAGGTATATTAGAAGCATTCTAACTAATAGGCAAAACATTGTTAAGTTTCTACTCATAAAATGGATCACAATTTCCCTCGTTTTGGGGCAGGTGGAGCCACCCGGGGCTCCCAAAGCAGAACCCAAACAGAAACCGCTGCCCACGAACCTCGCGTCACCGCCGATGGTCACGTCAAGCCGTGCGCGTAATGAGCGTTAAATTTGTGGCCCGCTTTCCATCGGCCACCTTCTGCAGTTGTTTTTACTGATTTTGGTTGGCGGTTCTTTTTTGGGCAACTTCTAATCACCACCGAACACGCTTCATTATTGGTTAAATTAGTCACAAAACGGTTTCCGAAGATGAGCTTTAATTATTGCAAAAACTACACAAAGAACGAGCGATCGCAGCGCGACGAACAGATGCCCTGGACCTATTTCCTAAAATATAATGATAAAGTTTGGTATAAGGCATGGTTGCGCATGAATTTAAGCCAATATTTTTAAAAGATGTTTAATAAGTGCATCAACTAAATCTATTAAGTTTATAGTACCCTTTAGAAGTCAAAACATTCCCGAGAAAAAGCTTATTCAACGTTTATTTTGCGGTTTGATCTGCCTGGCTTGATTTTGTGGGGAATGTGGGTCAGAATAAATTATTAATGAAGTGAATTATAATGCTTCAATTGCAGGCCTGGGCTGAGGCTGACTTCGGCTCAACTCCAGTTTAGTTTTCCCAAGCCTTTCACTGCCTATCAATAAATTTCCGTCTGCGATGGCAGGCGGCGATAAAGACAAACGGCCTGCCAATATGAATTAGCTAAGCGAATTGGCCATTTGGCAACTTGGTAAACAACTTCCAGGAGAGAGCATCCGCCGGCCCCCTCCACTCCTCTTCCAGTATCATCATTATCATTAGCACAAGTTTGCGCCCAAGTAAAATGCTTGTTGGGCAGAGGGGCATTAGGAAGGGGGTGGCGAGAAACTGTAGCAGTTGATAAATGTTAATGGTGATAGCAATTTACTTTACAAGATAGAACTTTTGAATACTCTTGAAACCATAAACCACTCACCTATAAATTTTCATCGCAAATAATTATAAAAGTTGAAAACGTTGCATTTTTTGTAGACTTTTTTAATGTAATTAACGTTTCCAAGGTTAGGGATATCTTGTTGTAATGGATGTACAATTCTTAGAATATTTTAAATAAATATTAAAAGGCTTCTTTTTGTAGGTAAATTTACTAATTAAAGTTTAAACATAAATAGGTAAACAATATTCAATACAAAATATTAATTATGTTCCTAATTTCCTTTTTGGCCATGCCATTATTAAACCAATATCTAGTTGACCAGAACTTCCTAAGAAGTTAGTGTATCCCGTTGAAATGGGCAATTGGCTTCCTGGCTAGCTAAAAAGGTTAGCAAAGTTCAGCGGCTATGCAGCGAAATTCCATTCATTGGCCATTGGAGAAAGAGAAAGACATGGTGGCTGGGAAGCTGGAGTTGCAGGAGTACGAAGAGGTGAAGGAGGAGCAGGAGGGTCTCATTGACGATGTTGTCGTCTCGTCTGCGACTGAAACCGTGGCTTGTGCTTTGGCTTTTCAACACGCTTGGCCAATAAATTGTGGCCAGCACTTGTTGTTACGCTTTTAACGGTTCGGATTCGGATTCGGGTTCGACTTGGAGTTCGAGATGAGTGCTGGGAGTTGGGAGCTGGAGTCGGATTCAGGTTCATGTCCAGCTACGGCTTCAGCCCCTCTCACTTTACATTCCTTTTGGCATTGGCCGTGCGGCTGCTGAATGAGAGTTTGGCCAGATCTATTTTTGCTTAACAACAAAATATCTCTCTTGTACAAATTTTTTACAGGAAACTGAAACTGCTTAACCATTAAAGGCAGCCTCTGAATTCCAAAAACAAAAAAAGAGATAAACATTTTCTTGCTTGTTTTTTTTTTTTTTTTTTGTGCGGGCAACAATAGATTTGGCTCATTCGATTAGACTTGATTTAGCCGGGAAGGGGTTGGGCTGAATCATAAGATTTAGTTTTCAGCTTTTCCACGGAATTTCCGCTCCATTCGTGATGCTTTTTCTGCTGGATGGGTCTTTTTCTGTCGGCTCTCTGCCGTTTTTTCCAATTCGATAGCATTGCATTGTCATGGTCAGCTACCGGGGGAATAAGTTGTAATTTTTTCTATTATTTTATTGGGTTCAATCGGAATTTGTCAAATCATCAGGTGGCGCGTAAGAAGACGGTCCAGTGATTTGCATAAACCTTTTTAGCAGAACCAGCCACATAGGTGCCTTTGTGCCCTGGGCTTTTGTGGGCTATTAGCCTAGAAACCACAGATCTGGCCATTCAGCATCCATACAGCAACATACATCGTCTTGACCCGTCCGCGTCCGCATTGATGATGTTCATCTTTTTGGCAGCTTTGAGTCTTGGTTTGTTCGGCTAATTGCCCCGATTGGCCCTCGCCCCGCGGCCCAGCAACTTTGTGCTAATCACTTTAGCATTTGCAACTGCTTTTTGACCCGATTTTCCACTGCCATCGCTTCACAGTTGGCAACCGTTTTGTTTATTTGTAATTATTTTTGTTTATTTCTTGCTGGCTGCTTGCTGGGTCTTAAAGCAAGTAACATTTACATTTACAGTTTTAGAGGCGTTGCGTGTGGGTAATGATGGGTGATCTATGCAAGTATCCGAATGTGTGTTTAGATTGCCTAATAGTCACGCCACAAGTTCTGGCTACCAGAATCTTAAATTCGACTTGTGGCACACATTTCTCTCTCGGCTCTTCGATTGGCTTTATTAGATATGCAAATTTAATTTTTATGCATTATTGAAAGGGTTTTCAGAGTGACGCCAGTTTAGACGTACATATATGTATCTGAACAATCCTTTTATGCTTTTATTTAGATACTATATTTTTGTGTTTCGTTCAGATAAAGAACGTCCATGTCAGTGTGTAAGGGTATTGAAATCATAGCTCCATTAAAATGTAAATATATTATTTTTCACACAGCTCACTATATTAAATCTACATTCTCAGTAAGTCAGGCGCCTTGCGGTCTGGCATTTTATAATAAATTGCTCAAAAGGTGAGCAGCTTAACAAATATTAATGTCGGCTTTCACATCGAATCACATTAGCTAGTATTGTGTAATAATGAGTCAGCATTAGTGGTGATTCAATCGACTTTTAAATAATTTCTATTGCATTATTCAATATTTCTTAGGCTTAAAATCATTTCCTTTACCATTTTCAATGCAATACAATTATACATTTAACTTTATTTTCTTTTAAAACTACTAGTTACCTACCTACCATTTTAGATTTGCATTTTTATTACAAAAGAAATAAGTATTTTCAAAACATGTAGTCTTTTTAAGTAGTTTATAAAATTAAATCTAATACACAGCTCTTTTCGATTTCATCATGAGCATGCCAGACTTTTACTATAAAAACGTTATTAGACTGTACTTATATTTACAACTTTAACCATTATAATTCGGAAGCCCATTTTTAGGCGTACAAACATGGCTATAAAGTGTGCAACTATTTTCTAGCAAACTATTAGCTTAACTTCTTTATTGCGGGGCTTCCACACCTTCAAGACGTGGTTATTTATGTTTAGCCAACTTTAAAAAAATTGTTTTTGTCAATGTATACATTGACAACTATGCAAAGTCTGTCTTCACCGCAGTACCTGTACTTGGACTAACCCTGACTTTACTCTTCATTGCACTTTTGGCATTGAGTTGTTGCCGTTGCCGTATTTGTTGTTATTGCCACTGCCGACGACGAGTTGCAAGTTGTGTCTATAAAAAAGAAACCTGCAACTTGGTCAAAGTGTCGCCCTGACATGTTTTTGCAAAAGACGCTTGGTAGGAGGAGGGCGAGGAGCAAGAAAAAACACTTTCCGTCTTAACGCAGAGTTAAAAACCACAAAGTGTCTTTGGGAAAGGCAGTCAGTCGGAATCGGAGAATTGGAGACTCGGGAACTCGGAGTCAGTCCATGACATGTTTGGACTTTCTGAGCAGGAAGCCAACCAACGGCAAGTGGCATTGTGTCTCCTCTGTCGCGTCGTCGTTTGTGCCACAGGTTTCACCTACCTATGCACTACCGTGGGCACCCAAGCACCTTCTAGAGCTGCACGGCAAGAAAGTCTTGAATCCATTTATTAAGACAAAATCCTCTCAAGAGTGGTTTACTACAGCTTTATTTACTATAAACGTTTAAAACCTAGATATTGATTTGGTGTTCATCTGTATTGCTACCTGCTTACCACTCTGAAATCAATTTCTTTCTGTGTAGAGAGGGTCCGCTCCAAGGGTAGACAAGTACACTTGAGTGCCTCTGCAGAAAAGTTTTGAGGGCATCGCAACATACTGGTCGCAGTCTGAGTCTAACCCATCTGCAGTTTGTTTTCATAGTCTCCGAGATCATTTTCTCCGAGATCTCAGTTGGTCAAGTGGGCAGCAGAATTGAGTCAGTGTGACAAACAATAATAACTCCCTTATTCGGCTGGGAAGCCCCATAAAAGTTGCCAACCAAGCTTCCAAGTGGGGCACACTTTCATGACCGTCCGTCGCAGCTAATTTCATGCAAATTATCCATCTGAATGGGTAAACTCCCTTGTGGGCGCTGTACACTTGCATAATTAAAAGTTTCGACAAAAGTTCCCAAACAAATTGGAGCAATTTCGGTTGCTAGCTTTGCTTGTAATACACGCTCTCAAGGCACAAAAACAAAACTGTTTGGTTATTCCTCCTTTTTTCGTTCACATTGCGAAACCTCAACTTGAAATGATAAACGAGAGGGACACGCCCCGCTAACGAGTTACAAGCGGCGGAACAGAGTTAGTTTTGCTATTTCTTTGTGAAACATTTAAACAATTGTCTTGTTGGGTGCTTAATTGATAGTGTCGTGATTTGGCTTGTGCTGCAGTCGGAATCTAGCTTGCTTCGTTTGAAAACAAGCCAAAAAAGACGGGCGTTAATAAATAAAGGCGTTGCCGCTGTTGGGAAATGCAAACAAAAGTTTATAAATTATAATTGGAATCGGGCAAATTTCAAGCATATTTCTCTACGATCAAATAACGAAAAAGCGATGTAATTACAGACTGTGCCAGTTTATGTACGCTAACTACCATCAACAGAAACTTTGACATATAATCATTTCAAAGTTACTCAACTCCTAGGCTGACTAATTCTGTAAATACATATTTATAGAATCTTTACTGGAAGATCCACTAGACTTTATATGTAAAGGTAAGCTACTCAGTATTTGCAATAAAGTAGATAAGAAGCATTAAATTTACCAGCATGGGTTAGCTCGTCAGGTGCTGCATGATGCAAATATCGACCATTGCCACAGCAGGCAAACATTCATTCTTGCCTTAATTGATCATAACTCAAGAAGGGAACCTCGAACTGCCGGTTGACACCTTTCACATTGCTAAGCGCAATGAAGTCGACATCAAAAGCTTAATAATTGCCTTTGAAATGCCAAGTGCTAATAAAATACACGCACCCACACAAAGTGGCATGTCGAACAGCCACCACAATCGGAAAAAGTCGGAAAAATGGGGAAAGGGGACTTGCTTACGTCGTAAACAAAGCTGAAATTGTCATCAGGCATAAATGCTAATTGATTTTTATAGACTTTTGATTTTTCACCATGAATTTTCATTAGACATCAAAAGAGCTTCCTTATGTTTGGACTTCCGCATGAGCGCATAACTATTGACAACTGTCATGCCCCTCCATCTACATCTAAATTATTGTCAGCGCCTTTGTTGAACTTTCAGTTTCTCTGCCGCATATTTCTGTTTTATTTTCTTTCCTTGTGCAAATATAATTATGAGCAAAGTGCCTTAAAAACTTTTACTTCTTCCGCTTACGTTTGACGCTCGAGATGCAACTGTCCAGATATCCGTATATTCAGCACAAAACTGAAAACTGGAAACACTCGAGAATGATGCGATCAACTCGACTGCATCTCATAAATGCTTTGAATGTTCGGCTTTTTTATTTTTCGGGGTGTGAGGCTGAGACTTTATTTTGAAAGGTGTTAACGTTAACCACTTGCGGAAGTTGTTGTGATGCACTCTTCGATGCTTTTTAATAGCAGTTAGCTGACATAACGAAAAGTATTTTTAACTACTCGCTGTTGGTCAATCATTGCCGCAGGAAAGACTTTTCATAACCGCTCTGGAAATAAAGTGCTGCAGAAAGGCCTTGACTTATATGAATCGATCTTACGTTTTTGTTTAGTTTAGTTGTTTAGTTTAAAGTTAGTTGTTTTGAAATTATAAGTTGTTCACGTTTGGCTAATAAACGTTTAATTGGGCTAAAACATCTATCTATCTAATGTGGTAGTTACCACACTTTGAACTGAAAAACTCCAGCATTTTAGCATAAACCTATTGCAATCTCTTTGATGACCTCTCCATTAGGTATCGGTAATCTGCTTTAAAAGGCTTCTGCCGCACTTATCTTTAATTTGGGTTAATCTATGCCCCAAAAGAACCGTCCATAAGAGCCCGAATAGCCATTTCCACTCGCCCGTCGCTTACCTAATCAACTTTTTTCTCGACAAAGAAATCCTGCCCCATCTTAGGTCGCTTATCTATGCATCTTCAGGCACTGTAGCCTTCAACAGTAGCCAACTGCCCGAGCTGTTAGTTGTTCATAGGCTCTATGAAGACAAGACTTTTTCGCCGGCGAAGCCTTTTAACGGCATCTAGCACCTGGAAAATTGCCAGCGCTTTGGGGTCAGTAATTAATTCACATCAACCTGCTGTACGACGCCACGGATCCCGACTTTTGGACAATTGGCCAATTCATGCGCTTTAATTACTTCATAAAAGAGCAACGTTGCTGCCTTTCTGCCTTTGACGTCCGCTGGTTGCTGGGTGCCCTTAGCTTAAAAGAGTACACTTGCACAAAAAGTTTGATGTAATATGAAACCTATAAGTGATGATTTATAATTTAATAAATTACAATTTATTTGAGTAACTTTTCCTGCAACTAAATTGAAAGAGGAATCAACTTTCTAAGATACAAAGCTAGAAATATAAATAAGATGGTAAGACTGTTAAGGATCAATTAGGCATTCTCAAACTAACAATTTGAATTTACATTTTAAAATTCTTTAAACATTTTTAATGTAATACTAAGCAATAACATACATATTTATCAGTGTAGGAACTAACTGTTTTCCCTTACAGCTTACAGCCGTTGCTCTTTGAATTTTTGCGCGCCTTTTGTGTTTCCTTTCTACTGCGCTTTGATCGCTGCTTCTTGTTGTTGTAGAGGTTTTTTTTCTTTTTTTTTTTTTGCTGCTCTTCAGTAATGCTAACCCCAAGGTTTTGTAGACGTTTTCTGGTATTTTGTTATGCTCGCCAGACTATTTTTTGATTCTCAATTGCGGGCAATCAGAATGGTTTAAGTGCTTACTTTTCAAGGTTCGATCAACTTCTTTGCCGATTGGCAAAAGGAGTGAAAATCGGAATATGGGCGAGTTGTATTACCCAGCAATTGGAGTGTAAAACGAGATTGAGTGCTGTCCACGCTTCAATTCCGCAGCACTACGAAAATTGCATTATTTTGCTGGTGTTAATCACTCACTTATCACTTTATACCAACAACGCCTTGGAGTTGCTGGAAACTTTATTATTCCAAATTTATTAAGATGAAGCTCAATTTGTGTAACTTTCTCCACTTATAATTCATTGCTCTTATATGTATTGTTCCATGGAAATTTTTCTGTTTCCCCGTACATACTATTAAAATGTATTATTTTTTATGTCATAAATATATTTCTTTTTAGATGTATGTATTTGTAGTAGAGGACTTCTTTTTATGCTCTTTATTTGTATAGTTGGTAGATGGAACTATTCTAAACGAAAGAATTAAGCAACGAACATGAAAATGTTACTTCCTTGGTGCACCATAAAAACTTTAATTTAAATTTTAGATGTTCTGTTGTCTTAATAAAAGTTTAAAGAGAAAGAAAAGTAAAAAGCTAGAAGAAAATTGTAGAATCTAACAAAACAAAGCCCACAAAAAAAAAGAAAAACAGAGCGGAGAGCAGAATCTGCTGTCTGGCGAAACAATTTGTAAATTGCTTCCGACAGCAAATTCAATAATAACAACAGCGACGGCAGCAACTGCGGCAACTGCTGGCGACTGCTGGCAACTAATAGTAACTTTCAATCATTCATCATCGATTTCAATAAACAATTTCGATGGTCGGAGCGGAGAGACGCACAGTAGACGAGGCAGAGTGGGGATTACTCGTACTCCCCTCGAAAGAGCTATGAACGTGTGAAAGATTTGCCTCACCTCATGTTGCTCCTGCCCTTCGGCCTCCGGGATTCTTCTATGCCTTCAATTCTTCGGGGCGATGACTGGCTAAACAATCAGAGATCCATTTGGGCTTTATGATGCCCATCTTCTATTCTATCCTTCGGCCACTGTAATTGGAAATTCTCGCCGCTTACAAGTTGCGAACTCGCAAATGGATATTTGACGAGTCAGCACGAATGTCTTTTGGAACTTGCAACCTTGACATTTCGCGTCGCCCCAAGTGATCGCTTTGCGCAAAATAAAAGGGAGAACGCCCATGCTGAATATTAGAATATTTCGAGAAGCGATCAAAACGTGTTTCGATTCGATGCGACGAACTGCGCTAATCGGTTGAAAATGTCAAAAGTCGAGTCACATGATGCGATACATATTTTTATATAGACATTACTTATGCCCGAACGGCAGAATAACAGTCAGCGATCTGAAGGAACCAGTCAATGCTAACAACAAGTCGGTTAAAGTATGCCAAATAAATTATATTACCAAATACACCAAATAAGCAGGCCAAAACAAAATTGGAGTGAAGCGAAATTTTGTTAGCTTCCTCTGAAGCTAAAATGACTTCAGCACGTGGTTTCCAATTTTTGAAGTTTAAAAATGTACTTAAAAATATTTTTATGTTATTTACTTTTCTTTGCTACTACGCCTTTAACTGAAAAAGCTGTAAAGCTGAAACTAATTACATATCCCTAATTGATATGCAATTATATCGAACAGTTACTATCCATTTACATACGCAAATTTAATATGTACAGCCAGCCTGGCGGCTGTCAAACTGTAAGTGCACCATATTAAAAAGCCTTTGCCTGTAGAAATTTCTCCACGGAATCTGTGCAACTAGCGACACTTTCCATACCAACTTCCTCCGCCTCTGCTAGAATATTTTTGTGCCGTATGCTAAACAAAAGACTCTGGCAACGAACTGGAGGCTGGCACTTGCCTCACTTCGCGTTCTGCATCGCCTTTGGCTGTTGCAGATAATTGTGGCATAAAAATTGCTTTTCATTTGCCCCAAAATAAAGCAATTGTTGGGCCGAGTGACGAGAAGGGACGGGAAAGGGGAAGAAAGCCATGCGGATGTGAAACTGAGCATGTGCGGCGCTTCTTTTGTTTTCTTTCCTTTCGTTATTATATATTTTCTTTTTGCCATTTTCTGGGCAGCTGCTTAACATACCACACAAGCAGAAAGCTGGGGAAGTTCCAGACGGGCTGCACAAAGAAGATGCAACTGCAACAGTAAAAATATGTAATTATGTTGGAAGACAGCCGGCAGCTGCCTTAGATCCGCAGCTTTTAAGAGAAATTTCTATGCCATATCTATGCTCTACAGCTGGTAATATATTTATAGTATTTCTGGTTTGAAAATGTGTAAAATAAACAACGAGTTTATTTTTTTCTCCCGTTTTATGATTTATTTATGAAAAAATTTAATGGTATCTGGAAACGTAATTATTCTTCGAATTGAATTTTATGATATACATATATGTTGAATTGCAATATATAATATATATGTTTATGTTATGTTTATGTTTACTTTATTTATTTTAAAGAAATAACAGTAGTAAAAGTTGGTTTTAATTTTAACAAGAGAGAACGCTACAGTCGAGTTCCCCGACTATCTGATACCCTTTACTCAGCTAGTGAAAGTGCAGGAGTCTTCAGCACTGACAGAATCGTTAGAAATTTACAAGACTAATACAAAATAGAAAAAATATCAAAATATTTTGCAAAAGTGTGGGCGTGGCAGTTTTGGGCGGTTTGTGGGCGTTAGAGTGGGCGTGGCAACATGAATAGACAAACTTGCGCTGCGTCTATGTCTCTGGAGTCTGTATGCTTATTCTCAACTTGCTAGCTTTTATAGTTCCTGAGATCTCGACGTTCAAACGGACGGACAGACGGACATGGCCAGATCGACTCGGCTATTGATCCTGATCAAGAATATATATATATGGTCGGAAGTGCTTCCTTCTGCCAGTTACATACTTTTCAACGAATCTAGTATACCCTTTTACTCTACGAGTAACGGGTATAAAAATATTAGTACTGTCGGTTTTCCCCCTTAAGTTCTTAGACAACGGTATTCAATTTCTGCAGTTTATCCCACTGCCATCTGCAAACTCGTGTTTCCCCTCTTCGTTCAAAGTCTTACAATGTTTATGGCTTAGCCTGGCTTTTATTTGGATTTATTATGCAATTTGCTTACTTTTGCTCTTCTATTGATTCCGTTTGACGGTTTTATGTCGAGAGCATTTGACAAATTATTATGCCAGACATTTGCCTAATGCTTAGCATCGTCGCAGCGCGTTGTTGGCAATCTTGTGAGTACTTGGCCAGAGAAACTTGTTTGGTCATTTGTCAAATGTTTGACAACTTCGTGACATCAAAATTGAAATATTTGTTTGCATGCACCGGTGCTGGAAGATTGCCACATCAAATCAAATTAACTCCCAATCGGTATTAATTGCGTTGATCTGGAAATTAAATTGCCTCAGCCAAAAATCACACAATTTACCTGGCCAAAAACAAATTCCCCTTGCGCTGATCTTCGATTGGATTTAAATTTATGCGCTCGCTGAACTTGAAAACCGTCACTCAGATGCATATATATTAAAATTAAATGGGGAAGCAAACAAACATCTTGGGCAAGCCGAAATCGGCTATGATTTATTAATTTAACCGGTCTGAGCCCCATCAAACCACTTCCTTCCCCACTTCCCCTCTTAAAAAACAGGCGATGAGAATTGGGTCAGAATTAGCAACTCTTTAAGCCAATTTGGATGCGTTTTAGTAGCGGAGACCGGTGAGGGAGTTGCATGGAAACTAAGTTATGGGATTAGACAAGTGCTGACGGCCACCAAGATATCTAAAAGAATGTGTTATGGTGAACAATACACAACAGATTTAGATCTGCATAGAAGTGCATAAATGAACTAAATGAAATGAAATTGAAATCCCAAGAATGAAGAGGGCCATTGAAAAGAAGAATGTAGCAAATTGAGAAGGTTAATCGTACACCAAATAAAATGTACACCACACAATGTATTGTCAGCGTGAAAATCTGTTTCGAAAGTCATGCATTTTTGCAGCGAAAATATCATTTTAAAAATAACTAAAGTATTGATTAGCATTTTTAACGTTGCTGGCACACTAATTAAAATTTTTCAGTTTCAAGTGGCATCAAAATGCACTCTGCGGTAACAACTTAGGAGCCTATTTTCGTACTTTTCCCTGACATTACTACAAATACCTCAAAAATTAAAATACCTCGAAACAAAAACACAACGAAAAAACCCCCTTCAACTGTAAATTGTGAGAAAAATGTCGAGCAATTTTCTCACACACTTGCAGATACAGACAGTCGTCATATGTTGTGGGCCAGACAATATGAAGATGTCTATAATATTATAATTAATTATGATTTTCTGAATGCTTCAAAGCCTCAAAGTCAAAGCAAAGTTCAATGCCAAAGCGAAAACAAACACAGACCAAAAAACAAAAGCCACCGACCAAAATACATTTTGAATGCAACTCCCTGCTTAATGATATACTCATAAGCCGCAGCCCAAGCAAAATAATAAAAACAAAAAAAAACAAGAACAATGGCCGTAGAAAAGATGAACAAAATTGTAAAACGAAACCCTAAGATAATTCACACGGTTCGAGCACTTGAGCAAAGGGCATGATATAGCGAGCAATGAATCCAATAAAATCCTCTGAAAGCTTAGCAAACAAATTTAATGAATGCAATTAAGATTTTGAGCTTCGACTGCGCTCTGTCTCACATAGATATTTTCTTGACCAGATGATCAAAATCGCCCTACATCTGATAAATCGAATCGCAGGTAATGAAAAGATTAAGTGTAACCCGTTTTCTATGATGCGCTTGTATTCTAAGACGATTAGGCCCCTACAATCTCATTTATTCGGAAGTTCAAACACAAGGCAATATTATGCTAATTCGGACTAGTTACGATCTAAGTACAAAAGTTGCACTCGAAATGCATTGTAAGGGCAAGCGTGCTTGAGATTGACATCAAGCAAGCGAATTATATTGCCAAAATAATTGCTACAATTAACTCAACAATGCCGAATGCCGAATCTATCGTAAAAAGCGCAGATATCCAAACCAACCGTCCGTCATTAAGCCAAAAAGCAAGCGGCAATTATATCTTAATGCCTGCAAAATAAATACCCTTACCAAAAAAGGCTTGTTCTAAATTAAAGACTCTTAGAAATCTTTAGTTTTGGTTTATGGATTTAATATAAATTACAATAAATGTCTTTGCTCATTATTATTTGTTTTTCAGTTAAAGTAAAAAGGGCAAACGTTTCCATTAATGCTGAAATAACGCTTTAACCAAATAACTTTCGTTTCTGATTCATGGGATCGATCGTGCGTCTTCAGTATGTGGAAAAAAAGCAATGAATTTGTTATACAATTGTGTAAATATTTGCATCTCATGAACCCAATTAAAGAGATCCCTTCAAAAATCAGATGAACCACGCCACTTGAATCCCAAGTGGCAGTTAGCCATTTTTTGGTTTTCGGCTTCAGTTTCGGCTTACAGTGGATATACCCCTTCAGTGTTTGAGCACTGGGATCTTCTTACTGGCGTATTGATGTCTCATCTGGCATTCATTTTTCATCACACTTTATTTACCCAACCATTTCAGTTCGCCGCAAAACAATTATCTCGAAAAAAAATCGAGGCTGCTGTGTGTAAACTCATTTGCATATATATTTTTGCACGACAGCACAAATAATGAAAACCTTATAAATATATAGATATATATAAACTAAAGTAGCCCAAAGCGAGCTCGTCTCATAAACAAATTGATTAGCGCCTTTAGCGTTGCACCAAGAGCAGCCCAAACCAATAAAGCCCACTCGGCACACAAATACACTCGTAAACACTGATGGATCATGAATAAATTTCTGCGATTTGATAGCGGAAAACGGCTGTTGCCAACCACTGGGATCCCAAATCTGGGCATCATCCTTCCAAAGAGTTCGCAGTTGTGTGCGACCTGATGGGACACACCTCTATATATGGGGTGATCTCTTCACACCCGGCACGTGTATGGTTAGTTTCAGCTCTAAGAAAAATAAATCAATTAGCGGGCTGAGTAATATCAGCGCCCAGCCCTTGCCAATCTTCTACTTCCATCCAGGTGGCGATAACAAGATGGGAAATGTATATTGTTACCACACTTGACGTTGAAGTGGTATTTTTTAGCGGTCGTTCGTAATAACGCAAATTCAGATCAGCCATTTTTTCATACCACTCCCTTATATGCATTCTAAAAACAAATCGTAACTTTAATAAAAATTGTTTTTTTTTAATAATAACATCTTAATTTTCGTTTCACATTTTGAACTCATTTTAGGGTAATGTATTTAAGGTATTTTCACTTTGTATCTAGACAATGGAGATATATATTTCTAGTTTATTTCTAGTATATTTCTAGTTTTATGATCATTTAAGAGCTGAAATTAGCTTTACCCTAAAAAAGGCTAATTTAGAACTTTTATTTGTATTTTAGATACATAACTCCGGCAGCAGCCGCTAGTGCAACGGCAACCTCATCAACCTCAGCGGCAGGAGGCGTGGGTGGCACCAATCTGGCTGTTTATCCCACGGCCACCGCCCAGGTTTATCGCTCGAGCAACGGCCTGGATGTTCTGGACTGCGCTGGACTGGAGCACCACAACACGGCCAACACTTCCGGTCACTCAGGCAGCGGCTTCTCCCAGCGCCTCAGGGAACTGGCCGCCTCCGCCGGACTGCTCTCCCTGAAGCCCCGCCAGCCCCTCAAGCCGGTGATCAAGACGCGTGGCTCCCCCGGACCGGAGTTTCCCAAGAAGGTCACCTTTAGCGCCTTTGCCACCGTGCAGGTGGTGTGAAGGGCGTGAACAGTGGGTCTAGCATCTGTAGCATCTGTGCAGGCACAGAGCAAGGTGAGATAATAACCATTAAGCGACAATGTGTAAATATCAACCAGACAGTACGCTATAGTCGATTCCCTCGACTATCAGATATCCGTTACTTAGCTTCAATTTGAAGAATTTTATTGATAGAAATTGGCAAAACAAATAAAATAATGAATAAAACAAGAGAAAAAAATGTTATAGTCCATTTCCTCGACTATCAGATACTCTGCTAGTAGAAGTGTGAACTAGAAATTTCAACAATTTCTGGAATATCGGTAGAAATTGAGGACGTGGCAAAAAGTTGTTTTGCAAATCGATAGATATTTAAAACATGACTAATAAAGAAAAATAAAAAAACATTTTTCATAAGTGTGGGCGTGGTAGTTCTGGGCGGCTTGTGGGCGTCAGAGTGGGCGTGACAGCATTTGGACAAACTTGCGCTGCATCTGTCTCTAAAAGCTGTATGCTTAATCTTAACATTTTAGCTTTTATAGTTCCTGAGATCCTAGCTATTGATCCTGATCAAGAATATATATACTTTATATGGTCGAAAACGCCTTCTTCTGCCCGCGTTTGCCATACCTTTCAACGAATCTAGTATGCCCTTCTACTCTCCGAGTACGGGTATAAATATAGAATGTGAAGGCCTGGACTAGAAATTAAAAAACATTTTGTTCCAGATCGAGTACATTTTTTAATAAAAATAAACGTTTGAAAAATATTAAAAACATTAAAAGAATCAATGTAGATAAACCTTTTAAGAAGACTTTAAACTCAAACGCACCTGTATTCTGATTTAATATAGTTAATAATATCAAATAATTTAAGCAGTACGATTTTGCTGAATTTTTTATTGATTATTTTTCTATTGTTTTCCTTTCTTTTCAGTTTCGTCTTGCACTTGTTAACGATTATTTGTTGTTGTTTTTATATTTGTTGCTGTTGTTAAATGTTTAGCCAAAACTATGGGAACCATATACGGAAATAAATTCCTTAAAATTAAAAAAAAAAAAAAAACATAGTAAATTTTTGTGCCATGTCTGTGGCTTAAAAGAAAAATAAAACCATATAGAAATGACTAATACACCCCATAGCTGAAGAAAATACCTCAAGGATCCAAAATATCTACCCTCCTTTATCTAATCTAATCTACTTTTCTGTACATTTTTCGTTGGTAGACTGACATTTCAATACGTTTTCTATAAGTTCCTCACCCTCTACTAAAACAGTATTTTCCATATTTCCTCATCTTTCGAAAATTTTCCTCGCCAAAACACCCGAAAATAATTGTATAATATAACGACTGCAAGCGCAGAAATTCTAAATATTTACTATTAAATTGTAAATATGTATGAATTTTTGCTTATAACATTTAAACAGCAAATATAGTCATAAATATATGTATTCATGTAATATGTAAGTCTGTTTTGTGTATGTGTGTATATATATAAACCATGATTTTGCATTGATAATTATATAGGGAATGAAAAACGACTTTCAAATCCACTCAAATCTTAAGCAAAATTGCTGTATATTGTATTTAAAGTATAATAAAATATATTTTATAAGCCTAATATTATGGATAATAAATAAAATACGATTAAAACCAAACTATTGTCTTTTAGTTGGGAAATCAAAACAAAGGACAAGTACATAAAAGGGGATCGTGGTGAAGCAACATCTCCATGAGAAAGTTATTTCTCTTTTTAAGCCACTGAAATATAAAAGCTTTAGCTCGGAAATTCCTTTAAGAATGCTTTTCTAAAAGCTACAAGGTTATCACGCTAAGCTACTTTCAAATGGATTTTATTACTCTCGAGGAAAAGTGTAGTATACAAATAAATTAAGGGACTTGCCTAATTTATTTTAAATATTGAGTTTAATTTCCCGCCAAAATATAAGAGTATTTTTAAATCGCTTAGTACACAGCTCTCCATGCTAACTGTTACTGTTAACTGTCAACGAACAGTGCTGACAGATTTAGCGATAACAGTGCCCAGGGCTAACATAGAGTGTTGCCAGCTATCGATATATTCCCACCAACTAATTCAAATAAATGTTGATAACTAATATGGTTATTAGTTAAAAATAAACGGGCAAATGGGATGACGGTTATTTGACGGCTTTTATGTTATTTTCTTTTACTACGGATAGGGTCGAAAGAAAGAACTTCTTCTTTGTTACGACCCTATCGATATAATATTGCAGCGATACGGCAACACTTAACACATCGTTTCTCTTTTATCGATATTTTCCCGCCATTCCCGCTTCAATCAGCCTGCACCCCTGGTCACAAAATAAATGTACAAATCTGCAGCACAACACGGCGGAATTATAATTTAATTATTATAAACAATTGCAATGTCCGAATCACCGTGTAAGTTAATAAGATAGCACCCTTAAACATCTTCTTCACCGGAATAATATATGTCCAGCTGAACCGCGCGCCAAGCGCCAGAGAGTAGACAAAAATGGGAGGTTCGCCGCCATGGAGCGACTGCGTCAGCTGAAGGGAACCAAGAACAAATGCCAAGTGGAAGACCAGGTGGACGACGTATACGATGTGGTGGATGAGCGAGAATACGCCAAGAGGGCGCAGGAGAAGTACGGGGACGATTGGATCGAAGAGGGTAAGTAAGAGGGTATCGACATGGTCGATCAAACCGCATCCTCTGAACTTAATCATTTATAATACAAATTTCGATTTTCAGATGGTACTGGTTACGCAGAAGATCTTCGCGATTTCTTCGAGGATGAAGATGAGTACTCCGATGGTGAGGAGGATCGAAAGGACTCCAAAAAGAAGAAGGGTGTTGCTCCTAACAACAAGAAGAGACCACGGGAGACTGAAAAACCAGTAACAGGAAAAGCGTCCATCAAGAATCTATTTAGCAATGCAGTGCCCAAAAAAATAGACGTAAAGAACAGTGTGAAAGATGATGATATCCTGGCTGATATCTTGGGAGAAATCAAGGAAGAGCCTGCGGCGACGTCAGAGAAGGCGGAAAAAGTTATAGCCCCGGCCAAAATATCAGTTACCTCGCGTAAATTCGACGCCGCTGCTGCCAAGGAATACATGAATAGTTTTCTGAACAACATCAAAGTTCAGGAGCAGGAACGTAAGAAAGCGGAGGCCAGTAGCGATAACGAGATGCTGGAGCGCATCCTGAAGCCCAAGGCAGCTGTTCCAAACACAAAGGTGGCCTTTTTCTCCAGTCCTACAATCAAAAAAGAGCCGGCGCCCGAAAAGACACCTGCCAAAAAAGCAACCGAAGATGCCTTCTCCGACAATGAAATGGATTTCAGCTGTCTGGATGACGATGAAAATCAGTTCGATGTGGAGAAGACGCAGCTCAAGGAGAAGATTTCCCAAACGAAAAAATCAGCTGAGAAAACATCCCAAGCTAAAGTCGACGGGAATGCATCGCCCAAAAGGGAAACAGGGGGTTCCGCAAAGGGTTCCGAATCGGAGTCGGAGGACATAAGCAGGCTGCTAAATAATTGGGAGTCCATATGCCAAATGGACGATGACTTTGAAAAATCCGTGCTCACCATGGAGCAGGAATCGACAATCTCCGCAGATCAACAGCTGCGGTTCTGGTACTGGGAGGCCTACGAAGATCCAGTAAAGATGCCCGGCGAGGTCTTCCTCTTCGGTCGGACCGCCGATGGAAAGTCCGTCTGTCTCCGTGTACAGAACATCAACCGTGTGCTCTATCTGCTACCCCGGCAATTCGTAAGTATTATCTCGCAAATGTATTTACATTTATTTCTATTTCTATTCCTTCAGCTCTTAGACCCCATTTCGAAGGAGCCAACCAAGCAAAAGGTGACAGTCGCAGACATATACAAGGAGTTTGATAGCGAGGTGGCAAACAAACTTAAGCTGGAATTCTTTCGATCCCGCAAGGTCACCAAGAGTTTTGCCCACCACGCCATCGGTATTGAAGTTCCGCAATCTTGCGATTACTTGGAGGTTCACTACGATGGCAAAAAACCTCTGCCGAATTTGTCGGCCAACAAGAAATACAACTCCATAGCACATATATTCGGTGCCACCACAAATGCACTCGAAAGATTTCTCTTAGATCGGAAAATCAAGGGGCCCTGTTGGCTGCAGGTGACTGGATTTAAGGTGAACCCCGCTCCCATGAGTTGGTGCAACATCGAAGTCACACTGACTGAGCCCAAAAATGTGGAGTTGGTGCAAGATAAGGGAAAACCAGCACCACCACCTCCACTTACGTTACTAGCACTTAATGTACGCACCTCAATGAATCCCAAAACCTCGAGAAACGAGATATGCATGATTTCGATGCTGACCCACAATCGCTTTCATATCGACCGCCCTGCTCCACAGCCCGCTTTCAATCGTCATATGTGCGCTTTGACCCGTCCGGCAGTGGTTAGTTGGCCTTTGGATTTGAACTTTGAGATGGCAAAATATAAATCCACTACAGTGCACAAACATGACTCGGAGCGAGCCCTATTAAGTTGGTTCTTAGCTCAGTATCAGAAAATAGATGCAGATCTCATTGTGACCTTTGATTCCATGGATTGTCAACTAAATGTGATAACCGATCAAATTGTAGCCTTGAAGATTCCTCAATGGTCCCGAATGGGGCGACTTAGACTAAGCCAATCGTTTGGCAAGCGTTTGCTGGAACATTTTGTCGGGAGAATGGTTTGTGATGTAAAGCGGTCTGCCGAGGAGTGTATAAGAGCAAGATCCTATGATCTGCAAACGCTATGCAAGCAAGTTCTGAAGCTTAAGGAATCAGAGAGAATGGAAGTGAATGCTGATGATCTCCTGGAGATGTACGAGAAAGGAGAGAGCATCACTAAGCTCATATCGCTCACCATGCAGGACAATTCATATTTACTAAGGCTGATGTGTGAGCTCAACATCATGCCGTTGGCGTTACAAATCACCAATATTTGCGGCAATACCATGACCAGGACCCTTCAAGGAGGGCGTTCTGAACGGAATGAGTTTCTATTGCTGCATGCTTTCCACGAGAAGAACTATATAGTGCCGGATAAAAAGCCGATTTCCAAACGCAGTGCTGCAGGAGATTCAGAGGCCACGTTTTCAGGTGCAGATGCTACGTTGCAAAACAAAAAGAAGGCAGCCTATGCTGGTGGATTGGTCCTGGAGCCTTTGCGCGGTCTCTACGAAAAGTACGTTCTCCTTATGGATTTTAACTCCCTGTACCCCAGCATAATACAGGAATACAACATATGCTTCACCACTGTCCAACAGCCCGTGGATGCAGATGAGTTGCCCACTCTACCGGATTCCAAAACGGAAGCTGGAATATTACCCCTCCAACTAAAACGTTTGGTGGAGTCGCGGAAAGAGGTGAAAAAGCTAATGGCAGCGCCAGATCTTTCACCGGAACTGCAGATGCAGTACCACATTAGGCAGATGGCCCTGAAGCTAACTGCTAACTCCATGTATGGTTGTTTGGGCTTCGCCCACTCCCGGTTCTTTGCCCAACACTTGGCTGCTTTGGTCACCCACAAAGGCAGAGAAATCCTCACAAGCACACAACAACTCGTTCAAAAGTTGAACTATGACGTTGTTTATGGAGATACAGATTCCCTGATGATAAATACCAATATAACAGACTACGATCAGGTCTACAAGATTGGTCACAGCATTAAGCAGAGTGTAAATAAACTTTATAAGCAGCTGGAATTGGATATCGATGGAGTATTTGGCTGTTTGCTCTTGCTGAAGAAAAAGAAGTATGCCGCTGTCAAGTTGAGCAAGGATTCCAAGGGAAACCTGAGGCGTGAACAGGAGCACAAGGGCCTGGATATAGTTCGTCGGGATTGGTCTCAGCTAGCTGTAATGGTGGGAAAAGCCGTTCTCGATGAAGTGCTGTCGGAAAAGCCTTTGGAAGAAAAACTGGATGCAGTGCATGCCCAGCTAGAGAAGATCAAAAATCAAATCGCAGAGGGTGTAGTACCGCTGCCACTGTTTGTCATCACCAAGCAGCTAACTCGGACTCCCCAGGAATATGCCAATAGTGCTTCATTACCCCACGTCCAGGTGGCCCTTCGGATGAATCGAGAGCGTAATAGGCGGTACAAAAAGGGCGATATGGTGGACTATGTAATATGTTTGGATGGCACCACAAATGCTGCAATGCAGCGAGCGTACCATTTGGATGAGCTTAAGACCAGCGGGGATAAGAAGCTGCAGCTGGACACGAATTACTACCTGGGACACCAGATCCATCCAGTAGTCACGCGAATGGTGGAGGTGCTAGAAGGAACCGACGCGAGTCGCATCGCCGAGTGTCTGGGCATGGACCCAACCAAGTTCCGCCAGAACGCGCAAAGGTATTCATAATTGCTTTAACTATTATATTACTCCTTACAAACTCGAACCTAATCAAAATTTCGTGTATATAGAACCCAGCGAGAGAACACCGAGCAGTCGGAGGGCGAGTCCCTGCTCAAGACGACTCTCCAGTTGTACCGCCTGTGCGAACCGTTCCGCTTCCAGTGCGTTACCTGTAAGGCGGAGCAGCTAATGGCGACCGCATACCGTCCGGGACCAAGCAACTCCCACATAGCCGTGCTCCAGCAATGCGCGAACTCCGAGTGCCAGACAGCACCGATTCAGTACCTGGCCAGCGTCCGCAATCAGCTGCAGCTTTCCATGCGGCGGTATGTGCAACGATTCTATAAAAACTGGCTGGTCTGTGATCACCCGGATTGCAACTTCAACACCCGCACGCACTCCCTAAGGAAGAAGTCGCACCGCCCGCTGTGCCAAAAGTGCAGGGGTGGCAGCTTACTGCGTCAGTACACGGAGCGGGACCTGTACAATCAGCTCTGCTACCTGCGATTCATGTTCGATCTCGGAAAGCAAACGCTGCAGCAAAAACGTGAGTAAACACAAAGTCAAGTTTTTAGAAATGCCTACGTTATATTTGAAAGACAGCCGCCTAATACATAGAATGAAAAAAGATTTGAAAATTGAACGATTTTTCAAAGTTGGGCGTGACATCTGTGGGCGGTTTGAAAACAAAAAACAAGACATCAGCATCCTTAATCTTTAGCTCTCATACTCTCTCATGATATCCCGTGATATCGACGTTCATACGGACGGACAGGTGGGAATGGAAAATAAAAATGAAACTTTTCTAAAAGAAGTTCCAGCCTTGAACACAGAAAGTAATTCTTTATGCTCGCATCCTCACATTCTTAAGAAATTGCAGTTAAATATATTTATTCTCAAACCATAAACGTGCACACAAGTATTTCCCCTAAGACTTCTAGCTTTAAGTTTCACGGCATTTGATATCCCGAACCTACTAGAACTTTAGATCAATTTTGAAATTATATTTCGTCCATCATTTCTAGCCACCCTCACCCCGGAGCTGGAGCAGGCCTATCAACTCCTGTACGAAACGGTGGATCAGCAGCTGCAGAGCTCCTCCTACGTGATCATCTCGCTAAGCAAGCTCTTTGCCCGCTCCCTGGCTCAGATGTCCCTGCAACCGCCCGCGGCGCAGCAGCAGAACGAATCAATCCCGAGTGCTTTGGCAGATGTCGTCTGAGTGTTTAATTAACTAGCCTTTGTTATAAGTTCCAATAAAAATACCACAAAACAGATACAGATTAACTAGATGAGGTCACGCGGCGAGGAACTTCTCGAGGGGAAAGTGCCGGAAGGACTCGTTGAATATATCCGTAAATGCCGTGCTGACCAACTCGTTAATCATCGGCTTGATGAAGGGCAATCCCAGCTGCCACATGCTGTTGATCACTCCATCGGCTAGTTGGTTGAGGGGCTGTCCCTGCAGCAAGTTCTCAATGTGCAGCTCCATTCCGCCGATGCGGTCCACCTCCACGTGGACTTTGATGAGCGAACCCGGACCTCCGATGCGTCGAACGCTAGTGGTTTGACTGAGGAAGGAAATAAAGTGAGCGATAGGTTGTCGTCTTGGGAGCAGTGGAGTCAACTTTTAAGCCAAAGCTTACAACAATACTGGTGTTTGCAACACAGCTTGGGAAATATTTGCATGCAACGCGGTGCCCACCTGTAATCATAGAGGGTTAGATTCCAGTGGCCTCTTCTGTTCATCTCAGTGCCCAGCATCTTGGCGGCAAACTCGTACTCCCCCTCCAAGCTTTTGTCGGGGAAATACTGTGTGTAGACGATGCGGTGGTCCTCTGGATCGGCATGGAACTTGGTCACCTCGGATCGCGCCCATCCGTACTCGGATACATTGCGCAATATCAGACGAAAGCTGCCCAGACCCTGTGAATCACCCCGCCGCAGTTCAACATAGCCACAGTGGTGTGGGTCAAAGGGCTTGATGTTGTAGTCGGGCACACCTGAAAGAGTTGCCCCATGATTGCTCGCCCGTAATCCAAATCTCACTCACCTGTTGTGAAGTAGGCCCTCAGGTCGTTAAACACCTGCCGCATGCACTCGTTGAAATCCTCGTTCACCCTGTGGCAACGACCCAGCATGTGCTTTAGATCCGCATCCACATCGATCTGGCTGGACGCGTTTGCCAAGTGAGTGGCAAAGAGCATAGTCGCCACCAGGTAAGCCAGTAGCCTAGCACAGTTTGAGGGGCACTGTTGCGACATGCTCGTGGTTTTAGTTTAACAGCAACGGTTTGCTTAACAGAACTGTTTGTCGACTGTTAATTTCAAAGGTAAATGTACATTCGTTGGGTTTATATTGCCTTTATTGTTTTAAGTAATCTGAGTTAGTGGGCGTGAAGAGCTACCGGTATTTGTTCAAAGTGTCCTTGTCTTTTGCACGCAGATTTGTATATTAATTATTTTTGCTATTATTGATTCTTCAGCATGTTACAGTACTTTTTAAGTTCCTTAACATTGGGTACATTTCAAGAAGGAATATGAAATTAGGCAATAAAATGGATCAGTAAAACTATATGTTAGTTTATAAAGCCTTACCGATGGCTTCAAAAACTTAAATCTTCATTAACGAGGAAAGTTTCTTTTATCTCATGCTGTAATAATCATTTTCTTTATCTAAATTGAAAATACTTATAATTTATATTATAAAAAATTATACAAAATGTTTCAAGATACTGGGTGCAGTCTGATAATAATGGTATAATTGTCATCCGAATTTAGTGTTTGCATGCAATTCAAAAGACTTCCATATTATTTTAATTGCCATCGTAAAGACTTCTCCCAGCACCAAAAATAAAAGACACTTCTCATCGCAAGCCATTCAAACGGCCTCATCTTCATGTAATTCGTTTTGTAATCTTTTTGTTTGCCTCCTGCACTTGACCCCTTTAACTTAAGCTCGGCGATTATTACTGGTCTTAGTACTGCAGCAAATAAATACAAATACAGCGTGAAAAGAAAACTACAAACATGACAAATCGTGCGTTAGTATGGAGACATGGTAACAGTGGTAAACGAAAGACTTCAACAAGACACAAACTTGGGGGTGCGAACAACTTTTATTTCCACTTAGAGGCAGCCAGTCATGCAACACGGGAGCAACAACGTATGATAATATTTGGCAATTGTTCAGTTTGGCGGTTGCATTTGCAACCAAATTGACCAACGGTCAGTTATTCAACAAAACAAGTTACCTATGTATGTAGCTTCTTATTTTATTAACGTATTCGAACTCCAGAGCATTAGTTTCACTCCTAAGCTATTTACAACTTCTTGTTGTTCCGAATATACTGCAGCCAAATATGAAATTCTGGAACTCGTACGCGAAGGCGCGCCGATATTCGCGAATAATAATAGCTTTACTGTTATTTGCGCCGAATACGCGACGTGAATGAGGCGAGCTCCCGTACCCAACTGAACCACTCCAAGACCGAGGAAACCAGAGAAAAAGAGCTTCCACCAAAAGTGGCAGCAGCAGCCAAATGAGCCATAATAAAAAGCCACAGAAATAGCAGGAAAATGTTTGAAAGCCGTGATATGGCCGGGCACAAAATTGAGCTTTGTCAACTCGGCTTAGAGTTTGACACCCCCAAGTCGCGTTTCCTCATGCTCAACTTACGAAAATGAACAAAACGGTCGTAAATCACCAGCAGAAATCATTCATAAATTCCTTTAGAAATGCGTAGAATTACTCTACTGTGCGAGATGCGCCTTGGCGGATACCCATTGCTGGACTAGCCAGTTATTATAAAGATTATCTCATATAACTTTAAAACCTCTTTGAAGTTTAATAATAAGCAAAAAACAATGTAGATACGAAATGGATTTATAATTTTAGGACAGATTTATTTAAGCTCCTAATAAAACTTGAAATTGAACATTTAAATGTACTTTTCATGTCTCTAAAGACAAGTTGAACGATCTGAGAAATAAATATGCCCTTAGTCCGTCTGTTCCAAACAATAACCCATCATTGCTGGTCGAAAAGTGATCCGAATTTAATTAGGCAATGTTTATTAGGCAAGCCCATGTCCGTCAATGGGGTTTTTTGTCAGGTATCGAATCAAGTACTCACCACAGCTCTCAAGTTCATGGAGTTGAATAAATCAACAGACGTGATTGACAATCGTAACGATTGACGACAAAGCTGCCGGTGAACGAGAGGAAGATTATGTGGACTGCTTTTTGGCAAATGGATCTCACAAGGTTGCAGCTTCAGATGTTATGGCTGATTGCAATTTAATGAAAGGACAAGGTCGCTCTTACAGAAATTCAAAACGGGGCTGAAAACATACGACAGCACTTTGTGGTACTTTAATTGCGATAACAAATGGTGTGCGTAAACTGGAAATTGTGCCTTAATTTTGATTACATTTTATTACAATTTTATTACAATTACAGCCTTTACCAAAATTTTATTTTTTTGATTCTGTAACATTTTGTAATTTTATTATACCCGTTACTCGTAGAGTAAGTATAAGTATAAGTAAGTATAAAGTATATATATTCTTGATCAGGATCAATAGCCGAGTCGATCTGACCATGTCCGTCTGTCCGTCCGTCTGTCTGCCTGTCCGTCTGTCTGTCTGTCCGTCTGTCTGTCCGTCCGTATGAACGTCGAGATCTCAGGAACTATAAAAGCTGGAAAGTTGAGAATAAGCATACAGACTCCAGAGACATAGACGCAGCGCAAGTTTGTCGATTCATGTTGCCACGTCCCCTCTAACGCCCACAAACCGCCCAAAACTGCCACGCCCACACTTTTGAAAAATGTTTTAATATTTTTTCATTTTTGTATTAGTCTTGTAAATTTCTATCGATTTGCCAAAAAACTTTTTACTACGCCCACTCTAACGCCCTAAAACCGACAAAAACTGTCAGTGTTGAAGATTCTCCTTCGCACTTCCACTAGCTGAGTAACGGGTATCAGATAGTCGGGGAACTCGACTATAGCGTTCTCTCTTGTTTTTATTTAAAAAGGGTGTGGGAAGCGTTTTGTAAACTCTTTATTAATAACAAATAATAAAAACAAAACAAAAACAAATAATAAAACATTAACAATAATTTAAGAGTGAAAATATAACTACAGAACTAATAACACTTAGCTCTATACAAATTAATTTAAAATTAAGAAAGACTCTAAAAGAAGCATTTAAGGTGTTTTAAAAATATTTTTGATCATTTTAAAGTTCGAATGAAATTAGTAATTTAATTTTAAAACTTTTCAATAATTCATCTTGTAACGTAAATGCTATAATACCTAATCAGTTTTTACTAACACTGTTATACAATTTATGACAATTAGCATGTTAACATGTTCTTATTGGAGTTCAGTATTTTCCATGATAGTAGCCAATCGGTATTTTTCCCCTGCGCACAGAGGGTCATACTGTCCGGTTGCTGATTTGTTTATAGTTATTAGGCCTCAAATTTCTCGTTAACTTTAGCTATAACCAACAATAATGGAGGTGGACTTCAGTAAGGAGAACTTTCTGCTGCCGGAGTTGAAATACGAGTGTGAGTAGATCCTCGACTTGCAGGAGACCAACCTGTTGCTAAATATTTCATCACATTGCCTTGCAGACCTCGATCACACGGCGGATGTTCAGTGAGTACGACAACAACAACAACAAATGTGCCCGATGACCATGTGCAGTAGGGTGGTTCGCTATTCGTGGCTGAATAATACAGATGATAAGAAAAATTCTTATAACCGTGTTTGTCTAGGAATTTTAAACCATCTGAATAAGGAATTATATATACACATATATTTTAAAATCAATTTTTCTATATTTTCCCAAATTCGATAGTTAAGGGACTTTTAAAATGCCAGGAAAAGAATAATATCTTTCAAAAGCAACTTCCGAAAGACTTTTAAATTCATTTTTTTTTTGGTATCAAAACTGATACCAATTTTTTCAGAAAAATACAGGTATGTTTAAGCATTTGGAAAAATTGAAGACAGTCTAGCAGTTATATAGTCGTAAAAGTTCATAAAAGATTATAAATAATGCACATTTTTGTAAATTACCGCTCAGTGTTAGACAACATGTATATGAACTGGCATTTTTTCAGATAACCCTACGTCATCCGCAGTTTTTTATCTCAGTCAAAGGTTCTTTCATATATCAGAAGATAATGAATATTAATACTACTTCACTGAAAGGCAATAGTCTTTGTTTGTTTGACAAGAGAAATATACATACGTAGGGATTGTGACCACAACACCCGAAATATTTCTTTTAAATGACTGCTTAATGACCGTTGAATAAAACATTCGATTATTCTGATGGATTCCCTCCCACTTAACAGAATCCACGGATGGGGATCGTCGCTGAAGGAGGCGTTTGAACAATGCGGAGTGGCCATGTTCGGCTATATGACCGAACTGGATTACGTGTCCGTGGAGCAATGCTTTGAAATCGAAGCCCAAGGAGATGATCTGGAGGGCTTACTCTTTCACTTTCTGGATGAGCTGCTGTTCCTGTTCTCCGCCGAACCGAATTTGGTGTGCAAGAAGCTGGAGATCACCAAATTCGATATGGAAACTTTCAAGATTTCCTGTCGTTGTTACGGGGAACCATTTGAGCTGGGAAAACATCCGCAGGGCACCGAGGTGAAGGCCATCACATACTCGGCCATGCAAATCGTTCAGGACGCGGAGGCCAGCAACTACGAGGTGTTTGTGATAATTGACATTTGATCCAGCAGCGATCGCCGGGAATTAAATGTGACTGTTCTGTTTCAACCCCTTTGCCTGTCTCCATTAATCATAAGTGAAATGCCAAAAAACGATATAAAAACCGCTGCAAAAGCCCCGAAAAATTTGCAATCTCTCGTGCTGCGACTGCATCCCTTGTCGATGAGGATGACTTATCAAGAAACCACTCGATTGTGCGGCTGCAAATGCAATTAGGACTGGCTGCCTTCTCAACGGTCTGATTCCGGAATCAAGATTTACCCTTTTGCCTCCCATTTTTTTGTGTACTACTCACTTTTTTGCCCACGGCTTTGTGAATTGGCAACGTGTTGAATTCCCAGACAAGCGCCGAATTTGTTGTCCTTTCCCAGGCCGAGTTCAATGCACTTTTATTTTGCAGCCTTCAGGAGCTGCTGGGGCGATGGGTTTCATTAAAGACTTTAGTTGCTCTTCTATTTGGGATGTCATTTCGAATACAGCAGTCAGCAATGCAAGACAAGCCGTAGTCTAAAAGCGATGATGAGCTGGTTTTTAGGAACAAGTCACTTTTTAAATGATCGAAAATAGGGGGCATAAACATAACAAACTTACTTGTGTATAATGTTGATAACAAGAGTGTACAATAAATATATTAGCTTAGATCAAGTAACTTAACCAATAGCCATTTGAAATCTACCCAACGACAAAATAAACAAATATTTATTTATATTTCAATAAAAAAAAAACTTTGATTTCCTTTGAATAACGCGTTATTTTTCGATTTGGCGGAAAATCGGTATTATTAGGTTGATTTTCGCGAGACGCGAGATTATTTAGTGGCCGCTGAGCGAAGTCAGCTGGTAACACCGAGCGATTTGTTTTGAAACAGCTGACCGCGCCGTCAAAACCCAAAAAGTAAACAACAAAAAAAACATTTGCCGAGCAACGTAGCCCAGCATATGGGCTTTTGTAGTTGTGTGGGTGTGTGCGTGCAAGAGTAGCGGTATTTTTCCTTGGAACATAGGGCAAACGGCGAACTAAAAAATATACGTTTTTACAGCTGATTGATATTAAAAAAAGCAACGCTGCGGCACGTCGAGCGATACGAAAGAGCGTGCGAAAGAACAAACAAAGTATGAAGGCAAATAGCCCGCGTACACACACGCACACACAAACGGCCAGTTGCTCGATTCGCTTTAGCTTTTAGCTTTTCGAGTACGCCGAAGTTGAAGTGGCTAAAAACCCTGGTAAAAGTTTCATATCTGCTTACAAGACAACGGTTAATCGCGGTGATATTCGGCGGAAAGTGGGTGGCACAAACGTCTTTCGCCCGCCCCGCTGTTTGTTGTTGTGTTTGCTGTTGCTTTCCAATTCGCCCTGCCAATTCGCCGCACCGCTCATTCTTTCTGCAGCCACCAATTGTCATGGTGTTAAAGTGAAGAGGAAGCAGCAGCCCGTGAGCACATTGTGCGCTAGTTGTTGCCGTTTTACGCCCAGAAATCGGGCAGATATCGCCCTGCAATCCCTACCAATAGACAGGTGACGTTCTCACCTGTAATTTAAGATCAAAAACACAAAGCTAACCCAAGGGGAACTCAGTGAAAAACGTGGCCGAAAAATCCATACGAAGGCGGAATGGAAAAAATGTGGTAGGTAGTACTAGAAGTAGAGAATGTGACATGTGTGTGTGCTTGGCTGTGTGTGTGGGGTGCTGCGCTGGGCATTTTCTTTATAACAGCGGCCCCGCGAGCGAAACAGAAAACAACTGTTTTTGGGCGTGCGCCCCCAACTGCCGGCTAAAAAGTTCATATGCAAAAAATTGCATGCCGGTCCAGCTGACACAGCAGCTGCATCAAGAAAAAGACGTCGTGGGTGGAGTGAAGGGGCGGGGGAGAAGCATCTTGGGGGAAAAGGCAAGAGAAAAGGGCTGATGATAATGCGCACTTTATATAATTGCAGCTACCTGTGAGCCATCTCTAATGTTTCGTGCCTCTATCTGTATGCGTATAGGTGTGCGGGTGAATGTGTGGGTGGCAAATGGCTAACGGATTCCTGTCCGATTCCAATTCATGGGATCTCTGCGCTGACGTCACTCCAATTTCATTTGCAATCATTTCAATTTGATTTATCTCAAGTGTAAAGCCGAGCTTCAGAATACAGTGAACCCCCCAAAGACCAGAAGAAGTCAATCATTTAAATTTGCTTACGAATTTCATCTGTTTTAAGAATACGAAACTTAAAGATATCAAAAATTGAACTTCAACGTCATTTTAAATCAAATTCAGTCACAAACTACAGTGCTCTTTTTAAAACAGAACATCCAGTTAAGTAAATCCATTATATTATCAGGTATTCATATCTATCGTATTTTAAATGAGTTTTAAAATATGATTTGTAGCTATCGGTTTGGGCAAATTGATAAATTCTTTTCAAATCGATACAATTCATAGATTTAATAAGCTTTAAATTTATTTATTTGTAGTATTTTATCCATACTCTCCTGTTTCCGAATGTTGTTGCATCCACAATCGTGTTGGGTTTAAAAATGTAAAGAGCGATTTCCCACTCATATGATTATTTCTTAGCATCATTAACTTTATCGTTTACATAAATAAACACAACGCTGATTTAACAAGAGAAAAAGCTACAGTCGAGTTCCCCGACTATTAGATACCCGTTACTCAGATATTGGAAGTGCTAGGTTGAAATTTTAAATGTTCAAAACAAAATTGGTTTGCAGGCGTTAGAATAGGAGTGGTTAAAATGTTTTTGGCACATCAATAAAAATTTCCATATAACTGAAGTCGGAAATTATTTCTTCTACCAGTAACATACTTTTCAATAACGAATATATTCTTTAATTCTACAATTAGCGGGTATAAAAATAGCTGTTGATTCATATTACTTTTCTGATAGCCCCAATAAAGAGACCACTATATTTTTATATTTATATGTTGGCGTGTTGCATGTCCCGAGAATTCATGTTAGTCCCTGGGGAATTGATTAGATTTCAAATTGGAGCAGCAAAGCTCGTGGAAGCGTTGCCAGATCGCCCATAACGGATGCTGTGACTGTGCACGCGATCACCTCAGATTGGGGCAGGAACTACTGCCAAGGGTGTGGTTTTTATAGTGCCGTAATGTGATGGAACACATGGAACATGTCTAAAAGCCGGCGCATGATAGCTGCAACCTTATCGGCGTATCAATTAACCCAGATATGGAAACACGGAGCTTGTTTCGGGCTCGATAAGACCGAGGTTCCAACTTTCTCCGTGACATCCAGGCGTGGGAGACACAAGAACTCCAGGTAGGAATTGCAATCGTCTTGGGTCACCTTTTGGCGACGTCATAGTTTGATGACTTCCAATCGACTCGCACACCCAAATACCCACCAACACTCGAGCAATTATGCACGTCCGTGTGCACACGCTACAGCCGGGCAATGGCGAACATCGAAGACGACGCTGTCTCATGGTTTTTGCTCCATCTCCATGTATTGGGCGACTATATTTCTCGAGTCTGCAGTTTTTTCTTTTCCGAGTTGTATACATTTTGTTTTGTATTTGGTCACTTTGGATTCGCTTGGCCTTCGGGCGCAGACTTGGTCTCTTGGTCGGGTCTTTTGTGAACCAGTTGCTCTAAGCGCCTGTGTTACCTGTTCGCCCCTGTTTGGTATACACATCGTTTTGGACTGCCGTAGTATGCACCAAATCCGATACATCATTACGGAAGCGGTGATTTCTACATTCCGTATGTCGCCAAGGAAATTTTAAATCTTTCCATAAGTGCAATTGGTGCACCGACAGCTTTGATTTGAGCTCGTTCTTTTATCTCTTGCTGCGATGATAAGGCCTTCGAAAATTGTGAAATTTGGGTCATTCTTAGTTTCATTAAGGGGAGCAATGATTTTTCATCTTAATAGGTATGTATTTTTAATTCCTTATACGTTTACTCACTTTTTACTTTGCCACTCAAACCCACCTGCCCTTTTTAAGATGGTTTGCTTAATTTATTACAGTTCTGACCTAGTACGGCTTACATTCATTTATTCGATTACTGACAATAAGACAGAATTAACTTTTTGATTAGCTCTATAAAACCAAGAACATCGTACTTAGGCTATAAGCGCATTGATAAGCGTAGTAGCTAACCATATAACAATAACAAGAGAGAACGCTATGGTCGAGTTCCCCGACTATCTGATACCCGTTACTCAGATGGTGAAAGTGCGCAGGAGAGTCTTCAACACTGACAGTTTTTGGCGGTTTGTGGGCGTTAGAGTGGCAAAAAGTTTTTTGGCAAATCGATAGAAATTTACAAGACTAATATAAAAATAAAACAATATCAAAACATCTTTCAAAAGTGTGGGCGTGGCAGTTTTAGGCGGTTTGTGGGCGTGGCAACATGCTGCGTCTATGTCTCTGGAGTCTGTATGCTTATTCTCAACTTTCTAGCTTTTATAGTTCCTGAGATCTCGACGTTCATACGGACGGACAGACCGACGCACAGACAGACGGACATGGCCAAATCGACTCGGCTATTGATCCTCATAAAGAATATATATACTTTATGTGGTCGGAAACGCTTCCTTCTGCCTATTACATACTT
The DNA here is from genome assembly GCF_016746235.2 of Drosophila teissieri. Lineage (NCBI taxonomy): Eukaryota > Metazoa > Arthropoda > Insecta > Diptera > Drosophilidae > Drosophila > Drosophila teissieri. Next base: position 7,621,594 of record NC_053032.1, read on the forward strand.
TTCAACGATTCTAGTATACCCTTTTACTCTACGAGTAACGGGTATAATAATCCAATTATAAGTAGCGAGCACCGGTTCCAATTTTTGGACCGTCTGGCAACTCCGACGTAAAGCTCATTGGATGGCTTATACAATCAGCTCAAAAAAATATCACGCACACTCGCTCCAACATCAAATAAAACTTGTGCACTTGTTCCAAGCAATATATACCCAGATTTCGGACAGGCTAATACATTTCATGATATATTAAACACTTGAATTCCATTTTATTACGTACTGACCACTTTGGGTCATCGCTAGCCCGCCGATCGTATCGTGTTTGTTTTTATCATGTGCCTTCTTTTTCTTTTTACCTCGAGTGACTGTGTGTGTATTAAGTTGTTGTTGCACTTTTATAACACACCAAAAGGGGGCCACATGAGGAGGCAAGTCTCCATGCCCGAAACACACGCTCGCACACCCGCTGGCACCAGATACTTAAGCGAAACGAGTTAAAAGCGATTTCATTAATATGTTTTTGTTGCCAATTCCCTCCGCTTGAGGTGTTGTTAGTGTGCTGGACGCTGCTGTGACTGCTCACTTTTTTATTGTTTTTTAATCTCTGCCCTTGCCCTCTGATACCCTCTGCTTTAATTAGACCGGGAACTTGTTGCTTAGGATATTTCGTGTTGCGTATGGGGTCACAATTCATCACTGAAATGGTCAATTGTTTACTGGATAATAATAAATAACTGAGTAATAATATAATTCCTTTATCATGACTACTACACTACATATGTAAATATATCAGTTAGTTCAATAGTATTTAAACCCAAGCTCAATTTAGAGTAACACCAGTTTTGCATAAAATTGTTATAAAGAAATAACATTTATAAACATCACGTGTAGTCAGCATTGTCATGTGCCTTTTAAATGTATACTTTAAGTTTATTTATAATGCTTCCTATCTCGGCAAATAAATTTTGAATTATAAATACTTATCTCCAAGGTTATTTTACGTCCGAAAAAAAGGGTATTAAGATTCGTTGTTGCCAACTCGACTAGCATCTTAATTTTTTCGTGTTCTTTGTTTTGTTGTTGATTTTTTTGTCAGTGCTGTTAGCTGGTTTGTGTTTGGCTTTTGGTTGCCTGGCTATTTTTAAAAATTTTGTGCGAAAGCAACAAAAAAGTCAAATTAAAGAGCGAAGTAAAAGAAAGGAAAAGACGAGGCAACGCGAAGTCGGCGCAGTAGCATCAGCAATTGTTGTTGCTGCTTTTACTGTTGCTGCTGCGTTGGCCGCATAAGAAATATGGAAAATGGAATTTCTCTGCGCGGCCCCACATTTACCCACACGGACGCACAAGAATCACACACAGATACGCAATCCGAGTCGCGACTTTTTGGCTTTTTGTGAGCAAGGGGAACAAAAAAGGGAAACGGATAGGGACGAGAGCAGAGATTCAGATACTTTTACGTCTCCTTCTTTGTATCTGAATAAATAGATGCGAATCAGACAAATTAAACTTAATATAATGAAAATTTCAAAACTCTTTTCAACTGCTGAAAGCAAACTGAATGTAACCGAAACGGTCATTTATAACTTTTTAAACATCTTAAGAATACAACAAAAGTGTTTTTATATGATATTTTTTGCATACTTTAAATAATACACAAGCAGTCATATTATTTATGCGCAGATATTTAAGTGACTTGTTTTAATTTGTAACTACATAGCAGAATCCCTTTATACCCGTTACTCGTACAGTAGAAGGGTATACTAGATTTCTTGAGAAGTATATATGTACATATATAACACACGTAAGTCACGTCTATCTGTCCGTGTCACGCTGTCCATATAAAAGTCGAGATCTCGGGAATTGTAAAAGCTAGAAAGTTAAGACAAAGCTTGCTGATCTTTGTAATGACTGCGTTTTGCATCTGCAGTTGCTTAATACGATCTAAGACAATCCTGAAAATAAATAAATTCTGTGTTTATATGCGCGTCCTGGACGGAATTATGGTTATAATAATTAAAGATTTCCTAGTTCTCATGTTTTCTGGGGGAATCCGCTCCGTATCCACGTCCGCGAGTGACATCTCATTTGTTGTTGTCCTCAGTCCAGTGGCTCTTTGTGGGTGACGTCGTCCCTTAATAACAGCAACAAAAACGGCAACAGGAACAATTCATTCCCATTCTCGACTCCAGAACCAATTAGGTCACATTGGCGTCGTGGCAGCTTCTTCATCTTCGCCAAGTCCGTTTTTCACTCTCTTTTCGCAAAACATTTCATTCGCCTGCCTCTATCTCTTCATCTCATGTTTTTTATGTCGCAAAGCAACTTTGCACTTCATTGATAAAATGATTAATCGTTATGGTGACTGTGCGTTATGGTGTTATGTGTGAGAGGAAAAATTCACATACATAAATGCACTAAAAGAATTAGCAAACGGTGTGTTACTAAACCACATTGAAACCATATATAGAAACGATTTAGTTATTATGAAAATTAATAGTTTAAGTATGTACAAATTCTTTGTAATTCCTTACATTTTTAAAATATTTGTATTTTGAAAAGCGTAATTTGGGCATATTTGATTAAAATGTAATTTTTTCTCTGTACACATGCTTAATTTTGAGTTATGTGTGTCACCTAGACAGCGACGCGTAAAAGCGGATGTTTAAACAATTTATACGCAAGCACGACATTCCCTTTTGGGGTCTAATGCGGATTTGATAACGAATTTTGGGTTCATCTTAGGTCATTTTCGGCTTGGAATAATTTTGTGGATAAAGTTTTATTGCATTATGTTTGGAATTCCACAGTTGGTATCATGAGGGAAAGCTAAAAGCAAGCCTAAGGGAATTCAGAAATTGTTAGGATCACCTACATATCTACGCATGTCAAAAAACGTGAGAATACTTGAGCATTCATATATTTAATTGATCTTACGTAATATTTTTATTTATTAATATATGTATGTATAACAGTATGAAACAATGAATGAGCCAATTTGTAAAGAACAACTAATACCTCGACTAAAAGTTTCCTTCATTTATTCAACCATTTGTGTAGATTACAGTTTCACCCAATGATTTATGCTTGATCACCCAAGAATGAAAAATTCCCATGCCGCGATCCTCAAGACTTGCCACCCTAGACATAAAAAAAAAGGCTCACCGTAATCATAATTCCGGTCCAATATTTATACGACATGGAAAATTCAACCCTAGATAATTACACGAAATTGATTTGATTTTATTATGCCATAAAGCAAAGCGATCGAGCAGCTGCCCCTGGAAATGCACTAATTGCCTAATGCATTTCGAATTATGCGAAAGGTAAAAGCATTTCACCCCGGGATCCTAAGAAATCACGAAAGAAACAAGGAACCCACGATCGAGTAAGCGAAAAACTTTGCTAAAATCGATAACGAATGCAATTTATGGGACACGGGGCGATCCTCGAGATACAGCTGCATCACCCAGGACAAAGAAAGTGTGAGTGAAGGACCTCGGCCATTGAGACAATTGCAAAAGTCGCTGGTAGTAGCAGTAGTAATAGTTCTTCTTTCCAACGGGAAAGGAAGAAAGGCAGCTGTCGAATACAAAGGCAAGGCAACTCTGGGGACATTTTGCATCATCTCCTGAATGAAAAGGGAAGCGGACATGCATCTTTGGTCCTCCTTCCCAGCCGCAGCGTCCACCTCCTCCTCCTACTTTTTGTTTGCCTGTGGGATGATCTTTTATAATCCTCGGCATACCGTGATCTCCGTGTACGTGCTCATAATTTATGCTCCGGCATCAGCTTCAATGGCACACAGATACAGAAACAGATACAGATACACACCTGCTCAGGATCTTCGTTAGCCGTTCCTTTTCTAGGACAGCTGCGCTGCTTGATATTGTCGATATGTTGTTTTATAATTAAGCGCCGTCTTCAAACTGTTAGGGTTCTCCTTACTCTACACCTTCCACAATTTGTTCCTTTTGTGTGGATTAACAGGTGTGCTGTACAGTCGGGCGAAGGAGGCCTCCGCAGTCATGATATGTGTAATTGCTGTTTTAGGACTTCCTCACATTTTAAAGGGGTATGCGAACATGTATTTTTGCCTAATTGAGTGGACTGTTAGTCCTTTTTAAAGGCTAACAGAACACAAAATTATTTCACGTAACTAATTGTTTAGCACATAAGCAGTGCCCATAATAATGTTACCTTTTAGTTAATATAAAATTCGCTGGTTGACGTTAAAAAATAGGTAATCCTATACGTATAATTTCAATCTGCAATGATTTTGCGTGATGATACATGGACAATGCCACCTTTTTTTGATCAGCAACTGGAATCAAATGGGCGATTCCAGTTTTTCCACTGTTTTCATCTTGTTACTAGTTTATATTGCCATGTTTCTGGTTGTTTATGGCCTCGAGCCTAAATCGACACACGTTTTGCATTGCCCGATTAGATTATATGGGCCGTATTATCCACACCCATGCTGTATGCTGTATTTCACATCCACGCCAAGGAATGCCAATCCAAGTGCGATCGCACGCACAGTCAGCAGCATCGGCTGACTATCTACCCCATCCTCATCCCCATCCTCATCCATATGCACATCATCGGCATCGGCCATATCCTTTCCCTCACCTCCGACGCAGAAGTCGCAAAGTTCAAAGTCAAATGACTATTTTTACTGCTGTGCTGTTGTTTTGGTTCTTCGCTTCTTGGTGTTCTTTTTGCCGGTTGCGATCTTTTTGCTCTGAGGATATCGTTCGATGCTCTTTGAACGGAATAAATCCGGTCTGGTGAACTTCTGAAATTTTTAAGGTTAATACGGCAGTAGCACATCATCATATTGGGGGATGTTGTAAAGTATTGCTAAAAATTTTGAATTTGTTTTTTTTAACAGGATAAAACTTTTGACTCCAGTCAAGATACAGAAATTATACCATTTTTAACTTTTTTCTTTGAGAACTCATATCACCCAATAAGCTAAAATCACTTCAGCACTATAATCCCATAGACTTTCTACTATCATTTCAAAATAAGACCAAGGGCCAAAGCTATGTAATAAGAAGAGGGCATTATTTTTAAAACACCTCTCCCATGACGTTTTATAACAGTTTCCCGAATCAGACTTTATGTAGAGTGTGTCAAAAGTTCGGCGCGTTCTTCTCGTATTCCCGTTTTATATTTTGTTTATTTTCTTGCACTCTCCACTGCTCCACTGTCCGCTTGCTGCGCTTTTTGTATTTAATTTGCCAGAGAGCCAATGGTTCTCTTTCGCGGCTTCTTTTTGCTCAGCTACTCATCTACTTGCTCCACTCGTTGTCGCCGTTTGTCGTTTATCTACTTTGCTCTGTAATTGCGGTTTCGTCGCATTTTTGTATAATGGAATTTCAAGTCAGCTCTTCGAGTCCGATTCCCTTGCTCCGCATACCTTTCCCACCCGACCCAACTTCCTTCCTTCAAGGTTTTTTATACTTTGTTTACGCGATAATACAACTAACCATTTTTATTCGTGGAAACGCAATTAAATAGGTATACATGCAGTGTATAGGAGGTTTCTAATCAAGAAAATAATTTCTGAAACAATTGGGTTTTGAATCTGCCAATTAAATCTTTAATAGAAAGGGTAAATTTTATGAAAACTTCTAACATTTTGGGGCCTAAAAAGGAACATGCTTACTTACGATATGAAAGGATCCTTTTTTAATTTTTTTGAGTTAGCTCAGACTGATTAATGTAATTAATTTTAGTTAGTAAACCATATTTTAACATATTTTAACAAAGTATATTAAATATTTAATTTGTGGAATTTTTGCATTATTAAACTTGAAGATGTGGAAATGTCCTCTTTAAACGGACTGCACTGTATTAAGCTTGTAAAAAGCAGCATATTCTATTTTCATAACTGTTTTCACTTTTCCCTTTTAATTTTCGTTCTAAATAACTTTTGGTAGTCGTGTAATTAGTGCGATACTACAAAAAATTAGAATTAGATTCGTAGGGGGTGGGTTTGGGTTTTTCAACGTCATCAGGCCGTAGCCTCAACAATTAAAAACGCATTAGGTTCTTGCCCACCCTTCTCCTCCCCATCTCCCCTCGCCCACGTTGTTTACGCTGTTTCGTTTGCTGATTAGAACTAAGAAAAACATTATTTGCCGCATTTGCTGGTGTATTAGAGGTGGAAGAAGAAGAGCACAGCTTGCCACAAGCATGCAAAAATGTTCAACGGCCACAAAACTCGTTTCGCAAAAAGAAAGGGAAGGGAAAATGAGTAAGGGGTGGGCGGGAGCGGGATGGAGCTACACAGGAGGTTGGACAACATGCCACATCATTGTTGTTGTCTGCCCCACTTGGGGTCTCGTTTCATATCTCTCTTTCCTACTCTATCTCTCTCTTTCTCTCTGCACATGATTAGCGCTACAACAACACGAATCGCGAGAGCAGGAGGAAAACGAATCGTTGCAAATGAAAATAAAATTTACAAATTCCATTCATGAAATTTCGCTGCGTCGACGTCCACGCCAAGCTCCACTTCACACAGGCACACTGGCACACATACATGTGTGGAGCTGAATCCAGCGCGAGAGAAAGAGAGAGCGCGAGAGGCTGAAGATGCAGATTCTGCCTCCTCTCCACCGGGCTTCATCTCGTTGTCCTGCTCTCCTCCTCCGTGTGAGGACTCTATGTGCATTTGTCTGCGTGTGGCGCTCGCTCTGCTGTGGCTCTTGTGTTGGTGTTGCCGGCTTTGCCATTGCAAATACCCTGTATCGACGGGGCGTATGGGGGTGTGGGAATTCTATTCGAGTTCGATATTGAATGAAATATTAAAACAAGCATTAGATCATTTTACTACATTTGAACTGCTCTAGGTTTGTGTGGGATGTGTTTATGTATTCCATGTTTTATAGAATCAAATAAACTTCTTGTGGAGTCATCAAAAAATAGGTTTTGCTCAAGTACATAATCAGTTGCCACCCACGAGATCTATAATTTAGAAACCTGTCGTAACAAATATCCAAATTGCTAATAGTAGTTGTCAATAAACATGGAACTATTTAAAAGATGTATCCTTGTAAATAGGTAAATATCGTAAATAGGTAAAGTAACTAAACGATTTCGATTTAAAAACCAAAATTATTTTTGAAACAGATTTAATAAATCGAAATCATTAATAAAAAAGAAACCCTTAAAACCCTTAACTGTAGGCTACAAGTTAGTTTTAATTGATTGTGTAAATAGTGGGAATTAGTAATACTAACTTGTAGCCTACAGTTAAGGGTTTCTTTTTTATCAATGATTTCGATTTATTAAATCTGTTTCAAAAATAATTTTGGTTTTTAAGTCGAAATTGTTTAGTTACTTTATAGCAATAAAACATATCCTTTTAATAACTTTATACACAGTATCCAATAGTTTTGTTGGGCATCTTTTAATTTGCATTCCAATTCCTTGTTTTTCTATTTGTCGCTCTCGCCGGATGTTTTGTTGTTGCAGCTGATGGGGCTGCAGTTGTTTTTGTTGGCCGGCGGGCTTCGCGTCTGACCGTTTCATCTGCCGGCTTACTTCTTGCTGTGCTGCTCTCCAGCCCACTTTCCCCTCTCTATCTCCCTCGCACTCCAGTTCGTCTGGTGGGGTCTTAAGAAGAAGACTGCGTCTGGTTCTCTGATTCTTCATTTCGATTTTGGGTCTGGAGCTGTGGGGCTGCGTGAGTGCAACTTTGTTGTCGCCACCTCCTGCCACTCCCCCAACTCCCTGCCACACTCCGCCCCCCTCCTCAACCCCTTTTTGTCGTCTGTCTGGGCAATTACAGGCGAAATACGTTGCGGTTGCAATTTTACACACATTTTTATGCGCTCTGGTTTATTATGCGGGTGATGCAGTGCGCCCCCAACTTTTCGTAACTCCGTTTTTTCCGCAGCTCATAATGTTCATCCGTTTCCTTTGGCCCGTTGAAAATGCAACTCATATGCTTTGTTATTTTTACACATTTTATGGGTACATTTGTATGTATAAAATGACAAAGAAGTGGGAGGACTCCACACGAAAGTATACAAGTATTTTCTCAGTTTAATGTGGGGTAAATAATTTAGAACTTTTTAAAATTAATCTTCTTTATTTTCAAATGGTAACTTATTGCTTTTTGGAATGTGTTCCAACGCACATAAACTTCGTGCATTACACACTTTTGAACATGTTATTTTGAAAAATATATAATTTATCATTAATTTGCAATATTTTCGGTATGTTTTATGTTTTTCTCTGTGCAGAAGACATTGCAACGTCATCATCTGTCGCTTTATTTCTTGATATTGTTGTTGTCGCTGCTCCGCTGGCGTTTATTTATTACAAGAGAGGCGGCAGACGTGTCTACCCCTGCAAGTTCCCACCATCCCCTTGATGGGGATGGTCCAGCATGGGGCTCAATTTTCAAACGATTTCAATGGAACTCTCAATGTGAGTGCAAACGAAGGAGTAAAGGATGCTGAGTGGAGGAGAAGTTCCTACAAAGAGGAAGGGGAATGTCTAAAGAGCCAGACACGCATCTGTGTCTGCTCCTTGCATCCTTACACTGAGCGGAAAACATTGGGCACATGGTTAATGTAAACTTTTGGTGTTTAGGTGATTCATAAAACACTGCATTTTTGTGGATTGATGCTTACATCCTAATCATGCTTGCATAAGCAAAAATTATCATTTTATTTTAAAAATGTTAATATATACTCATTATAGGTTATAAATGATATGTAATAGGCTTTGCATTATTCTAAACTATTTAAACTATATTTGCTTTAGTTTGCTTTATGGAGCCACCTCCTTCAAGACGGCCCATATTTTGCTGCAGCGTTTTTAATAGGGATTAATATTTATTTATTGAAACATAATTTACTGTTTTGCTTATAGTTAAATATGCTTAAAATTAATAATTTCGCAAATGCCCATAGAAGTGTCAACAATCAATGTAAATATTATTCCTAAGCAAAATCATTGGTTCTTTTAAGTACTCAATTTGTTTAAAAGGTATCTGTATTTCGAATCCCTCCCTCGATTAACTTTATTTCCCACACCAATATTGCATTACTGTTTTGCTTATTTTTGTTTTGAATGTAGCCGCCGTTGGCGGTGGTCCCCCCTTTCCCTTTCCTGGTTAAAATCCTCTGCCTCTTGTCTCGAATGCTGGTTGTAATGGTCGATTGTTGTTGTTTTGGGATGTTGTTTACGTTTTTGTGATGCCCTTTTGGAGTTGGCCGCCCAGCACCAGCGAAAAACATTAACAAATACAGCAGCAATAGCACTGAAAGCTGGTGAATGCTGTCGTACAGAACTGGTTACGCAATTGGTTACTTTTCAATTTATAGCAATTTATCGGTCGTGTGTGTGCAATATATGCAAAGCATACAGTTTGGGCCTTAGATAAGGCCATTCTCCGCGTCCTAACTTAACAAGTGCTGCCATGTTTGGGCTTGGCTTCTTTTCCTGGCTTATCTTGCACCTCATCTTTGGGTTTCCACTCAAGTTTATTGCGGTTTCTGCTTTTGCACTTCTTGTTTCTCTCTTCCTTCTTGTTTTCCTTTTTTACAGCTATTGTTGCATTGGTCGCATTTCTGCGGTTGCTTTTGGTCGCTCGAAACGCTCTATCTAAAATACTCTATAATTTTAGCACAGCAAAGAAAATGTTTTAAAATTGCGCAACAGTGCGTATGCGTAATATTTTAATATCTATTACAATTTCTGAAACAATCTTCCTTTTTTAATTTAACTGTTTAACTGTAAGTTCTTGCAAGTAACCAAGAACATATTTCCCCATAAAATGTAATACATTTTAGTTTATAACAAGAGTGTTTAATTATTCGATGATCAACAGATGCCTGTTTTTACCAACTTTTGCGCGAATTCCTTTTCCCAGCAGGACACACGTTTCAAGTGGTGACCACAAATAAAAAACATCAACAAAAATAATGAATTCCTTCTTTGGGCTTTAACCCCAAATTGGCTTAACTTCATTTATTTCATTGCAATTCAGCTACCATTGGGGTTGGGGCCACAAACGGGTTAAGATAAGAAAAACAGGCGAAATTTTTCACTTTTGCGGTTTGTCAGGGGGATTTAGGGAGCGAAGGGGTGGTATGGCACCCTATTGGACAAGTCGCGAGCCACAGTTAATCGCCTGGGCTTCGTGGCCAGCTAAGCCTGACAAACTGACACCCTTTAAGGGGGCCGAGGGGCTCAAAGTTCCACTGCTTATAAAGATTCTTTACATTGCCCACATATATAGGGATTCTTGGCAGAAAGTCGGCGCGAGTTGGCTATAATCCCAGCAAAACGTTACCAGGGGTAGAGAGGGCTAGGTGACTTACCTAAATATTATTCCACATAGTTAAATTACGACGAGTATATACACAAAAAATAGGTTTTGTATATTTAAACAAAACTGAATATTTATCGGGCTTATACTATAAATTGGTATTCTCTCGTCCTCTGTGTTATTTTTTATTTTTTTAACGCACGAGCGTTATGGAAAACCGTACAGAAACGAGGAAATGTATAAATATTATTAAGATCTAATTATGTGTTAAAAAGGTTAATATTGATTGCTATAAGTAAAAAGTTTTTTGAACCGATTCAATGCGGTCCGAGTGAACTACGTATTGTTGACTCTAAACAAGTGATCCGAACTCAATAATCGGACGGACTAGTAAAATGAATAAGGTTTTGATTATGTAAGGATCGTAAAATTCCTTTGACCACCTTTTTATAAAACCAAGCACACCCCTGGCCTTATTGACAATAGACGAAATATGTTTCTGTAAATGTTAGTATAGAGTCAAGAAGAACACCGAGATCATTAACCCGTGTTATTCTGTCCAAAGAGCACCAACTTAGAGTGTAAGGCGCCTGTCTTGGGTTGACACGACAGAAGGTCATAACTTTACACTTCGATCCATTTAAGTTTAGAACGTTATCACGGCACAATATTTGAAAGCTATCTATATCGTATTGTAAGTCCAAATGACAAGAAAATTACATGACATCGTCTGCGTACATAATTACACGCGAATATTTGATTACTAATGGAAGGTCGTTATTAAATTAGGTAAAAGGGAGAGGACCAAAGTGGCCCCCTTGTGGAACATCGGAGGGGACTCGAATAATACAAAAAGAGAGATATAATTGACCTACAAAAGTGCTGCAAATAAGGAGTGAAAACATTTTCAAAAATCTCAGGGATTCCGTCAGGGACTGGCGAATAGACAGGCTGAAGATCGTAAAGGTGTGGGACAAAATATTTAATTCGACTTTCATACCTTGTAAGAGTAAGGCTGTTCGGAAAAAGGTAACGTGGAATATGATGTTTGAAAAAACTTAGCAAATAGATCAGCGATTGCTTGATCCGATGTTACCGTAGTAGTTTCATATAAAATATTTCTTTGCGCTTAGTGTTAACGAAATTATAAAACTGTTTCGGATCCTGCGAACATTCAACTTTTTAAACAGTTTTTGCAACACTGAGCATGAAGCTCGGTAAAATTTAACCGACCACTTTAATATTTAGAAAAGGTTGTGTTTGATTAAACTTAATGTAATTATATATTTCTAAAATAGAATATGTACAAATAGAATGGTTTTTTTTTGAAGCAGAGAAATAATATTTCCGAGCAGCAGGTGCATAAAAACAACTTTCACTTGTGTAGATAAATTTATATAAAAATGCTCAAAATAAAAATAAAATTCTGTGGGGCGGTCACGCAGTTTCGGAAGTTTGGGCATGTGGATGCGCTCGAATACCAGGGAGTGGGGAAACCTTGGGATCGGGACTGATCAATATTTCGCAATATAATTTCGTGGTCAGTTGGCTGCCACGATCTCGTGGCTTTCGGCAATCCAAGCTCTTAAGGTTCCATCGCCAGCACAGACACAACATGTTGCAGGAGGCCACTGAAATTACATCAAATTATGCTGAAATGCGAGCTAAATATGCGGCGGCGAATTTCGTTTTCGAGGCTACATAATTCGTTTAACTCTAAAAACTGCAGACCCATTGTGAGCTTATCGCCCGGCCAGCCTCAGCATCTCTACGCGTAGTTTCTTTGGGCTCGGCTGCCTCAGTTTTCGGAGCATGTGCAGCAAGGAAGCACGAATGCCGTGCCACAGACCCGGTACTGTGCGTTGGGCATGAAATATTTTGAACGCTCCAATGGAAGAAGCGTCAGCGCTCACACATTCACACGGAATATATTTTAGTGCATTTTAATGTGCCACTGAAATGGGATTTAATTGGCATTGTTGCGGTGCACATCGTGGCAACTACGACTGCAAATTGATTCCAATTTGTGTTCACATGTGGAACCCTCGGAGCCTAGTACCCCACTTGACTTCCCCCACTAACCACAAATATGGGTTTTGTTGATAAACCAAATGAGCATTGCGGCACTATCTGCCCTCGACAGGCTTCATTCTCAGTTAGTCTGGCTCCAAACTTGGCAATTTGTGGTACTTATTTCCTAATCTCCCTGCGTTTTTGGTAAACAATGGCTGACACATAGAATGTTCTGCGGTATGATAAACTCTGAAGTTGGTTAAGCCACAGAATGACTCCAATGCCCTAGATCGTAACGTTCCTATCGGTATTTGTATAAAATAACATTAAAAGTTAATCGAGTTTTATTCCTTTTAGTCATCTGATTATAAGCGTAAACATGATTGGTTGGTTCAATAGTTTTGACACATTTATTATTTATCAAATTAATTATCAAATTACATTTTTATAGATTTGTACATAAACATATTGGCCCCTATAAAACTTGAAGAACGGTTAATTTCTATTAAGAAGCGTCTAAATTACTTGTCATAACCAACTCCTTATGGTCGGCTTCATCGATCTGGCCGCGATCTGGTCCCACGGTTGGCCAAGACTAGACTTTGGACTAGACGCACTCAGCTGGCTCCGCTGGTGAAGATCTGGATCGGGGTCTGGCTGGTGTCTGGTCGGGTTGTGTGGCGCTCCATTGGTCCCTTGGCTTTTGCTGTGGGACGGATTTGCTTTAATTAAATTCATTCTCACAGTGTGTGCAACATGTGGCCGAGTGAAGCGCTGGAAGTTCGGTGTCGCAGTTGCCAGCGGAATGCAGCAGAGGAGTGCTTGGAGTCTTCTGGCCGCAGTCTCCCGCTTCGATTCCTGCCATCTATTGCGTAGTCACTCCTCCTGCCCCTCCCTTTTGGACCGGGTCTGGTTTTATTTCCTACCTACACTCGCTCGGGCCCTTTAAACTCTTGCGACTTTGGCTGGGCCTCCTGGCCTTAGCCCCCGTTCCTGGTCGTCAGCAGCAAATCAGGTTTCGCCTGCCTCCGCTGACAGACGCATAAATCGCTAAAGTTCTTTAAATGCCAGCCAGCGAGGAGAAGAACTCTTCAGCAAAAAGTTATAAATGTTTCTCATATTTTTAACACCAAACCCATGGCGATCCAAATCGGGATCTGACAGAGGTTGGATCTCGTTTCTGCTCCTCAAGTTCTCTGTTTGATTTGACAACTTTGTTGGCATTGCCTGTACGATATTTGTTCATTTGTGTTTGCCTCCGAACCTTTCCATGTTTTTTGCTCTAAATCGGAGCAGATAGCTTTAGCCCGATTTGTTGATTTAGGTTAGGACCCCTGCCCAAAGGAGGGATGTGTTTTCACAGCCTCACATTCTCGAAGATTGATGTAGAATAAACGTGACAATGCATCCACAAACATATGGTTAGAAGATTTTTAAGAAGTCCCAAGAAAGCAGCTAGGGGTTCGTTAAACATATTTTAAATGTGTGTGGGTTCCGTAGAAAACACAAAGCAGTGTATTATATAATGTCTTAGACTATTTTCATTCTTCTTTATTTTAGATATCATTTTGATTTTAACCAAACTATCATACTTTTTTTTTGCAGATCGCTTCTTTTAATTATCGAAATATTGGTAAGTCTTATTATAAAATTATAGAATATATCATTATTCGGCTAATTAATTACGTGATTACGACTGGTTTAAAAAATAGAACAAAGGCATTAGCTCGTTTAGTATTTTTCTGAAACCCATTTATGGAAATCACCAAAGGGAACCTAGTTCTAGAAATCAGCGATCAAAAAATGAGATAATCCCATGTTCCTATTTGTAGTTTCCCGGACAAATCGTATGCGTAAACATATTATTTAAGCTAAATTGTATGCAAATAAAATTTCCTCACTTCGATCTGCACTTAACCCATGGTGAACCGAGCCCACAAAGGGTTCACTCGTCCTAAGGAACCCGAGTCCACTCAACCGTGGACAAGTCGACAGCCAACAACTTTGAAGGATCACAAACAACCGGGCAAATAAAGCCAGGGAACAAGTTAACCCCGAAAAGAAATAAGGCGAAACAAACTGGCGGACAGACTCGCGGACAAACATCAAAAGACAAACTTGTAAGTCCGCCGGTGGACAAGGATCGGCGGATGGTTATTTGTGTATTTCTGTATCCCGCCAAATGTCACACGATTCACAGGAACTGGTTATCTCTTCTTTCTCCTATCTTCATATTAAGCTTACAAATCAATTTGAATTTTCCCCACTAGAGTGATGGTGATTCTAGAAAAATGTTTTCACAGATTTGTTTGACATTCACTTGACACGTTGCTGTCCGCCAAATGCATAAATTAAAAAAGATTTTACTATTCTACTAGGGACAAACGGGCCAGGGTCAAAGATGTTGTCCCGAATCCAAATGCTAATTAATCCCACGGCTTCTCGGGGAGGGACTTAATTCCGCTCCGATGATTTTCACACACGGGCCGTCCGGTTCTCTACCTGGCCCTGATCCTCACCTCTAACCCGCTCTGATTTCCAATTTCCGATTTTCCAATTCTATGCATGTAATTGCACATTGCATCAGGCATCCCTCCCCATATTTTGTAGGTAGGCGGCCAACTGTCGCCTTATCCCGGTCTCGCACATAATCTGTATTGATTTCGCACAGTTTCGCCGCCTTCGGGCCAGGATGTTTACCAAGATTTTTCAGGATTTTCTTGACACGCGCGACGCATCCTGCACTGCCCCGGGCAGCCCTAGCCCGGCCTCAAAGGAAAACAAGAGCAGAAATAGCACGGAAAATAAAAATAATAGTGACAGCTGTTACTGCGCCTGCGCAACATACCTCTACAAGGGGACCAACTGATTAGTTGTAACCGGCAACCCTCGCCTCTTCATTGCACCCCCTGCCCCCGGCTGGCTCTGCTCTAATTTACAATACCATTTTATTTTTATAGACCCCTTTACCCTCGACGAGAGCTCGACAGCTTTGCCCAGAAGTTTGACACGTAGACAGCGAATCATCCGACCTTAGATCAACAACCTCAAAGCATCCTTGTTTTTATTGCCCACTGATCCTTAGCTTAGGGAGAAGACTCAAAACAATTGTTTTCTAGACTCAGTTACACGGGTCTAGACTGCATAAATTTAAAATAGTTGAGCTATATATTACTTAAACTAGTACTATCTTGACATTCTCTTATGAAAGTACAGAACACCATTAAACTGCACCCGAACGAAAAGTTCATAGTACATAGTTCAAATCCATCCATTGGAAGGGTGTTTGCTTATTCGGCTTGCCAGCTGGCTTTGCTTGCTTGCTTCGCTTTTCCGCTCTTTTTTGCACACACCGAAGAGTGGAATGAAAAGTGGTTCACCCTATTCCCAGTGCTGACTGGCGAATTCCCGACTAGGGGTTGCATCTCCCCCCTCCGGCTGGCGGCTTTAGTTTAGTTTAATTATTGGCTCAGTGCCGTGAGCGGAGCAGCCCTCGATTTGGCGGTGCTGCTGCTGTGGTCACCCTCCTCGGCGAGAAGGGGCCATCGACTTTGCGTGGCTGCGTGGCCCGGCACATGCCAATGCCTGTAGTGGACATTGGCTCTAACCAGCTCCCCTCGAAATTTGCGCCCTTGCAGCACACTGGTTCAAAACTGGTGGATGTTCCGGTTAATCTTTAATGAGGATCCGACGTTGGTGGAGGGTTTTGGAAGAGTTTTTCCAAGAGTTGCTAGTTCCATATATTATATTATTCATATATTCGTCCAATCGGAATTACTTAAAATGTATGCTAATTCACGAGACTCATAAAACTTGGGCTGTATATGTCTGGATCTTATTTATTAATATCTGTTGACTTACATTTTTGGGTTCCCTTAAACAAATTGTGTTAAATTCACTAAAAATCACTTTAAAACTGGAAATTTCAAACCCAAATGTCCCACTGTGCCACAATGCTGGTTTTTGAGCGACGTTCCCCAGCAACCACTTTTGGCTTCCTGTTGCAGTTGCAGGAAGCCCTGAAAGGACAACAAACACGACCAGGAACAGAGGGAGCCGAAAACAGTCGGTCCATTCTAATACTAGATCCCTAAGGCGAAGCCTCACAAGAGAACTTCTGTTGCATTTCGGCAGCAACAATTACAGAGTGAAAATAAGTGGTGTGAGGTGTAATACCTCTGTTGCAACATGCAACATTCACAGAGCAACAGGAAAGGTCCTCTGTCTTTTTGGAGGGTCGAAGACTCGAATACTCTTATTATTATTATTTAATTATTTATTATTATTTAAGTATCGTAGTAAGCAATTACTTTTACAGAAAAATAGCTAAACAAAAGTACACGCTTAAACATTCTGACTATATTTTGCTAGGGCTGACTGGAGATCTCGTAAAATATTTTTTTGATTTAGTTAGGAAAAGTCATTGTTTTCGATTTTATGTATTACGTATTGATTCTGGTTTAAATACAACTTTTAAATCACCAAGTGGAGAATGCAAGGAAAAGTGTTCTTCATTACCGCTGGGCTTAACAAACCCTCTCTGCAACCGGGACATACGTAAGTGTCCTACAAGACCCCATCAAGGAGGCAAAAAGCGCGACATTTGCAGGCTGCACCCCACGGCGCACCCCTCGCCCAAGTTCCACCCCTGGTTCGTTCCACTTTCCTACATTCCAGCAGCGGGGACTGTCTGAAGTGGATGGTGGAAATCGAGGTGGGGAGTGGAAGATGGTTGCTATGAAGGGGTGCTCGAACTACTGCTACTTACTACTATTTTTTTGGTTTTCCTTTTAAGGGTGCTTCTTCGGGCTGTCTCTTTTGCTCTGGTTCCACACCTCCTTTGCGCAAGAAAAGCGGACCAGGTGTAAAAGTGCGTTTGCGCTACCTTTTGCCTCTCTGCTTCTCGGCTTCTTTTCCACTCGTTCTTCTCCATTTCCACTTCTTCATATTTTGCCTATATTGTTTTCTGGTGGGACATCTGCCACAGCATTTGATTTCGTTTGGATTTGGCTTACTTCCGTTCGGGATTGCTTTTTTATTGAGACAGAAGAAGAAGCTCCCACGCCTGGGATCCACTTGGAGCCCAAAAACCCCCATTGTCCCTTCCAGGCTAATTGCACTCTCTTTCTCCCTCCTTCGGGCAGTGTCCTTTCCTGATCTGGTCCTGTTTTCCGCTTTTGCTTCGTAGGAAACGCAACAACAAAAGGCGCAAGAGATTTAGTGATCGGCAAATTTCCAGGAATTCCGTGAATGGGAAAAACAAAAGCGCAGCACACAGAGAGAAAAAGAGAGAAGGAACTCGAGTGGAAAGAGCGGTCTAAGATCCTCTACCTATCTTGTGCACTGAAAAAAATCGTGTACCACGTTTTCGGATTAAGAAGTAGAATTATGGGCCATTTCTCGAAAAAGACTAATAAATATCGCAAATAAAACAAGCTTCGTTTAAAAGTTTTAGTTCGGTTTCGTGTGTAAAATTAATTTTATGTTTTAAATCAACATATTTATCTCAGTGCCCTCAACCTGAACCTGAATCTCAACCTGGGACATTTGAGGCCGCCGCTACTCTTATGAATGTACTTGGTACTTGGCCCGAAGGTTTCGGAACAGACAACGGCAGCTTTAGTTGCCGTACCGCTCCGCGTATCCCCGTCCCGGTCGCACTCCTTGGCCGGCGGCTCCTCTCGTTATTGTTACTTAAAATAGCTGAAATGAACGAAAGCAGAAAACGTGAGGCGAACATATCCCAAATTTGAAAACCGGTGTAGCCTGAGCCGCAACCTCAGACTCAGCCTGAGGTTCAGATTCAGGTCCAAGTCCAAGTCCCGGCCCAGACCAGACCAGATCTTCTCAGATCAGATCGGCCAAAGGTAGCCAGGTAGCCTCCTCTCTATCTCTCTTGCCTCATTCTTTCTCCTGTCTCTATGTTTAATGATCCCAGCTCCAATCGGTCTTAATACTTAAAAAGTGAGGATATCCAAGACACAACCAGTGGAAGTAATTGCAGTGATAGTATTATATTAGCAACTGTTTAATAATCAGATACACAATTCTCCTACCAATAAATTATTTGTTATTAAAGGAAATATCTGCTTGATCCAGATAATCCAGAATTACATAAGTATCTTCGGCATTTTTAAATCACTGAAAAACTGGAAAGTTACTAGAAAATTGTAGCCATAGGCTCCAAAAAAACACCTCTGAATCCGATTGAATAATACTTTGTTATTAAATTCAAATACACCTAATACACCTATCTTAAGTTGGTAAGCATCGTACTTCATCTATTCAACAGATGTTTGAGTACTCGAAATGGATCCAGGAGTGACACCAATTGATCGACGGTGTTTTCCAGTACTCTTCGTGGTTCTTCCAACTCGGAGTCCTCTCAGATCCTCAAGAACCCCTTACTATTACAGTTCTTATACGATCCTCAGACCCTTAGGACGCTGCCCTGTAAGGATCGCCCTGACCCCAGAGAGACCAGACCGTCTGCCATCTGTAGAATGTCTGTAAGATCCTTGGCTGCGTTCCCTTTTTTCAGCTATGCCAACTCCCCTTTTCTTGTTTGTGGCATGCGCTAAGAAGGTTGGTGGCATTGGTGATTGCTGATTGTGTGTGTCAGCGGTAGTTAAAGCCGTAGAGCGACAGCTGCAAACTATTCTCCTCTTCCTTCCTCGATGGTTTATGCATATACATCGCAGCAATACGTCAGTCAGACCCTCTGTCAAACCTCATCGAACCCCCTCAGTGCAACACGAGCTCTTCTCTCTCTCCCGTTTTGGTATGGTTCCCTGTTCCTGCTCCTGCTCCTGCTTCTGCTTCTGCTTCTGCTTCTGCTCTCCGCTCACCTCTCCGCAGTGCAATGTCCTGGGCAGTCTGTACTATCCTGCAGGACCTGACGGTTATGGGATGTACAGGCATAAAGGCATCGCAGCGCTGTGACTTCTATTCTCCGTGGGTCTTACGTGGCCGCCCAAAAAGCACTTGGGGGAAAATTGGATCCCAGACAGCGACAACTCAATCTCCTGTCTCATATTCTTACTTCCGACGACGTCCGCGGCGAAATTCCTCCCGCTCTCCTACTTTGCACAGTCATCCATAAACTGATTATATTTTGAAATTGATTGCTCACCCTATTATGTCGGTGCTAGCTTCGTCATATTTGAGTAACAAATGTAATAAAAATTGTAATTTTATTACCGAAAGAATAATTACATTTTTGCGGAAAGTCTGTGCCCATTAAAATATATCAACCGAATTATTTCATCTTAACAGATATACCTTTCTTTTGTTAATTTGATAATCTTAAAATTTCAGATAAATATTTTATTATGTTTTATTTGTTTAAATAATATTCATAAAGATAAATAGTAAGTGTTTAACGTGTAATTCACCGTTAAAGTCGTATGATCTGAAAATAAAATCACCGAACTCTGATTGCTAATCTCAGAAGTCAGCGAATATTTTAGTGCGTTCTCTGTATAATTTATTTTTTGTGTGCTATCAGAAAAGGGGATGTGTCCTGTTCATTCCCTGTTATTAAGTCAGTACCGATCGAGCAATCTTGTCCGATTTTTGTTCACCTCTTCTGCAACTCTGACTTCCGGTTGATTTGGACTTCTTTTGTTGGATTTGCATGACCATAAAAGCGTTATTCCTTCTTGGTCTTCTGTTGGCTTGTAGTTGATCTTAAGTTCTGGCGATCTGGGGTTCAATGGACCTAGAAATAGGCAAGCAATTAGCACCTGTCAACAACATTATCGCCAGATGAGGCCTTTTTCAGGTCCGACCACTTTTACTGGTAGTAAGTAAGTACGATAGGGTACTCTCTCTGTGGATTCCCTCTGTGCTGCCTTCCCTTTCACACAGATGCTTACTCCCTCTTTGCACGGAGAAAAATGCATAGAGATTGTTTAAATAACGATGAATTATATGATTATTTCAGACAATGCACAGAAATCTACCTATAAATTGAAATGCAAGGTATTATTATCATCTATTACTGTTTCAAGAAGCTTTTGGATAGAGAAACACCTTTTTTGTTAGTACTAGTTGTTTTTTAATTTAACAAATTTATTTTGTAAGTGAAATATGTTCTTCTAAGATCTTATTACACACTTTTTGGCACAACGCGAAGCGAATTACATAATAATTGAAATACATATATTTGCCAATCTTATCGCTGGCACAAATTCTTGATGTGGACTTCTTGAAGGCACTGTTTTGAAGTTATTATATTTCCAAGTGCCGCCATCCATGTTTCCTGCTTCTCGGCTGGTCTTCGTAGTTGGGTCATTTAGTCAATCAAGGATTTGGGAACAAAGGCCTGGAAATCCCTGTCCAGACGTCTATTGTTTGATGTCCATGCCACCTCGGAGAAAAGCTCTCCGTACTCCGGTTCCCTCTGCTTCTCCGGAACGTAGCTCTCCCATTCGCTCCTTCCCGAGAGGTCTCTCCGATCCGAATGCATTATCCTCCCTTATGGCTTTGTTACCCTGCTGCATTCCTGCTCATGCGCCCCGTTACGAACTCTCTCTCCGTTCCCCTGGCACTGGCACTAGCACTCGCACTCATGATCCCCTGCAATTGCATTCCTGTTTCGGTTTTGGTTTCGGTTTCGGTTTGCAGAGAGCCCTGCTCTCTTTCTGCTTCTTTCTTTTCGCCCGGTTTTTCGGAATTTGTTGTGGCAAGAAAGAAGTACGCAACATTTACGAATCGAACGCAGCAGAAAGTGGAAGTGATCAGCGGATCTCCCTGATCTCTGGATCGCACATAGTTATACGCGCGTTGTTTGTTATTGCCTTGTTATCGCTGCCAACATTATTAAAAATAATATCCCAACTCACCCAAGTGAACCCAAAATAATGTATCTGCAAGATACGAAAAGTATACGCGCGCTTGCAAAGTGTTGTGTTTTGTTATAACCCACAAACAAACATCACTACCAATGTTTCGGTTTCCGAGGATATTACTCAAAATGCATACATCACGGTTATAATATAAAAGCATACAAAATATTATAAAACCCAAAAAAATCAAACACCAAATTCTGTTTCCACCTTGAATCTATGCAATACTTAAAATTCTTTCAAGTTTTCTGTTTGTTATCTGTTTTTAAAAATCTCACGTGTTAAGAACAAGTTTTCTTCAAAATCTCATTACTGTTTAAGTGTTTCTATTCCGAAAATTTGTTCAAAATTGTTTTGAAACCTAATACAAGTTCTTAAAGTTATACATACTATTTTTATGTTATTTAACAAAAGCCAAATTCTTTTAATTCGTAACGCTTATTTATTTATTATACACTACTATTACATTTGAATTATTTGAATTTGTAATTACTTTAGTATTTACCTAAATTATACAATCTTATAAAATTCAATTCAAAATTGCTGCCAAAAAGAACCATTGGATTATACAACAAAATTGTTGATAAGGGCTTCAATTGTGTAAGTATATGAAGAGTAAAAAAACGAATCTTAAAAGCAAATATATTTTTTGTATGGATATTATAAATTAATTGTTCGTCTAAATCGGACTTCTATAAAGATGCTTTTGATAACCAACATCGACTTGGAATAAATTCAAGCTAAGAACCTTTTGTTTTCCGGCCAAGTGTGTTTTATTTCTTACCACAGTCGGTTGGTTTTTCCACTTACATGTAAATGATAATTAAACATAAATAGGAATTCATTCTGTTGTTAGTAGTCTTGTGGCCTAGAGAGCAGAATACAGATAGACATCAAGAGAGAGGAAGTTCATTGAACGTGGTTCGGTAGAATCGAGAACCCAAACTCAAACTGAAAACCGAGAATGTCTAACCATATAAGTTGGTTGGTCGCTCTGTGCGTCTGCAGAGTATCTGTGAGTTTGTTGAGAAATCGCACTCACAGTTAGGGCGGACAGGTAGTCCACTTTAGGAATTCTCTCTTTCCCCCACATTGGGATACAGTATGCAGGGGAAGTGGTAGCGGTGGGGTAGGGGATCTGGTGGAGTCGCACGTCTCAATGTCGATCGTTGAGCAATGTGATTTGTAATTCGTAGTCACTGTTTTTGCTTTTTGTACATTTCTGTTCACATGTGTATGAATAGAGTCAACTAATAGAGGGCATTAATGGAAAAAAACTTTGAAGTCATTCCCATATTTACCTCATAAACGAAGGTTTGTTATTCTTCACAAATTAAAACGATCCAGTGAAGAGTATTAATTCAATACAATAAAAATGACACGTTAAGATTTAAGGTTAGATTTTTCCAGTTACTATACCAACAATATCTTCCTTGCATTCACTTTATGTACATTTTTAAGGAGTGTTATCACTGTTTTAGTAAACTGGACTAGCACTCATTATCGCATCAACCAAACGCTTTCCACTTTACTGATATTAAGGCCCGAACGCTATGTCTATAATTTAATTAGCCCTAACATCAAATCTATTTTCAATTTCTGTGAAATCGGAAATGGATGCGGCGAAGCATTTAAGCTACTTCGCTATGGGGAAGAAAAATAGGAGAATGGGTAAGGACTGCCGTCTGGAAAAATTCAAGGAGTGCAGAAACTCCTCCACAACGACACAATCAATTTTGTAGAGAATCCAGGATGACACAAGATGTTCAATAAATGTTCCTTGCAGGCAACGGCTGAGGTAAAGAGAAAAATCTAAGATCCAGTGCAGTGGAAAAAGTCTTCATAAAGTTCAGTCTTGAATCAAATACATTTTTGTAACGAAATAATCGAAGATCAAGCAGTATCAAGTATATTTAATTCTATTAATTATGATGATTATATCATAAAATGATTTTTTTTGCTGAGATCACAAAGTGATACTACATTGATCCCTAAAACTCTAGTCAGTAAACACTTTATATCCTCCAAGTGTACTTTGAAAGTTGCTGCCGCTGAATAAAAAACGCCACCCGGCCGGCTCTGAAATCTGACTGACATTCTGTCAAATAGGCGGCGACGTCGACGTCTACTTCAACATCGTCTCGTTCCACCTACCGCCCGTCCCCCCGTCGACCCTGTGCACCTCCCCCTTTTTGTTTCACTTTTATTTTCAAATTTGAATATTGCGCCGTGGCCGGAGATTCTCAAGTAGTTTTTCTGTTGATTGCATTCCACGCCGGCGTCGTGGTTTCCTCTTGTGCTTCCCTGCTCCGCCGGCAACTCTCTTTCATTTCCCATATGTCTGGCTCTTCGTGTGGCAGAGGGGGTGGCGGTGGGGACATCGTACTGTAGTACTACATCCGATTTTTGCACCCCACTGAAGGCAAAGGGGTTGGTTGCTTCTGCGACGCTGTTGAGGAAGGAATTGCAGGGAGCGAAGAGTGACGAGGCTGTCGAGGAGCCTGATGAATGCCAGGCGCAGCTCTTCCAGGCTCTCAGACTTGAAATGCTGCCGCCCAAAGGCGGCTGTGCTTGAAATTAACCTAAAAGATAAATGGCTAAGGGGCAAGCTGATAACTTTTTTCAAATTTAACCAGAAAATGTGTCGAATTTTCAAATTCTTTTCGAATCGATTAATAAATAACCTTCTCAACCTTCTCACTCTTTGAAATTTTCCCAGATTTCCAGTAATGGAAAAAATATGTAGCATACTTTCCAGGGAAACTAAATGAGTGCAATTATCACTTGAATGTCGAGTTGTCGAATAATAAATGTAATGATAATAGCATATTTCATACTCTAAATGTATTTTTCCTTATTTATCTTTTATTTAGTTTATTTAGCTGCCTAGAAAATTTCTGTATTATTACCAAGGCTTCCTAAAAGAGTGATATTTAAAGACCCGTTCCTCAACTATGTTTTAATTTTCCGCGTAATCAAAGTATTTCAAAGCCCTTTACCGTTACTGCCCCAGTTACTCGCACCCGTTGCAAAAGTGCGACAAGTGTTTTAGCCGAATTCTTGACTAAGAGTTCATTGATCCGGTCCAAAAGGAGAAACATCTGCTCAAATATGTACGCAGCGCTTGTGCTAGCCACATATCTATTTCACCGCATTGTCTGCCACCCTCCCTCCTTTTCGCCTCGCCCACCCGCAAGAGTTTATGATATGACATACGGGAAAAAATCAAGCAAATTATGGTAAATACGCCCCTGGAAACTCACGCCCCGCTTTCGGGTATCTGGAATGGGCAGAAACGGATACACAGATACTCACGAGCGACTGGCAAGCACAAAACACAAGAACACAAAAACAGAAAAGCAGAAAAAAGAAGCCAGGCACTCGCACACGCATTTCCAGTTAATTAAAAGTATTTATGACACTGCGCACATAAAATGTCTTGCAAAGTACAAAAGTCCACCCAAGGATCGTGGGAAGTTCCCGCTTGCTCTCTTCTATCTGGCAAGCGAAAAAAACATCTTGCAGAAAATGGTTGGAAAAAATCAAGCATAGAGATACTCTAATTGCATATGCCGGGAAAGGGATGGGAAGGGGCAGAGGGAGAGGCACGGGCAGGGGCCAAAGTTCCTCTCTTTCTGCGTCCGTGAGGGGTGATTCTAGCTCCTCTTCTTCTTCTTCTTCTTCTTGTCTGCCGGTCTGGCTTATGGGAAATGCGAAAAAAATCACACTCACGGATCTGTGAGGGTCCTCGCCAAACCACCCCACCCCACCCAAGAAACGCAAAGGATAACAGCCTCGCATACACAAAAAATGAATCCCAAAAACTGCCCAAAAAGCTAATAGAAATCGAAAACTGGAAAGGAGATTTCATTTCTGAGCTCGTGTGGTGGTGGGGGATGTATCTCAGTTTCTGGGTATGAGAAACACTGCGCAGATCGGATCGCCTGGCAAGTTGTACTGATTTGCGAGATACATTTGTGCACACAAAACCACACAAACACATGCAAATGGTAGCGGGCATGAGTTGTAAATATTTATTCAGATTGCTGTTTAAAAAAAGTAGCAAGGAAGCAATTTCTGGTAATTTATCAGTACAAACTTCACATTATTCCAGAGTGAATGAGTTTTGTTTTATTGGTACAAAATGTTTTCGCTTATAGTGGTTAAATAGCATTAAATAGCAAGAAAGGAAAGCTAAATGTTTGAACAGGTTTCCTTAAACAGGTCAGAGGCTCAGCAAATACATAAGGGAATTTAGTGCGCTTGTACTTTTCAGTTTTTGTTTACTAGGGTAAACAAATATTTAATTAAATAATAAATGTATTTAACATTTGCAAACTTATTAAGTATATTTACGTGGTTTAAAGTACTTACTTGCTTTTAATCTCAGGCATCCTTTTCATGGTTTTCGTAGAAATTAATAGATTCGTGTGCGACATGTCGAGTTATGCGATAGACCCATTTAATGACTATTTCCGGCCTTAAAAAATCTACCCCTTGATGATGGGGCTCTGAAAATCGGCAACGCTGCAGCGCTGCTGCAAGTACAACAATGTCGTCACTGCAACGCAATGCAACACTTGGCACACAACTGATAAAGATAAGGAAGATGGGGAAGAGGATGGGAGAGGGGGAAGGAAAAGGTTCTCTGCCACCGCCTCTGCCAGCGTCACTGCCGATGTGGGTGCGGTAACAGCGACATCGCCACTTCCGTCTGAACGATTTTTAGCCGATTTGTAGCCGGCAAGCCGAAGAGAGCGAAAAGGTATGGAGCAAAAAGCAAAAGCCGCTCTCACCGAACATTCCAGTCTGGCTTCCACATGCCACATGGGAAGAGTAGGAAGAGGCGCCACTCAGATTCCACCCTCTTGCGCTTTCGCTTTCCGCCCCCTTCCGCTCACTCTTTCTCTCTCGTGCTCAGCTGTTGCCGCTAATTCGCTGCAATTAGCAGCGGGCCTCTCTCAGTTTCAAGCCTTAGTTTTTTATGTCAACCGAATATATATAATATAAAATATAAATTTATAAAAAATTAAATCGTAGGTTTAATAAAAAGATAACATAATAATAATAC
This sequence comes from Drosophila teissieri, assembly GCF_016746235.2. Lineage (NCBI taxonomy): Eukaryota > Metazoa > Arthropoda > Insecta > Diptera > Drosophilidae > Drosophila > Drosophila teissieri. The sequence goes on from NC_053032.1 coordinate 7,647,818, forward strand.
AGTTTTATAAGTCAATTTAGTAATTGACAATAGGCATTTAAAATTACTCTAAATTTGTTTATAACATAAATGAACGAACGAACCTAATAATAAGGTAGCCAAATTTAATATATTTTATTAAAAAATTAAATTTATTTATTTATAGCAATATTTAAATTACGCAAAATATTAGTTCCTTTTTGATTTGACATACTCTCGTAATATATCGAATAGCTATCGTTTGATCATTTTTTCTCCCTCAACACACGATCCACTCTCTCACACTCTCTCGTGTCGCAAACGCTCAGCTGCTGACGCCTCGAATTCGCCGCTACAAGAGACGCCGCGGGTTTTGTGGCTCATAGCTTGTTCCGTCGATTCGCCGCGTTCAGTGTTGTTGTCGCGTCGTGACGCTGCTGTTGCCGCTGCCGCCCCCACACACATTTGCGAGCAGAAAACACGTTACGAGGGAAAAATCGACGGAAAAATCTGAAAATATAATATAAAATCTAACTGAAAAGAGTACAAGACTGAGGTATTAATAAGTTAATGCGGTTTAATACAATAATTAAGCACAAGTGGCCGCTATTAAATGTGCCATTACGACGGTGCTTACGTTTTCTCCGTCTGACGTAAGACAATTCCATCTCTTTTTCCCGCTCTCTCTCTCTCTCTCCGATTCTCTTTCTCCGCGTGTGGATTGCGTTTTGCCGGCGACGGCGACTCCAAAAAAGACACGGCACAACACACTTTGTGGCCCAAGTTCAGTTCGCTTTTCGTCGCCAGTCCGCAAAAATGTGAAAATGGAAAACTGAGGGGAAAACCGAAAAGCCTCAAAAGACTGCCACTGCAAGAAAAGGCTCCCAATCGCTAAGTAGCAATAGCAAATGCGCTGAAAAATCAAGAATAAAATACAAGAAAAGTGCGGGCGTGTAACAATTATGTGATATCTACAACAAATGCTCGAACTGCTGACGTCACGCACAGAATCGTAGAATATATAGAGAATAAAGAAGAGAATCGAAAACGTCGCGTAGTAAAGTTAAAAGTTCCCACACACACCGACGTACTCGCACACACACACACACACACACAGGCTGAGTCAAAAGAGTAAGAAGCGGCAGCACATTATACGTGGAATACAAAAAGTAACCGACGGAAAAGGCAAAACGCCCGCAAAAAACGAAAAATTTGCAAATATGAAACGTGTGTGATATTCAAAAAGAAGAAGAAGAAGCAGGCGGCGGTGGAAAAAAAACAGAGCAATTTGTTGTGGTTCCGTGTGATATATAGAAAGCAAGTAAAAACCGACAAAAATTCCATTTTAGGTGCGTATTCAAACAAGAAAAAGAACCAAGGGAGGGAGTTTCCACCTCACCGATGATGATCAATTAATCATTCAATTTTGGGCTAAGCCCTCTAATAACCTCCAAAACTTATACGGTGAATAGCAGTCATTCGCTCACTCATTCAATCCCCCAACGCTCCAGTTTTCAGAGATAACGAATCGAAAATTCGGAGTCCATCCGTTTTTATTTCTGTTTGCCCAAAGTCGGCGGCCGTTTCTTTATGGCGCCCCCAGATTAACATTTTTCTAGATGTTAAAACAACAGTGCAGGTAACAGTTTGGAGAACTCGTGGTTTAACTTTGAAGATTAAGACATAAATACATAATACATAAATAAATTCAATTAAATTTAAAGATTAGTCCAACCCAGTGAAACTAAGTGAAGTTAAATTATCTGAAAACAGAGCTCACCATCTATCATTTCACTCAAAGATACAATACACCCATGAAATAATTAAATAATATTTTGTTTAATATATACTTGGTCACACTTTAAGGTGCTCTTAAATGTTTCAAAATCTAAGGTCAGTTGACTTATTTAGATGCTGTTCCAAATTGTTTTTCCTTGTTTTTTTTACTGTTATTTCTAACACTTTCGTCGGACTAATTGGACTTGCATCAACAGTTCTTCACTTTAATCTGTACATGTACTTGGCGACTGCACCACGTACACATAGTGTGTGTACATGATATGTGGCCCCTGTTATCAGGCCTTTTGAGTACACAATATTCGATTGGCTCTAAATGCGTCATCGGCTAAATGGACAGGAGAAATGGAGTTATGTACATTTCGTATGTATTTTGGCGTGTGAAACGGGCAGGGGACTTCCCCGAAATTCTCCTTGCCTTGCCGGCATTGAATTTCCACACCCACGCGATGATTTTCCCTTTCCCGGGTTTTCTTTTTGTTTGCAGTTTTCTGTGGGCGAAATATTTTGCGACGCATTTTGTGCTCCTCTCCCTGAACAAAAAGCCGCCTTCTCTTTCGCTCGTTCTCTTTGCTCGACTGCAGAGTCGTTGCCAAAGATTGGCTTTCTCAAACGAAAAAAGCCAAAGCGAGGCTTGTGGGCCATATTATTTTATATTACTTTATTTTATTTCTGTAAGTGTACAATAAAGTGGATGCCTTCTGGCTTGAGCCTCGAGGTTTATAAGAAAGTGCCAAGTGTAACTGACCAAAAGATATTAAGTTAATAGAGAAAATAAAACCGGCTAGAAAAAAAGCATCCATGTGGACTTTTTTTCAGCCAACAACAACAAGACGAGGAGAGATGTTCCATGTGGATTCTGTCTGTGAGTAACAGCTGTTATTCGGATTCAGGCCGGCTTTTACTCTCTCCCCCTTTCTTTTCCCTAGCAGCATCCCATCCCGCACAACTACACTCTGGCAGACGCTCTCTCTCTCTCTCTCTTTCTTACTCTCTTGCCTGCCGCTTAATACACAAAATTCGTGTTCTTCCTCTTTTTCTGGCTTTTGATTCACTTTTTTCCTCGTATTGCAATGGTTGTTGCTAAACACCTTGCACACTCGCACAGTATTTATTTCACTTGTCCCTGCCTTTTTACTGCGCATGCAAAATGATGTGCAAAAAGAAAGCGAAACTTTTTATTAGCTCTTGGTATCTGTGTGGGTGTCAGTGTCCATGCCTGTTTGTTGCGTGTGCTTGCGCCTTTGCTAGTGATTGTGTGTGCATACATAACAACGTGCATAATTAATAGCCATGTAAATGCATGATCTTCATAATTAATAACGGTAAATTGGCATTCCGGAGAAATACAGTTATGCCTGCAAGTTAAATGCCAGCCATTAAGTGCATTCGAATTGGGATTTTACAGGAAATTTGCAGTGCAGTTATCAATTTAGCTAATATTTTATTAATACGTGTAATGAGATTTCTTTACTGCAATTGGGTTAATTTATAATTTGGGTAAAGATGCATTTCATTTGAATTATAAAATGTAAACCCGTTAATTTAACACTCTTTTCTCCACCTTGCGGCCGGTTTTTGTTTTATACTAAATCGAAATTAACACGGCTAACGTGAACGGCGAACGGAGAAGAGGGAGTGGAATGGGAACAGAGGAAAGGAGGCAGCGCTATCAAAAGTCGCATTGCGTGCTCTGAGTCGCTTGGCTGCTCCCTCCCCCTTCAAACACCACTCCCCACCCACTGACAACCCCCAACGAAATTATTTACTTGGCCACTACATAATGTGTACGTTTTATTTTCTAGCCTTTTCTTTATCAGTAATACAAATGTTGTACGGCAAAGCAAAAGCAAAGCAAAGAAGAGCTATTCTAAGTTTTATTGTAGATCCGCTCTGTTGCGCCAATGCCGATTGAAAAACGTACAGATAGAAAAAGAGAGGGAACAATACAAAAAAAATAAAGAAAAACTTGTTATTCCTTTGCCGTGTAGGCCACATTTTCCACGATTTTCCACTCACCGCTTCGTATTTTCTTGTTCATTTCCCTGTTTGCATAATGTTACTTTTCTATGTTCGCTTCGCCTTGTGCTTCGCCTTCTGCTGCTATATAAATGTATGCAGAGATGACTGACAAGTGCACTTAGAAGTTGTTATTATACAGATAAAGATGTATTATCTTCGATATACACTGTTGCGTTTGTTTAAGAAATTTGAAATTTTTTTTATAAGTTTTCTTAAATAAATAGTTATTACAAAGTCATAATTGATTTCATTAATAACTACTTGTACATCATACTTTGTCATACTTTGAAGCAATCTCCCACTGTTGATAAGATAGAGGAGTCCTCTTTGTAACCCCTGTATAATAATAAAATGTAATGTAAAAATGCAAATTTAGGGCCTTAAAAGCCATCATATCACATACATTTGAAGACCTACAAATTGTGTGACTTTAAAAAAGTAAGGTTTTATCTTATTTCTGCATTTTATTTGTATGATCTCAAGGCTTGCGAGTCCGCCTCCCTTTTTTTTTTCTTAATTTTGTTGTTTGGGTAATTTTATACGTCCCACTGTAATTTTAGATGCAAAATATTTCGAGCTACTTGTTCGCATTTTGCGTGCCGATCAAAAGAAATTTAAATTGGAAATTTCAATCGGCGAGACCTACCTGGTTTTTTCGGTACCTCTCCCCCGTCTCCCTCCATTCACATGCGTCTTTTGTCTGGCCCACATGATTTTAGCATTTCTTTGGGAGGGAGAAAGAGAGAGAGTGTACGATTTCCATGTATAGGAGTTGAATTACCTGAGCTCATTCGTCTGTAAGCATATACCGTTTTTTAGCTTAAGCACACATAAACACATTAACACACGCTTGAAGAATCACTGCAAAGCTTTTGGCCAATGTACAAATGGTTGCGAAAAAAGTTGTGGTGGTGGGATTAAGTTGCCGCCAACGCGACTGCAATTGAGTGGAAGAGAGATAGCGATATAGAGGGAAAGAGAGAGGGAGCATGGTTTGAGATCTATTTAATGTTTATGTACATACATATAATGGTTTTAACATTATGAAATATATCACCTAGATTTCCAACGTACATATGTATATTCCTACTCTTAGAGAAATAATAAAGATCTAAGATAAGCAGTTTCTGGATTTAGTTGCCTTCATCTGTGAAATTTGGGTGAAATTTGAAAGGCGGTTTGCGAGCGCCAAGGCCACTGTGCAATGCCAATTTCGATGGTCTGCCTACCTGGCGCGTTTGCCATTCCATTTTCTTGCAAATTTCAGCAAATTCCATGCGATATTTTAGCGGTCTCTGGCTCACTTTACCTTATCATTCTGTGGATGTTTTTCTTGTCACTTTGGAAATAATTATCAGCTCGCGGAGTTCTGTTTCTAAATATTTTGCTAAACTCAAACTCGTCGGCTGTATGGCTAACAGTTTCTGTTATGGAAATTAACATTGCATGCAGGGCGAGCAGCGCTAATTGCCGTTCTTACCTGCCTGTTGTTATTTTATTCTTTTTTACGCTCATTTGAGCTTTTTAATTTGTTGTTGTCGTCTTCCATTCATGCTCGCTTTAGCTGCGAATGGGGCCAGAATTCCCCTAATGAACTTTGAGTCAGGCTTGGGGAACAAGAGGTGACAGGTAGCAAACACTGCGAAAAACTGTTGTACACTTTTTTAGTGGGATTCTATCGAATCAATTGAAAATTTGTAAAATATGTATGACATTGCGAAAGAAATTTTGTATCACATTTTACAAAATGATATTTGAATATCCAGACTATATCTGGATGTATGCCGCATACCTTAGTTTCTTTCAGTGTTTATTCTGGCATTGTGCCAAAAGCGGTTAAAGCCAAGCGCGGCAATAACGTTATTTTCTTCTTTACCTGATGGTTTTTCTCGTTCCATACTTTTGGCTTCTCTTTTGCGTTTGTTGCCTCTGCCTTGTGATTCTTCCACACACATATTGATTGTTTAATATTTTATGCCGAGTTTATTGACATTTTGTGCGCGAACCTAAGCGCGTCTTCTTCTTGGCATCAGAAATAGTTTCGGCATGCTTCAGAGCGGACAGTTTCCCCGTTTCCCTTCTTCTAACACTTGAATCCGGTTCGGTCGAGCTTGGCATTTTTTGTTTAGCATTTTTTTATTTTTAAGTTCCTGTATTTCACATTTTTGCTTATCATCTGGTTTTATGTGGTTAGTTGCCTTTCAAAACTGTAGAAGACTGAATTTTCGACTAGATGAATATAATTTGTAGTCTGTTATAGTATAGTGCAGTATAGTAAACACTTTTCTGGAAACAACTATTTTAAATAGTGTATCCAAGTGCAAAAGTATGTTTACGTGTCACAATCTAACAAAATTCCCATTGTTTCTGTGCGAGAATCTATGTATGTATTTATGAAGCGAAAAGTTTATCAGTCGATTGCAATATATGACTCTCGAGTAGTCTCGGTTATCATAGCTGTTGCTGATGTGGTTTTTGGCCAGAAAATATACGTCGAAAGTCTCTCGTTATTGACCGGTTTTGAGCTATGCTACTCTCCTTTTTAGCCCTCTTTTTACTATAGTCGCGAAATTTTTTTCTTTTGCCATTACCTTTCGATTCGTATATATTTGCATTACATACAAACACTCGCCCGTCCGCTGGTCAGTTGCGCATTTTAATTTGTTGTTGCGCCCGACTGGACAAAAGTAAGAGACAGATCAAAAGTTTAATGTGCCAAATGCATAAAATATCGAGAAAGCAGGTCAATCTAGCTATAAATAAATCACTCACACACACATACATACCGCATTTAATATTTATATTCCTTGTTTGTTCTTTTGCAGATGTGAAGAATCCCTAGGTGCTAATTTAGTTGATAAGCGCAAAAGCAGAAAGAGAGAAGTTAGAAAGCGATAAACAGAAACAGGCAGTACAATAAGTAAACCGACGCGAGCGCTGGAAATTCCGACGGGGTGGCAACTTTTCAAAGGCAGTGCTTAAAAGTATGCTGTAATATAGTGCCAGTGATTGCCGACTGCGGCGAGCCTAACAGAATCGGCATTATATAGAATATATACGGAATATATATAATACGCGGAGCAAAGAGCGAGAGAGAGAGAGAGAGAGTAAGAGTCAGGCGTTGAATCGCCGTGGAATCACGGAAGAATCGGCAGCGAAATGTCCAAGTTCTTTGTGAATGTTGCCCCCATCAACAACAGCAGCAGTAGCCACACCACCACCAGCAGCAACAACCAGCGACACCAGCAGCACCAACAACACTATGGCGGGGGCGGGACAACCGGCCACACGATGGTGGCCCGCAGACTCAACTACGACCTGCACGGCGGCACCACCAGCATCAACAACAGCAACAACAACAACATTGTGATCAAGAACGAGGCCCTCGACTTGGACTACGATCACGGCTTGAGCAGCAGCGACAGCAACAGCAACGGCGGCGTTGCAGCTCACCTGCGGGATCATGTGTACATCAGTCTGGACAAGGGGCACAACACGGGGGCAGTGGCAACAGCAGCGGCGGCAACGACGGGCCACACGCTGCAGCACCACCACCAAAATCAGCAGCAACGCAAGGCAACCGGCAAATCTAACGATATCACAAATTATTACAAGGTCAGTTGGTGTTCTATGAGATCTGTAGCTAATGAAACATCAATAACTAAGGAAAAAATATATAAAACTAATGTAATGGAATTGGTTTCTAAATTTCAGGTCAAACGTCGGCCACACGCCGTCAGCGACGAGATCCACCCGAAGAAACAGGCCAAGCAGAGCGCCCACCATCAGACGGTGTATCAGAAGCACACGGCCAGCAGCACGCCCCAGCAGCTCCGGCACAGCCATCATCAGCTGCACCATGATGCGGATGCCGAGCTGGACGAGGATGTGGTGGAGCGGGTGGCCAAGCCAGCATCGCATCACCCCTTTGCACTGTCGACACCCCAGCAACAGTTGGCCGCGTCGGTGGCTAGCAGTTCTTCGAGCGGAGATCGGAATCGGGCGGACACCTCGCTGGGAATACTGACCAAAAAGTTTGTGGACCTGCTGCAGGAGTCACCGGATGGCGTGGTGGATCTGAACGAGGCCTCCAATCGGTTGCATGTCCAGAAGCGACGCATCTACGACATAACCAATGTCCTCGAAGGCATCAACATCCTGGAGAAGAAGTCAAAGAACAACATACAGTGGCGCTGCGGGCAGTCAATGGTCAGCCAGGAGCGATCACGGCGCATCGAAGCGGATTCGGTGCGGCTGGAGCAACAGGAGAACGAGCTGAACATGGCCATCGACCTGATGCGCGAGAACCTGGCTGAGATCTCCCAGGAGGTGGAGAACTCCGGCGGCATGGCCTACGTCACGCAGAACGACCTGCTCAACGTGGATCTCTTCAAAGATCAGATCGTCATCGTGATTAAGGCGCCGCCAGAGGCTAAGCTTGTGGTGAGTATTCGATTTGAGGCAACCAGAGGTGAAAGACCGTGAAAAAACTCATGTGATAAGTGACATTGCTGGTAAATTCCACCAAAGAGTATTGATTACTTGTCAACTGGAAGTCTTTTTATTCAAAATGTGCTACTTATGAGGAGTGTTAGCGATATTAATTCAACAACAATAGTAACATTTTCCGACGACTGTCTTACATACATACAATGTCTACGTCAGAGCTTTTCCCAGCTTTTCTCTGCTTTTTTCTAGTCATTGGTGCTTCTTCTTAGCGTCTGCATGCCATTAAACGTGGCGCTTATTTATAGAAGCCCATCGCAGCGGCAGACACGACAGGCGAAATGGAATCCCGCCCAGCTCGCCTTCCCTCCTGGACACCTTCTTTTTGATATCAAGTAAATTTGTGGCCTCGTCCACCAAAGTTCTCCAACCGCCATTGCTGGTGCTCGGTCTTCCTAGATGCCGCACTATTTATAAAAATATACCAATGCCTAATGTATCCGCTCGCCTTGAACTGTTAAACGAACTTGCGCTCGCACTATTTTCTGTGCAGAAGGGAGAATTGGTGCTCGTGGATTTCCTCAGATAGTTGAAGCTCCAGAAATCCTCGTTTGCCATACAAAACTGCCAAAGTTTGTATATGTTGCAAGCCCTCTGCCAACGTCAATAACTAATTGCCGAAATAACAAGAACGCAAAAGGCGGCTATTCAAAAATTAAATAAAATAAAAGAAGACGGGGGGCGCGAAACAGCGAAAAGCAAAATATCATTTCTAAAAATACGCGTGCGGCAAAAAAACGCTGCTCATTCTGAGGCTCGCTTCATTTGTGTTTCTCTTTTGCTGCCGAGCGGTCGGCGACCGCTTAAAAATTTCAACCGCTCCCCATCAACTTGAACGTTAGTTCCCCGGTTGCCATTTATCGGTATTTAATTATTGTGTATACGTACCTACATTTGGAATTTGGTTAGTAATCTGGTTTCATTTGTGTTTTTCTCAGCTGCCCAACACAAAATTGCCGCGCGAGATTTACGTGAAGGCAGAGAACAGCGGGGAGATCAACGTCTTCCTCTGCCATGACACCTCGCCGGAAAATTCGCCAATTGCGGCGGGCGCCGGCTACGTTGGAGCACCCGGAGCAGGATGTGTCCGAACGGCCACCTCCACACGACTGCATCCGTTGACAAACCAGCGACTTAACGATCCGCTCTTTAACAATATCGATGCCATGAGTACCAAGGGATTAGGTGAGTTTAATGCCAATCAAGGTTTAATTGAAAGGATAGTCGCACCTACTTATTTACTATCTGCTTAAGGTCAATAGTTAGTTTTGATTGTAGTTTGCCAACTATTACTACTATTTACAAATATTTCAACCATAGCTCTCAAAGTTATTTATTTATTCGCTTATTATTACAGTTCAAACGCCCTACCGCTCGGCTCGCAACCTCAGCAAATCGATCGAGGAAGCCGCCAAGCAGTCCCAGCCTGAATATAATAACATTTGTGATATTGCGATGGCCCAGCATCATAATCTGAACCAGCAGCAGCAGCAACAGTTGCTGCAGCAGCAGGAGGAGGACGATGTGGACGCGGAGCTAAACCAGTTGGTTCCGACACTGACGAATCCTGTGGTCCGGACCCATCAGTTCCAGCAGCATCAGCAGCCCTCCATCCAGGAGCTGTTCAGCAGCTTAACAGAATCCTCGCCTCCAACGCCTACCAAGCGGCGGCGGGCGGCAGCAGCCGCAGCAATTGCCGCAGGCAGCGCAACAACAGCAACCACTACGCTTAATAGTCATAACAACAGCAACCACAGCAATCATAGCAACCATAGCAGCAGCAACAGCAAATCCCAGCCACACACAATAGGCTACGGCAACAGTCAGCGCCGCAGCGATGTGCCCATGTATAATTGTGCAATGGAAGACGCAACCACAACATCTGCAGCGGCAAATGCGGCAGCTGCCACATCGCGATCGGCCGCAGCAAGCTCGCTGCAGATGCAATTCGCTGCCGTGGCGGAGAGTAACAACACCAACAGCAGCAGCGGCGGTGACGGCGGCTATGGCAGCATCACTGGCGCTGGCGCCAACGCTGATCCCCATCAGTCGTTCAGCCATGGTCGCAACAGCCTACCGCCCAGCGTTGCCGACTGCGATGCCAACAGCAACAGCAGCAATGTCACGCTGCAGGGTCTCGATGCTCTCTTCAACGACATTGGCTCGGACTGTAAGTACTTGAGCACCTTGTTTTGTCCTTTGCTCTAAGCGCTTGAAATAATAGTTGTAATGTATTGGCAAAGGTACACAAAAATGAAATTATGTATGGTGTTTAGTACATTGCAACATGAGTAAATATCATACACAGATCATGTCTGCTATCGCTCGCCGCTCATTCATTCATGATCCATCCATTCAGCACCCGTCTGTAACTGTCACTGAGGAGCCTTGGATGCATATTGATCTCCATGAGGCGCACTTGTCAAGAACTTTCTCTGTGACCTGCGTGTACTTAAAAGCCGCATCACAGTCTGAGTTCTTGCTGAGCGCGGAATCCTCAAAGCAACATAAAGCGAAATCATGGGCTGGGTACTAAAAACTTATACTTATTTCCAAATTTTCAATTTGTTTAATTTTTCACAACCTTTTGGCCAACGAGAATCAGTTCAAAATTGACAATTTGAGTTTATATTCTTTTTCGTTTTATCCCTTATTCATATAAAAAAAAAAGAGCTAAAAAATTCTTTTAAAAGGAGAGAAAGATAAATTTAAGTGAACGTGGTATTTTTGACACTTCAAACCTTAACATATATAAATAAATTTACAAAAAGCAGATCGCCCAACCCTTTAAAACATTTATAACATCATTGTGTTTCATCCACAACTTTTACTTTCACACTGTGCTAACATCGAATTGGTAATCTAAAATATATATAATCTAATAAAATAAAATAATTGTGCATAAATGTATATATGTATATATCGAGAAAAAAAACCCGCCGCCTCGTCAGCAATCGTCCTCGTGTCAAATTCATTTTGGAACTGAATTCTCGTGGGTCTGCACTGACAACACTGACCGCTCCAGGGCCAATTGTTCATTTTGAAATTGAAATTCTGTAGCACCATGAGATTCAGCTCTGGCGTGAATTTCAAACATGCATCCACAACATATCTCGCTCTATCAGCTCTCTCCCTTTCTATGGCTGTACAGATGAAATCGTCTATAACCCCATGTAAACTCATCTGCAGCCCAGCCCAAAACACCAGAAAGTGGTCTGAGCAACCAGTAATGTGTTTCATTCTTATTTACAGACTTTAGCAACGATATTGCCTTTGTGTCCATTAATCCGCCGGACGACAACGACTATCCGTATGCGCTGAACGCGAACGAGGGCATCGATCGGCTGTTCGACTTCGGTTCGGATGCCTATGGACCCTAAGAGGAGACGTCCACGAAACACAATCACACACACATACATATGTCTAAAAAATTGGGATTATGGGGGTGTTTATAATTTTAAATTATATACAAATGGCAAACAAAAACAAAAAATTAATTATTAAATTATTTGATTGCAAATACCACAAACAACAAAAAATCCAAAAATAAAACACAAAAAAAGCGAATCAGCAAAACTTAATGAAACTAAGTTGTGTGTACAATTTTAAGCTTAAAAATATATACATTTAAATTTATAACCCAAACTAATTTAAGAGAAACAAAACGAAAACACAAAATCTACTTTACAAAAACTCAGCCTCACGAGATAAATAGGGAGAAGTCGTAGCGAGAAGAGCCACATTTTATAAGCAAATTTTAATTTTAGCCTTTAAACAAAGCAAAAAGAATCAGGAATACTATTTAACCGATTGGATAACACACAAAAAATGCGAATACTTCCCACTTATCAAACAACTTTTTGGGCTAGAACTGTCTGTAAATTAGTAGAAATTACACAAACACACACACATAATTTTAAATTAAAAAACAAAATAGTTGTAAAGCCAATCAACATTAAACAAAACAAAAAACAATAAAAAGAAAATCAATTTCAAATTGTAAAAAATATCGAAGACATTTCAAATTAATATGGAGCAGAAGAAGAGGACACAACTCCTGGGCACCAACAAGATGCCTTTGGTTCACTCTTAATTCGTCCTTCCTGTTTTATTGACGCATGCAACAGAATCCTCTTCTGCCATTTGTTTCATTTGCTTGGATTTATCGATTGATTTTTAATTATAATATTATTAAAGCTATAACTATGTATCATAATTTGTTATTGTTATAAAATTTAAACTGTAAACACACACATGGGCCCAATAGCAGTTTATTCATAGAAGCCAAATCATCCCACAAAACAAACAACCAACCACTTAACAGAGTCAACTACAAGTACATAAATAATTATTTAAACTCTCGCCTAGGAGTTATATATTTAACTAAACGATAGATAAAATCAACAAACAAATGCAAATCATACAATTGTATAAAACCAATACATAAACGAAGGAAAACCACAACAATCCCAAACCAATGTATAATTGTACGTTTAATTTTTATAAGAGAACACACTTGTTAGGTACTTTTCTTTCTTTCCAAAAACAAACACATGAAAAAAAGAGAAAATAAATATTAGAAAAACGAAAGAAACTTTAAAATAAACTAAATACATTTTTAAAACCAAATGTCTCCTGTTTCAATGGAAATGGAAGTTTTTCAAGCCAAGTTTCTAGATCTAGCCATGTTCAACGAGAAGTATTTATGGGAAACATTGTTTTTAACTATTCAATATTGATTCGGCTCTAAAAAAGTTTTGCTTTCGGTCCTTAGTAGACTATTATTATTAGAACGGCAAAATTGTATTGGCTTTCAACACGGAATTTCATTTTTACAATAAACAAAGTAAAACTATAAATACTGGTTCAGCAATTGCTCTACAAGCCTGAAACAATATAGATATAAAATCAAACCAAAAAAAAAATCGCAAAATAAAAACAATATTTCTAATATTTTAATTTTCATATACAATATATTCCAAGTATTTTTATAATTTTACCTATGATTACTAAGCAGATTTGTCTGCATATTTTGAACTGCCCGCCAACTCGGTAATCAGTTGAAGCAGCATACTGCTTGCAATTTCGAAATTTAAGTGTGTCGGGCCATATTTAATAGTTTAATATTTAAGCTTGATTTGTAGGTAGGGTATTGAGGGTCTGTCCATATATTACGTAATCATGTATGCGTGGGTTCAAGGAAATGATTATGCATGATTACATGAGGAGGAAGATTACAATGATAAAGTAATTATTTTATAAGGATTAATTATTAAAAGTACGTCAACTAAAACTATTTTCTCGCGATCGAATGTTATTTAAACAAGAGAGAACGCTATAGTCGAGTTCCCCGACTATCTGATACCCGTTACTCAGCTAGTGGAAGTGCGAAGGCGAGTCTTCAACACTGACAGTTTTTTTCGGTTTGAGGGCGTTAGAGTGGGCGTGGCAAAAAGTTTTTTGGCAAATCGATAGAAATTTACAAGTCTAATACAAAAATGAAAAAATATCAAAACATTTTTCAAAAGTGTGGGCGTTAGAGTGGGCGTGGCAAAAAGTTTTTTGGCAAATCGATAGAAATTTACAAGACTAATATAAAAATGAAAAAATATCAAAACATTTTTCAAAAGTGTGGGCGTGGCAGTTTTATGCGGTTTGTGGGCGTTAGAGTGGGCGTGGCAACATGAATCAACAAACTTGCGCTGCGTCTATGTCTCTGGAGTCCGTATGTTTAATCTCAACTTTCTAGCTTCTGTAGTTCCTGAGATCTCGACGTTCATACGGACGGACAGACAGACGGACAGACAGACGGACAGACAGACGGACAGACGGACATGGCCAGATCGACTCCGCTGTTGATCCTGATCATTAATATATATACTTTATATGGTCGGAAACGCTTCCTTCTGCCTGTTACATACTTTTCAACGAATCTAGTATACCCTTTTACTCTACGAGTAACGGGTATAAAAATAAAAACATAGACAGGAAAAAAAAACTGTTCAGAAAAATTAAATGCTTGATAACAGCAGACCAATATAATTTAACCATATACCACGAATAATTCGTAGGATTTATTACTAAGCTCCATTGCCTGCTAGTAATAGCTGTCCCTTAACAGCGCTGCTATAGGTGGCGCGTTAGTAACAGCTAGTCACTAACAGAGTTCGCAAGCGGGCAGTAGACAGAGTTCTAAAACGCCAGAAAAGTGTTGGAAAACGCACGAAACCGAAAATCGCGTATACAACAAGGGTAACGGCTGGCAGTGTTTCACGCGATTTCGAAACGTTAAGTTCGTTGCTGTGGTCGTCGGGAATTGGAATTGTGAGTGTGTCCGTCGTGCGGAAAATAATCGCTGTCAAATAGAGGCCACAGTGGATTGCCGATATATAATACTGTGCAAGGCGAAAATGTGTGCCCCGGCATTTGGTGAATGAAAGGTGCGAAAACACAAAATAAAGAGAAATAGTGCGAGGTAGGTGGAGTTCGAATAGATGAAATTCCACGAAATACAAGTGCGGGCGATTCTCGTGTGCTGGCGAGAGTACGGCATGCCCGGGTGTGCGAGTAAAATTCACGGTAAATAAATAAATAAAATTTGTGTACACACACACATACACGCGCCCATTAATTATATATACACAGCATGTTGTGAAGTTGCGGCGCAAAAAGAAAGCACGCGAATAAAACATAAGAAAATTTAATTACGCCTGCGTCTGGGAAAGTGCGTCGTTCTATTTTGAAATCGATACCAAAATAAAATACAAATAGAAAAAAAACAAAAAATAGGTGACACAACAACAACTTGAACAACAATGCACTACACAACAACGTTGCAAAAAGGTATGTAACAAAAACAACAAATAATAATAAAATGAATAATAGTAGTACGAACGTAACTGGGAAAATACTCGGCTGAAATTACTACGCAGCAGCAATTTATGCCAAGTTGTTTTTACTCTTCTCTCCTCTCTCCACCCGGTTTCTCTTGTTCCTTTTGTTGTTGTTCCATATCTATCATATCTTCGGCTGTTGTTGTTCTTCTTCTTCGCACACCGCTTTACGTCTCCGTTTTGTGAATGAGCGGCGCACCAACATGTTCTCTTTCTCTCTCTGGCATGCAGAGAGCGGCTGCGCGAAGAGAGGCGGAAAAGAAATGAAAGAATTTCGATTGCTGCCGGTTTTTGTTTTATTGTTGTTGTTTTGCTGGTTTTTTTTTTTTGTTGCTCGCGGTAAAAATAAGTTTTTCATTAAAAAAAATCCAGCACTGAAAAAGTAATTCCCACTATTGTAAATATAGTATTTTATGAAATTACTAGTACTATTACTAAAAATATTATCTCGATTGTCCTCGGTAAATTTTAAAATATACAAATGTATATGTAAATACTCAACAATAAGTGTTATTTATATTTTTTATAATACTATGTATTTTTTTTTAATCTTATATTCATAAATAGAATGTTATTAAATATATTAAACAAGTTCCGTTAAACTCCTAAAGTGTTACACTTTTAACAACCGCCTGCAAAACACAAACTTCTATTTAATATTTTATAAATAAATTTGAGCTTCCTCACCTGTTGATTTGTCAAATCATTTGTTGGAAAATGTGTTGTTTACACCCTTCTTTAACGTGTTTAATAACAACTAAGTTGGACACCATATTTTTAATGTTTGTCAAAATTCATGACAGTGCTGTTTTTCATTTTATTTTGGAGCTCGTAATTAGTGTGGCCAAATAGCTGTGCAAAACCAGCCCCATTTATTTAGTATACTTTTAAAGTTCTCACACGTTTTTGCATTAGAAACCAAAACAATTTTCAAACAGCTTAGCATATTTGCTCGAACTTTGACCTTATAAATAAGAATTTGAGTTGATTATAATCAAATATCATTATAGTAAAATATTTGTAAAAACATTAGGTGCTTCTAAAATTTCTTCAATTAACAAACATTTAATATTCAAGTCCACTTTTTGCTACTTTTAATTGAACGTTTGAGATTATTGTTACTAAATTGGGAATTAAAAGTGGGTCTTTCGTCTGAAAGAAAGAGATTTGGACACACCCACAATTTAGGGACTTTGAAACCTGTGTTATATCCACAACAAAAGCTGATCAATATATCTGGGGTCTGTGGGTTTACTCAAATGGTAAAAAATGGGAAGACATTTCCCGTGAAATGTGAGCGTGAAGTTGGGGAGGTGGGAAATGGAAAAATTGGGGATGGGTCCACTTGCTAATTAAAAAGCATAAGCACTAATTGGCGTGCCGCTGCGCTTGTTGTTGCTATTTGCGATGCCGTTGGACTTCCCACTTGCTGTGCTCTTATTATATTCGCGTTGTTATTGTATAATAAGAGAGAAATGCCATAAAAAATTGGGAGGTGGGGTTAAAACAACAGGCAAAACCGAAGTACAAAAAAAAAAACACCACAGAATTGCGCATTTTTGTATTAATCATGCTATATTTTTGACGAGGCCCGAAGAATGTTGGCCAATGTATTTGTATTTGTGCGTAATTTATTTATTTTTAAATCGAGTTTGCCCGCCTGCACTGTGTGTGTATGTGTATGTGTGTGTGCGTGTGCGACCATAAATACGAGTGTGTGTGCATGCTTGCGACAAAAATAAGTCGCCGCAATAACAAATTGCTGAAATAGAACCAAAATAAAGCAAAAAAACGAACAGAAGAGATCTATAGAGGATGAGGCAATGACGGAACCCGGGCCAAGTTTGTTGTTGTTGCGCCTGCTTTTGTTTCTCGGCTTTTTTATTATTATTTTATTTTCGTGTATGTTATTTCTGATATTGGCTTTTTAATGGTGTGGCTAAAAACCGGAAATTGTTTGTCCGGCTATTGTTGATGACGTATGACCATCGAGTTGTTGGCGGCTTTGGCGCATAATTTGGCCACACTAATTAACAGTGCCGAAACGAACAACAAAAACACACATGCCGCCACCAACACGAATGCCTTTTAAAGCGAGAAAAAAACAAAAATTGTTCTGGCCACATGTCTAAACGTAGGTGCGCGAAGGCCAGAAAGAGAGGGCGCGAGTGCAGAGAGTGGCCGGTGATAACCCTGTGTGTGTGTGTGTGAGCCGAGCGAAACAAACATACAGGTGTCATTGACCTTTTTCGCTGCGAAACAGCACACACATTCACATAGCCAAACCATTTTCTGTGCACTTTTTTCAGCTGCGTTTGCTTCTTTTTCCCTCTCCACCCTATCCCCCCACTTGCGCACTCTCGCCCTGCTGCTGCTGCTACTGCTGATTTTTCGCCTTTGTTGTTGTTGCTGCTGCTACTGCTGATTTTTCGCCTTTGTTGTTGTTGCTGCTGCCTTCACTGCTTATGTTGTGAACTACTTGGCCTTGAACTTAGACGCGCGTCTCCTAATCGCTCCACACTCCCCCTGCTACACCGCCCCCTTCTGCCTACAAATTCATGCACGCACTACGATGTTGTTTTTCTGTTTATTAATGGGGACCGGCAAATGGAATTCGTCGATTGTCCAGAAGTTAAAAATAATATTATTAAATGCGAAATTGTAGAAAAATAATATAATTCAATTAATTTTATTTTATACTATCCATTGAATTAATTTGTGAGTAAAATGATTTTATAATATTATTTTTTTCTGATACCATATTAATATTATAATTTTTTTTTTATGTTTAGTCAATTTTTTCAAACTCTTGTTTCACATAAAAATGTATTTATGTACATATGTATGAACATACACACATTATTGTATAGCTGACCGATCGCCAAGGTGATGGGGAATGTTTTTATTTATTGGCATTATTGCACAGCGTTCAGCTGTGCGTTTTTGATCATGCCCAAATTGGTATTAATTACGCAAGCCGTGTAGCTGCCATTTGTTTTTCCATTGCGAAATGCAACGTATTTGCAGTGAGTCAACTTGTTTTCGCTGTACCAGCCGCACATAATTGTGCTTTTATTTGCATTCGACTCGCGGAAAATCGAATGAATCGGAATCAATTGTTCCAAGAAGCGATGAGAGGCAGCCACAGTGATTCACATGCGGACTCGCATCTCTCAACGACCAGCCATCCATCCATCTCGCCATCCGCTCAGACATTGCCACCCACCATCCACCACCCATCACCCATCATTACACGCAGCTGCTCCCGAATCTTATCATGGGAAGAGGGTCTAAGGTCCAAGTAAATAATACCCAGCCGCAACAGCCATGGTAATAACAATAGTGCTGGCGACAGCGGGAACAAAAGTAACGCATGGAGCCCCTCCACGCGCACACTTGGAGCCAACAACACATGACATGGTCGACGTTCGTCAGCCGGTCGTATGACGAGTGTCCCCCGATTTCACCTTCCCTTCGGAAGTAGGCTGTCGCCTACGCATGAGCCTCAAATACACTTACAAGTGCGGCCATGATAATAGATCTGCCACATAAATAGTTCTTAATTGTTGGAACTTGAAGGAAAGTTGACAGCTGGGGAAAATTGTGTACAAATATTACAACATTTGATTACACCATTAAATTTCTTCAAATTAAATTAAATTGATTTCAATAACCATTACTTTCAATTGCATTTTTTCTGTCTTTTGAAAACTTTTGACGATCCTTAAGCAATGACTCACCGAAGAATTTTAATATTTCTTCCGCAGCTGTGCACACCAATTTATTTTTCAGTGTGCGAGTGTGTACAATTATGGTTTTCACTATGTGATTTAGAGAACAGCAATAACAAATGTATTATAGGAAAAGTTAGGTATAATAAACTGCTGGTGCGAATGGCAACTAAATCTACAGGAAATTTAGGGGGTAAGCTGGCCGACTTGGGTGGGTGGTGGTGGGTAAGTGACCGTCGGTGGCAGGCGATGACGTGGTGTTTATATGGTTACGGGATCTTGTGATCATTTTGTATGGGGCTGTCTTCTCGTGAAAGTGTTTATTCGGTATCTCATTTGGCGACACACACAGACGCTTTCAATAAGAATACACCCACAAGAATCAACAATTGGCCAATGGCAAGTTGTTTGTTTTGATATTTTGATTCCAGATTATGGGCAACCTCTGCGGATGGTGAGTAAGGATTAAGAGCTTATTAAACTAGTTGGCCGTGATTAGCCATGTTAGTCGTTTGAAACATAGCCCTGATAATTATATAATTGAAAATTATACATTGTATGACTACAAAAGACCATACCGATGTACACTTATGTGGTGACTTAGTTCTGTAACATGTATTTTAGATATTTACAAATTTAATAAATATATACCTTAATTAGCGGGAGATTGGAATTTAGATCTGATTATAGTATATTTTATGTAAGGGCAGCGTATGATTTGTTACTACTCACCTTTGTAATTCAATTACGTTTTTTATTTTGACGTTTAATATCTTGAAGAAATATTCGGTTTTATAGGCTGTTAATACACATACATATTTACATATGTATTTTGTTTCCGTCACGAATATATTTTTAGGTATAATCTTCCATCATCCTTTTTTATCTGAATAATGACTGAATAATAATAACGAAAGCCTCAAAAATCTTCCTAAAACCAGATAGTAACTAGAGAAATCTGAACGTGAGATTCAATATCATGCTGGATATATTTTACGCATGGTAATATCTTGGGAATATATATTTAGGTTTAATGAACTTTCATGTTGACTTAAGTTATAAAATTCTTAAATGTAATTACTTTTAGAACCGCGAAAAGTAGTAGCTATTTTTTTTTAATATCTCATAACTTAACGGACTTGGATATTACCCTTTCTGTAATTTTAAGACCCAGTTTGTAGCAATATGAGCAACAAATGTCTGCCCCTTAGTTGTTTTTATTGCCCGTTCTCCTTTTGACAATTTTATTCTGTCTCTGTCGCTCAGATAGGACCGTCCCGATCCCACTGCACCTTGTTTTTGCCTTTTCGGCATTTCGCTTTGCGCAGTTATTTGTTTTTCTTGTTTTGAAAGATTCCGTTTTCGTATTGACATTCGTTTATTATTTTCCGTTGCCAGCTTTCGAGTGTGTGTTGGTGTAATAAACATCACACGTGGTTGCATTTATAGGCATGCCATCTCCCTCTTGCGCCCACGCGCTGCAGGCAACAGAGAGAGTGAGAGAGATCTTCTATTTTGTTTTTGATAAAGTGCGTGCTGCTGTTTGTCTTTTTATGGCGATGTGTGTGTTTGGCGAGTGTGTGCTGTGGCGCTTGGAGCATTTTGCTTGCGTGCTGCTTACGTCGACGCCGACGTCGCTGCTGGGTGGGTGGCTGCGCTTTGGTTTGATGCCCGTTTGATAATAATGGGTATGTTGTGTTCGTAAAAATGTGCTAGGTATAAAATAAGGTTCTCCAACATATGGGTGTTTAATATTGCTAATATATGTGGTGTATATGTAGATTTAAGTATTTAATTTCCTTTTCGATTATGTTAGGTACAATATAGTAAAGGCTGCTTTTGATAATCAAGCAACGTCTTGAAGCAAACTTTTTTTTGCGGTGCCGGCGGTTGCGGGTATCTCAAAGTCTATGCAATCTACCTAAGCGTTCTTGCTTGTTTTCGCAGCTTTTGTATTGTATTTATAGTCATTTTCATAAACATTACGAGATAAGCCCGACGCCCGCTCCCTTCTCCCTTGTTGTCCCCTCCTTCTTCTTTCCTTGTGTTTTTGTGCGTGGGCATTTCGCGTTGCATATCTATTGATTGGCTTTTGGATTTGCTGACGGCATTTCGCCTTGCTTTTGTTGTTTATATGTTCGTTTTTTTTTTTTTCTTTATTTCAAGTTAATATGTTGCTCTTCGTTTTTTAAGTGTTTGTTTAGCTTTCTTTTCTAATCGCTGTGGCGTCAACAATGTTGCCTTTTGCTTCAGATCGTTCTTTCGCCCGTGAATGACCTTCGCCTGTCCCGTTATTTGAATTCGTTTATTCTACGATCAGTGATCTTCGGATTGCACTTTAAGGATTTATTGAAAATGACCGAGAATGTGAATGACACTTGTAAATATTAAAGTAAATAGTGATTATTGTTATAAACTAATCCATTTATTTACAGATTATAAGCTAACAAATTTTACCATTCATTCTAAAAGTTTTGGGTTGTCCGCACTGCAAATGCCTAACATTTTCAGAGGTTCGCTTAAGTCTTTATTCATGAATAACCTGTGCTCTTGTGACAGGCAATTGCCTGTCACTTTGCTTTAATCTCGCACGTTGTCACCTTTACTGGGGTTGCTTGTTTTTGTTGTTTTTCTCATTTCCATTGAAGTGGAAAAATTAGTGAGGCCAGAAAACCTGAAATAAAACTTTATTTCGCCAATGATCTTGTGGCGTAGAGTTTTGTTCATTAAATTCTTCCCCTCGGACTCTTTTAGTCGTCTTGTCTTATCATTCCTCTGCGGCAGCCTGTCTGCTTGCGTGTCTTTCTTTATTTTTTTTTCTACAAAATGATGTGTGCCCGGGAAGTTGTTTCCCAAGTGTTTCGTGGAAATTGCAGGCCACAACTTCTTGAACTACTTCATCATGTAAATTGTAAACTAAACTCAGGTTTCACTCTCCCTTGTTTCTTTTTCTGAGGCTGTCCTTATCACACACGCCGTCTCTTTCGCTTTGTTTGCCTGCCTCAACAACAACCATCGAGAAGACATTTTTATGATTTTATTTTAACTGTACTCGTAAATTTAGCGATTAGAGGACGCGGTCTGCTCCTCGCTACTTCTGGCTGTTTGATGTGTCTCTTCTCGGGCACTGCGCCACCTCCTCCTTCGCGTCCTTCTTCTGGCCACCTTCTTCCCTTTACGGCTCTACATTCAACCAACTCTCGTTTCGCGTGCTTCACGCGCCCAACGCGGCACACCATATACCACATATCGTGTTTTTGTACCCTTTATAGGAGTTTTATAGATGTGGTGAGAAGGTTAGACCATTTTTAAAAAATGAATATATAAGATTTGCATTATAAAAGTTTCACAATGTATCTATGTTTTATTTTTTAATAATAAGTTCTTGGATTAGATTCTCATCAATTTGAAATTTTCTGTTCTGAAGAAATCGACTTAAAAATATAAGAAATTTATAAATTTGTTTATGTATTCTGTGGTCATGAACGTTTTATAGACAAAGAGTATTCCAAGCTTCGTGGTACCAAAGCCAAGCATGCCACTGCTGCTGCGGCTGCTCCTTTTAGCCATTGTCTCTGCTGCCGCCCCTTTAACCGCTCCACAAACAATGCGACTGCGGCACTCCACTCAGCAGGCAAACAGAATGAGGGACATGGAAAGAAGAAGTCGGTGGCGGAGAAGGGCCAGAAAAAAGGCCGCCGTCTGGCCAAGAGCGCTCCACTCTTGTCTGGCCGGGTCGGTTCACATCCCCGAGCCCCAGCAAAGTCCCCTCTTCTCCACCGGCACCCACTTTGTGTCACTGACTGTCTGCTGATGTTTGCTTTTGCAACATTGTTGCACAAGTTTATTTTTAGACACATTTCCATGATGTTCCGCTTTTTTGTCCGTCTGCCACGCTGACTCTGCACATTGGCCAATGGGCGTTGGATCGGATCGGTAGACTTCCAGGTCCGAATTGCAATCCTTGGAATGGCGGCTGCCGAGAACTTCTACCCTAATTGACTGCCATTAATTGAGTCTAAAATGTCTATTATTCTACAATTAGTTTGCAATCCAGTTTCGATAACTTTAGAATTGGCAGTCACAGAAGATTAAAATAAGCTCTTAGTGACTAATAATTGTACATATTTAATAACTCTCTTAAATACATTTCCCCTTTTTAATTGACATTTTACCTTACTTTCCATTTACTCCGTTATAACTATATACATATGTAGTTACTTTAATACAAGATAACATGCCTTTAGTACAGAAAAACATTTGTGTAGATTGGAATAGTTTTGACTTAAGAGGTTACAAATTGAGTTGGCCATTAAAAATGTTAAATGAAGTTTAAAGCTAAAATAGCATTAGATAAGTCTTATTTTTCAAAATAATTTAGTTTCACCGAAACTGAACCCAATGTGCTTTGACTGCACTTTTAGTTTCCACTTTTCTCTGTTTTTTTTATCGCTGCTACCGCGCGGCTTCTTGTTTGTTTCGTAAGGTAATTCTTTTTAGCTTTTATTTTTATTTCCTTATTTTTGGGCGCCCGTTGCCGTTGCTGAAAATTTATGTATTTATAAACTCCCATACATAGGCGGTGGCTTTAATTTTTAATGGTTTTTTAATTAGGCGGCGCCGTTTGATGATTCTTACTCCTTCGTATTCGGATACTCCTTCTGCAACACACCCCTTTCTTCTTCATTAGCAGCTCATTTACAAAACACGAAGCACTAAACCCACAAAAATTTATTGAATTCGGTGGCCCAACCAAATTCTCATAATGAAGAACATATAACAAATAAAGTGATATACGTATAATAAAAAAAAAAAAAAAAAGAATACAAATTGTATTAGATTTTAAAACGTAATTGTACTATATTTCGTTTTTTGGTATATCGCACCAAATAGCATGTATTAAGGATCTAATAACATCTAATGATTTAAATATTTGGCCGATGCCGGTAAAATGCGTTTTTACAATACCACTAGGTCGACTCTAAACTTTAATCAAAGTTTCTCTATGCACTGTACCAATTTGTTGTGGTAGGATAATGTGCCTTTGATGTCCCGATTTAAAGCAGAGGGAGCGTAAACACTCGATTACAAATTACAACCACTACGACTGGAAACTACGACTACAACTAGAACTACGTCCGCAATGTTACAACTTTACAACCGCATGCGTAGTTTTTTATTGCAACCCATTTGGGCGACGTTGCCGCTTCCGTTTGCTGCCTCCCCCTCCCCCCTCTTTCTCACTCTCTCTCTCTTCTTCTTGTCCTCCTGCTGCTTTTCCTCTTCCTTGCCGCTTCCTCTTTGGGCCGTTTTACGAGGTGCCTGTTAGTATTTTTGGTAGTCACTGTACCACATTGTGCCGCAACAACAACAAAGCATAAAAAATACCAGCAAAGGGCCAACGACACCGACGTTTTCTGCACTTCGCACTCGCACACAAACATGAAACTCCTTCTTCCTCTGTCTGCCTCGCTCTCTCTGTCGTACGGCCACGGTTTTGGGGGTGTGAGCGAGATAGTTGTGCGCCTCTTTTTCCATTCATAAGCGACTGCGTTTGCGACTCGTTGTTGTTGCTGTTGTCCCTCTGCTGGCGCTTGGCAAAAAATATTTTAAAACAATTATTTGGCGACCTCCATCTGTGAGGAAATTTGTTTTTTTTATGTATGTTTGAAATAGTTGATGCTTTTTTTTTTTTTTTGGCGTTTGTAGTTATTTTTTTTTTCCTTGGTGAGACTGCAAAGTTACCGCCCTTATAACACACACAGACTCAGCCTGCTGGTTTTCCACGTTTATACGTAAGACATGTAAATCGTGATTTATTCATGCCCAAAACAAACATACATACATACATATGTATGTACATATATCAAACGGTCATTAGTGCAATACAATTCATGAACTCGTAGTGGTTTTGCTATAACATTGCTTATTCAGCTTTTAATGGAAAGCAGCTAAGGGATATTATGGTTATTTTTTGTGGAAAATATTTTTGCATGGCATGAACGCACTCCTACGCAATTTCATTCGTCCTTTTTCTTTCCCCCTTTCCACAGCTCCCTTTTCGTTGCCAAATTCTGCTTCCTCCTTTTCGCTATCGCACACATGCGCTCTCCTCGCTTTCTTACGCTCTTTGTCTTCACAGTTTGCGCGCGCTCGGTATGCCTGTCTCTTTCTGTCTGGCCGCCGCCTAACTGCGCTTGCACTTTGTTGTTGCTCTTCAGGTTTTCGTCCTGTCTGCGTGTTTTTATACGCACTGCGCTTTAGCACGTCTATCCGCAAAACAAAAAAGCGACTTTTGGAGGGGGAGAAAGCCAGAAAGAGATCGAAGCATGCAGACGTCGACGCTGTTCGCCTCTCGCTTGCACTCGCGCCGGCCGTTATTAGATTTCAGTTTGTTTTCGTCCCCGTTCGCATTCGTTTTCACACATTGTGCTTCGCGTCATTTTTCGGGGTCAACGTCATCTCGAGGGTTGCCGGCGCTCTGCTTCTGCCGGCGTCGGTGCTGCGCTTCTTGCACGCTTGGCGTTTTTTTGATTTTCCCTTTTGTTTTTCGTTTTTGTTGTTTGTGCTTGTCTCGTATTTTGTATTTTATCTCTCTCGCGTGTGCAAGCGCTCTCCCAGTTTTGCTCTCCCATTTGCTGCTGCAGCACATTTTTAGTGCCGGCCTGTGCGAGTGGCTGTGAGTTTTTGTGTGTGTTGATTTCTTGCATTGACCAAAATGAATTTTTGGTTAAATATGCGGAATTGTAAGCAAAATAAAGCTAACTATGTATCAAGCCAATATTTATTCGTTTTTATTATTCCAAGTGCAAAATCCAATTAATTAGTTTAACTGTATATTTACCGTTTTGCAGTATATTTTGTGGGAATGCCTTGTGCTAATTGTTATTTTTCAATTGGACAACGATGGTGACTGACATGGGTTATGTACATACATATTTCAAATTCAAAACATGGTAGTTCAGAAATGGGTTTCTAAAATTGTGGTGCTTTGGAGCAATACCCACTGTTTTGCTAATAAGATGCATTAATCCGAAATAAACCATCTAATTTATTTATTTATTTAGCTTTAGTTCAGCAGTTTTTCATTTTTTGCATTTCGCGTGCTGCACACAACACCCCACGTGACTTGTGGAGTGTGGTGGAGATTGGGAGCGGGCGAGCAGCAGAGCGAGAGAGACGCTGTAGGTCTGGCCTCGTATGGTGGGGCAGAGCAGGCATGGGTAGTGCGCGGTAAGCGCTCTCAAGAGGGGCGTGACGGCAGCTTTTTGATGCTTGAACTGCGCTTGTTTTTCTTGGTTTTGTTGTTGTTTTTGGCGCAGACGGTTTTTATACCCATTAGGTTGTAAAACCAAAGTGTTTGTTCGAACAGTTCATTTATTGTAATTGTTCATATTTAAGTAAAAAAAAAAACGAATGTATAAATAAAAACTATTTTAATTTAAAGGTGACATTAATTCTAGCAACAAAATATAGTAAAGCCAATAAAAAATGTACCGAAAATGTTAATATTTTTTGCAAATAAGTTGCATATGCAAAACATTTACTTTGGTAATACATAGTTACATTTTTTGAAAAGTTTCCTTTTAAATCATTAAAAAAACATGTGTTTCAGATTTTAAGCCGTCTAAAAAAGGTATCAAACCGTCAAAATGTCGCTTTATTATACTTCTCTATTTTTCCACACTTCTGTTACGATTTTTGTTCTTTATTTATCGGTTGCACTTTATAAATTTTATATATGTACTTGAGTCGTTGTTGTTGCTCTTTTGAAAAACAGGCGTGGCCCATGAGTGGCAACCAATAACTACTATCTTTTTAGGCATTTTTGCGGCGGCGATTTTGTAATAAAATGTTGTATATTGTTTAATAAAGATTTTCCTGAAATAGATAATATATTTTGTTTTTTCCGCTTGGTTGGCGAATTTATTGTTGCTTTCCTTATGGATTCGCACGAAATTTGAAAGTTCCAGTGTTGTTGGTCTCTTTGATTTTGGGTGGGGCCAAGTGGATATTGCTATCGGAATAAGAGCCTAGCATTAAATTATGGATTTTCAGGTGGATTAAAGTGGCACGAATGCTATTTTTCTTGATTTAAAGTGATTCGAAGGAATTTGTTAATTGGATAATGGTTGCACTGCAGTTTTTAGTGGGCTGACTGTACTTGGT
Source organism: Drosophila teissieri (assembly GCF_016746235.2). NCBI lineage: Eukaryota > Metazoa > Arthropoda > Insecta > Diptera > Drosophilidae > Drosophila > Drosophila teissieri. The sequence goes on from NC_053032.1 coordinate 7,674,894, forward strand.
TGGAAGTTTAAGTTGGGAGAGGTTTCTTTAACAGACACAAGTTGCAAACTTGTTGAAACCATTTTCAGGCTAGTAGATGTATGTATGTTGCATATATGTATGTACATAATCAAAATCATTATATTATTGTTACTTATTAGAAGTTGTCCAATTATAGGTCATAATTCTAATTATACCCGTTACTCGTAGAGTAAAAGGGTATACTAGATTCGTTGAAAAGTATGTAACAGGAAGAAGGAAGCGTTTCCGACCATATAAAGTATATATATTCTTAATCAGGATCAGTAGCCGAGTCGATTTGGCCATGTCCGTCTGTCCGTCCGTCTGTCCGTCCGTATGAACGTCGAGATCTCAGGAACTACAAAAGCTAGAAAGTTGAGATTAAGCATACAGACTCCAGGGGCATAGACGCAGCGCAAGTTTGTCGATTCATGTTGCCACGCCCTCTTTAACGCCCACAAACCGCCCAAAGCTGCCACGCCCACACTTATGAAAAATGTTTTGATATTTTTTCATTTTTGTATTAGTCTTGTAAATTTATATCGATTTGCCAAAAAACTTTTTGCCACGCCCACTCTAACGCCCACAAAACCGCCAAAAACTGTATGTGCTGAAGACTCTCCTTTGCACTTCGAATAGCTGAGTAACGGGTATCAGATAGTCGGGGAACTCGACTATAGCGTTCTCTCTTGTTTTTATATTTCGTTCTCACCTTTTAATTCTCCCATTTCAGATCGGTGACGACTAAATGCATGATTGAGATCTCGTGAAATGATCACTGAGTGGCTCGAAGGTGTGAAAGTAAAAATTATGTGAAAAATGTGAGAAAAAATGAGGAATCCTATGTGACAACAACCACAAAGACTTGCAAACAAAAGATCAAGGGAGCAACGGGAGAAACAACAACATCGAAAGAATCAAGAAAAATGATAACCTAAATAAATCCAATTGCTAGTCAGAAAAAACAAACAAAAACAGAAACCAGGGAACTCGAAGCCACAGACAGAGAGAAGAAAATTAAGTTATAGAAGTGATCCGAATTCCGATCCCGCGTGCATTTTCTCCCCCAATCTCAACCTCTCTGGTTAACGGGGTTTTCCAGAATTTACAATTTTCTCTTGCCACCGAAGAAAGCTTTCGCTACAAGCTGAAAAGAAAGTGCCAAGGCGGCAGTGAAGTAAAAAATATTATTGCAACGTGTTTGAAATTTATAACAAGGAAAAGCGAGGGAAGGTGTCATTCATTTTTCTCGACCGCAGTAAGTTAAATTGCATTCTTGGTTTTCATTACAGTAAAATAACTTGGGACTAACTTAAAATATTTAAATATTGTTTAACAATGTTGTTCATTATATATTATATGATATATTATTGTAAAAACATTGAAAAATAGCAAATAGACTTAAATTCAAAAACTTGCAAGCAAAAGTTACTTTCCTAAAACTCAATCTATTACGATTTTCTAAGAATTTAACAGAAAGCAATTGTTTGGAAAGTTCCACTGTAGTTTTGTTTGTCCACATCTATCTCTTTCGTTGTGCTTAATTTGTGTCACATTCCAATGAGGTTGAACCAGAAGGGGACGTTTTGGAATTTTTCCTAAGAAATGTATGCTGTTTTGATTGTCAATGGGGAATTTGTGAGCTAGAAGCGAGCTTCTGCACCCGACAAATATAGAAAAAGGAGAGTAGCTCTTCTGCTTCCGGATATATCATCCCCAGCTCCCACATTGGTATTCACATTGGTATTTCCGCGTGCCCCAATTTCCAGTAACTCGCTTACAATAAATACTGGGTAAAATGGGATAGAGCAAAAACTAAAATGAAGGCTGGCCAATGAGGGGAAAAACGCGGGAAAAGTGGGCGAACGGTGGCAGAAGTTGGTGTTAAATGGCCTCTGTTTCTAAATAATGTGTAACAAATGGTGCGTCTGACGCAACAACAACTGCAATAATATTAGCTTGGCAGCAAGCTAACTGCATTAACTGTATCCAGAAGGTTAACAGGGGTCTTCAAGAACCCCCTACTTGAGTAATATTTTAAAGAAATTGTCTTAAACAGACAATTTCCTAGAAGGACAAATCCAGTCAATTTCAACTCTTAAACTAATATTATTCGGAGGAATATAATTCATAAATAAAAGGCGGTTTACGAGAAGGTGCTATTCGTGATTGATTCATTTTCGAAATTTTGCATAGCATTGTATCTAAGAGCTTCTTATGTGTTGCTTGTAAGTTGGGGTTACGGAGTAGGTTCAATGGGGGAACACAAATCTCCACCGGACCCGGGAAGTGGGCGGGTGGCAAGTGAAGGAGGCAACCAACCGCATCAGCAGCAGTTGAAGTAGAAATAGAAGTAGCAGCAGTCGCTCAATTGCACACTCACTGTCTGGGCATTTTCACAGTTTTTGAGCAGACACACTCGCTCGCATGGGAACCACTCTAGAGACGACGACGGTTGACGCCTTGGAGAGTGTGGGCCAGGGAGAGCGGGGGGGCGGGATCTATTAGTGTGTGGCACCATGTGGCATGCGGTATGCCATTGCAATTGCACAAACATTTCTATATTGCTCTAATGTATCTCTCCACGCCTCGTGGTTGTCGCCGTCTCATTGTAGTTGTGGTTTGTTTTTCTGCGGTGGAATCGAGTCGGGCCGGAAACAGTTTCAATTGGAAAGGCAACCTGGTCGAAAGATCTGTGCTCTGGTCACTGATAAAGCCATAAGTGGCCTGCATTCATGCGAGTGCAGCTGAAAAGCTACAATGAACTCATTTGTGTGAAATGGAATGGAATAAACGAAAAATAAAAGAAATTGCCATGCACATTCGAAAGTTAACCTAATTACTCAATTGTTTCAAATAAAAATGTATTTCAAGATGTATGTATTTCCAATTTATAAATACATACGGGGCATACTATCTTAGTTAAGCTATAAAAATACTTTGTCGCAACCTTTAATTCATCTATCGCGTAGGAGAAATATTTATGAGCTCGTGCATTTACTTCTGGGAAATCGATTAGCTTTTTCTGCTAGAATAAACAGTTTTATTTTCCTTTGTCAATGTGAAAAATCACTACCCATGAGCCTCGCCTGTGGGAATCCCTTCTATTATCAGTTTAGTTTGCCTCCTTCGCCTTTTGGGCGCGAGTTCTGTGTGGCAACTGATATTTTCCCAGGCTCCCGGGGGAGGACTTTAATGACTTTCGGAGGGAACCGCGGTGTTCCACAACCATTCGCATTCGCACTGTTGCAGTCTGCTTTTTTTCGTTCTTCTATGGGGCTCGGCTTATTTTGTTTTGTTTTGGGACTTTAATGGCCAACTGGTTGCGGTGAGCACGTGTTGCCTGCCAGTCATCCATCCAGCCAACCAGCCAACCAGCCAGCCAGTCAGTCACCCAGACGTTGATTGAGATAGCAGACTGGATCTGTGAGGAGAACAAGGGTAAGGGTCCATGAGGGGCGTCTCAGGGTCTCTGAATCTCGGAGTCTCAGAGTACCGGGGGCTCTTCTTTTTTGGGGGCGTTCCCCTCGCTTTGTACCACTCGCCCCAGACGCGCACACTCTGTCAGTTGCTCAATTAGACGCACTTCCGCTTTCCCACTCGCATTAGTTCTATATTTATTTCCGTTTTGTGCGTGTGATTGATGGCCGACTGCTGGGCAATGATGTAATCAGAAATTAAAGCGGAAATGAAAACGAAAACGAGACGAAATGTGGTGGACGTAAATAATGTCGCGAATAAGATTGGGGCAAAACTCATAAGAACAAGAGTACTGCTCTCCCAAACTCTCTTCCCCATTTTAATCGCCTAGTTCAAGCTTGTAAGCAAAAACACAGGACCGAATTTCCTGTTATGCATTGGCTTTCTTTCCGCTTTGTTTAACAGTTGGTAAGCGAAATTCAAATTATACGTTTATGTTAATTTTCGCGTATATAATTTCGTTCATTCATTATGGTACCCATAAAGAGACTTTTGGTTTCCAGTTGTAAACCTCTGAACCAAACTAATAGTAAAAAATTATAGTTTTTTCAAGCCTAAATGTTTTCAAAATCAAAAGTACATATTTTTTTTTTTGGAGATTTGGTAATTTGTTTTGTGCACTCACTGCGCTGTATGCGCTTATGTCCGGAGACAGTTAACATGCCGTACCGTTTTCATTTCTTCTGGATGCATTTACCTTACCCCTGCCCTTCCAGAATTTTCTGCTTTTTTCCGACGTGGTTTTAGATGTATCCAATAAACTAGTAGAAACAGCTGCAGCCGCAGACGACACTCACAATGCGAAGGGTGTAAAGTGGCGCTGCCACATTCCAATGTCTGTAGCTGTTTCTCTTCCTTTTTGTTGTCAAGAATGTCGGAGATAAAGAGGAAAACGAAGATGAAGTCGATGAAGCAGCCGCAGCATTAATCGTGGCATCATCTCTTCGACACTCTCCATGTTAAAATCACGTTTTATGTTATGTGAACGGCGCGTGAATCAGTTAAAGTCCAGAGTTCGAATCGCAAGGAAGAAAGAGAGGGCCGGACGGCAAACGAAAAAGACAGACAGAGCTGCAGTCTGCGAATGCGATCGAGCTAAAAATGCAGAGTTAATTCGCCGAGAGGGAGAATTTTCTCGACTTGTCCCGGAATGTTTCCAGACCTAACCCCATTCGCTTTAAACTTAAGTATCTTCATGGCATTGTCATCTGTTATTGTATATGTATATCGTATTTATACCCGTTACTCGTAGAGTAAAAGGGTATACTAGATTTGTTGAAAAGTATGTAACAGGCAGCAGGAAGCGCTTCCGACCATATAGAGTATATATATTCTTGACCATGATCAATAGCCGAGTCGATCTGGCCATGTCCGTCTGTCCGTCCGTCCGTCTGTCTGTCCGTCCGTATGAACGTCGAGATCTCAGGAACTATAGAAGCTAGAAAGTTGAGAGAAAGCATACAGACTCCAGAGATATAGACGCAGCGCAAGTTTGTCGATTCATGTTGCCACGCCCACTCTAACGCCCACAAACCGTCCAAAACTGCCACGCCTACACTTTTGAAAAATGTTTTAATATTTTTTCATTTTCTTATTAGTATTGCAATTTTCTATCGATCTGCAGAAAAACTTGTTGCCACGCCCACCCTAACACCCACAAACCGGCCAAAACTGCCACACCCACACTTTTGAAAACTGTTAACGGGTATCAGATAGTCGGGGAACTCGACTATAGCGTTCTCTCTTGTTTTATTTATGTAAGTTATTACTATTGGGCTTAAACGTAAATGAATAATGTTTTTTATGTTTTTGGATTGTAATCATTTAAGTTATTTTCCAACTCATTGTTAGAATTCCTCATTTTGTTTCACCTTTTAATTAAAAGTCAAACGACAATAAAATGTGTCTAGTTTTTCATTGAAACATAATCATTAAGCAGGGTGATGCTTTTATTACATCATAAAGTACTGATATATTGACGTAAACCTTTCTTCGTTCAATACCAGGACAAACCATTTAGACCCACAATATTGAGCCGACTTTGTAACCGATAGAAAAATTAAAATTGTGCAATAAACACAGCAAACGTTTAATATTTTGTACTTGATGAGGTATAATGAAATGATAAGGCCATAAGCCTACTCCATCTGTCATTTAATTTATTTTCATTTTTGTATAAGTAATCGGCGGTACCCCCTTCAATGGCAATTTGGTTGCCGCCATTCGCTGTCCCAACTCCCTTTCATTAAAACCAATTTTAATGGCCATCAATTAATTTAGAACAATCGGACAAAGGCGGAAAAGAGATGGCAAGAGTGTCATACTTTATGTGTGTCACTAGGGTGCATTTTGAGTTATGCACCTAAAAATAAAAGAGCTCAGAAACACAGAAACCGAAAGACTCATGGGTATAAACCATTTCCGCATTCCACAGTGGAAAGTCAGCGAAACAAACCAAAAAAAATAAAAACGGAGTTGGGCGCATGCGCAACGGTTTCTGAGGTAAAGACGGATAGAGGAGTTGGAGAGTGAGTGAGAGAGAGAGAGAGAGGCACAGTGCTAGCGGGAGGGTGTAAGTGGAAAGGAAGGGAAAGACCTCGACCCACACTCGTGTGGCGCCCATAAAAACGTCATCGTTGCACATAAAACTCGACAGTAAACAATGCAGCTTGCCATTTGGCTGCCGCCGTAATAGTTTTTTAATTGCTCACAAGTCGTCAAAGTTCGTCTCCTCCACCTATATACATAAATGTATATTTTCCTCAAGCATAACCCGTACAAGGTAAAGTTGGATGCTCGTTTGGGCCCATTAATCACTTGGAGAGGAGGCTGGGGCAAATAACGCCACCAGGTTAAAGCCAGAAAACCGTTAAGCGTATGCAACAAGATCGCCGCCGCCTGTCTGCCTCTTGGAGATCTCTTAGCATATGCGCATATCATCCAAGTCGCCTGCTTTATATACATACGAGTGCTTGTGCAGAGGAAGCGAAGAAACGATCTTGTTATTGACATTGACAATGTCATTGGGAGGCTGTGGAAAATTGTGATACCCTACTGTACCGATCTTCACGTGGATAACTGTATGGGTGTTTTTAAAGACCATTAACGAAAGGAAAGAAGATTTACATACATACATATAATATTACTTTGACCCATATAATAGATTTAAATAATAGATAATAGATATTTAAATTGTAAAACCGAAGTACCCTCTAAAAGAGTAAACAGAAGAATCGTGTTTTTTTCCTTCGTCCTCCCCATATTTCTATCGTTTACTCCTCTGGGCGCAAAAAAGTGACCTTGCCTAATTTTTAGTCTGACCTTTTAACTTTACCGTCCACAACAAGGCAAGGCCATTTCGCCATGTTTGCCAGTTGATTTGTTTTACTGAAAGCGATCACTCAAAGCGATCAAGATATGCAAGATGGAGTCGTTTTCTTGAAGTTATATTTGCTTAAAACTTTTTCTACGTACCGATTATTACTCCAAGCTCGGTTGCGATCTTTATTTTATAGTAGTATAGTAGTATGCATAGTAACTGCAGTGGATGTATTGTTTGGAAATCGCCGGCGACATTATACGATAATGGGCGACACATGCGCATAATGACCCGGCTGCCGCTGTAGTTGCTATTTTATTTTTCCTGCCCGTCAGACAAAAAGGGGTAAATGAAAACAGCGGGAGGGCGGTTGCGCCTGGGAGTTTAGATCGGAATGTTGTTTATTGCATTTTCAGCTAAATGTCGCTGAGACGTTGTCGTCGCCCATTGGAAACATCAGACTCAGACACACAGATGCTATGCATAATGACTGTGATTTTGTTCCACATGCTAGTATGTGTTTGGTATTGGCATTTGGAAAGTTAGCTGCTCTCTCGGCTGGCCGCTTTTTATAGCCCGCAATCTGCAGCCAGCTTTGTGTCATTGTGCCCATTTCTGGATTTGACATTGCAGCCTTTTTGCATTTTCATGCATCCGGGATGCAGTGATGATAGTCTCGATGCTAATGATGATGATGTGGTGACGATTACCATGGCCATTACACACTATATATGCAGTAATGATAATGTCGGGCTTGGGCTCCCTAGGTGCGCACACGCCGGAATCTAATGGACCGGCATGTTGGTAAAGCCGTTTTATGAATTTTATGTTGGACCCCACAAATTTGTTGCATCTTAGACTTTCGGTTCTTTAAAATGGTACTACCTTTTTATTTTAACGCCTCATTATCATTCAATCTAATAAAATGAAAACCTATGAGTTATTTATATAAAAACACCAACATTTATATAGATGTCATTGGTTTAAAAATAAGCATTTGACCAAGCATTAAGCCACTTTGCAACACATGAGTCTTGAGTCTGGCAGCTTTCGTTGCCAATCAAGCGGCATTTGCCAAATGTGCAAACACAAAGAAACGTAGCACAAATGGTCCCATGACCGAAAATGCCAAAATACACTCTCACACCGCAATTCATTGAGTCCGCACAGTGCAGATGGATGTAAGAATGTATATAAAATGCAATTACAATTACAAATTGAAATGCACAACAGATGACGCCGTCGTAGCGACGGGGTCGTCTCAAGATGTTGTACATATAGAAAAAATTGTTTTCTTTTTTGTGCTGGGGACCTCATCTGACGAAATTCAGCGCGGCATTGGTGGGCAGGTAGAGCTGGGGGGGTTGCATCCCACTCATGACGACGACCCACGAGCCTCGAAAAAATATAGCAAAGCTATTCTGATTCTGCCTCATTGTCTCGACGACGCTGCTGTGACGACGCTGCTGTTGTCCCACTATTATGCCACTTACACTGTTTTCAAGGGTTATTAAATACATTCCGAAAATAATAAAGAAAAAGAAAACGTAAACATAGAAAAACTTTCGCTGATCAAAAATAATTTTCAAACAGATCTCCACTGACTTTAGTACGACATTTGACTCTGTTGATCTTTATACCCGTTACTCGTAGAGTAAAAGGGTATACTAGATTCGTTGAAAAGTATGTAACAGGCAGAAGGAAGCGTTTCCGACCATATAAAGTATATATATTCATGATCAGGATCAATAGCCGAGTCGATCTGGCCATGTCCGTCTGTCCGTCCGTCTGTCCGTCTTTCCGTCCGTATGAACGTCGAGATCTCAGGAACTACAAAAGGTAGAAAGTTGAGATTAAGCATACTGACTCCTGAGACATAGACGCAGCGCAAGTTTGTCGATTCATGTTGCCACGCCCACTCTAACGCCCACAAACCGCCCAAAACTGCCACGCCCACACTATTGAAAAATGTTTTGATATTTTTTCATTTTTGTATTAGTCTTATAAGTTTCTATCGATTTGCCAAAAAACCTTTTGTCACGCCCACTCTAGCGCCCACAAACCGCCAAAAACTGTCAGTGCTGAAGACTCCTTCGCACTTTCACTAGCCGAGTAACGGGTATCAGATAGTCGGGGAACTCGACTATAGCGTTTTCTCTTGTTTTAATTGGAATTTAGGTTATTAAAATGGCGAGTTAGTAGTAATAAAACATTCGCGTGTACCTATATACAAAGACGATGTTAAATTATGCCTGCAGCATAAGGAAATTTTTTGCCATTCGTAGTACAATCCGATCTAGACAGCTTTCAAATATAGTGCTGTGGAAACTACTTACTAAACATAAATAAAAATTAATAAAGCCAGGGGTGTACTTGCTTTTTTAAGAAGGTGGTAAAGGGATGGTGATCTTCATTTGACGATCCTTTCATTGCTAAAACTTATTGAGTATGGAACACCTGTTTGGAGTCAGCAACATGGAGTTCAGCAACTCACCTTACGGCGCCCAAATTGGGATGCGCACATGACCTTCTTATTCCAGGAGATTAATGTTAAGTAACTTACCTACCCTATAATGATGCTTGGAACATTATTTATTTGTAATCTTATTCGTGGAGAAGTTGATGGTCCCGACTTGGTTAGTCCGTTGAAGTACTCTGTTCCAAGTATATTCACTAAAATTAAGCATATTTCCCTGCTTTCTTTACTGTTTCCTATATTGCATTAATCTCCTCGAGAATCGAGCCGTACGATACAATGTTGTTTTAATAACTAATATGTAAGAGAGATTGAACAGTCGAATGGTATGGTATGTAAATACATACAGTTGAAAAACAGTGAAGAATTTATTTGGTAAAATAAAATGTGGTCATATTGCAAGAGTATTTGGGATTTGCACTGACTTGCAGTTCTTATTTCACGTTTGTTTTTCGTTTCGCTTTAAACGAAGCGATAATTTTTTTAGCTATACAACGGCGCTTGAGTGGGCGTCCAACCGCCCACTTTCCTCTCTGTCTTCCGGCAATCCGAGCCCCTTCGTGAAACTTTCTGTCTCGGTGGCGCAGGAAAATGTTTTTAATTACAATCATTAGAATGAAATTGATCGTGAACTGAAACACGAAAATTAAATTAGGGAAATGCGGACGTGCAGAGACCACAAACTGCACCTTTAGAGCACGTCCAACCCTCCGAATTCTCCCCACTGTGATTTCAGAGGTCCCCATTGGGGGACGTAGCGTCGGTTGTCTCGTGTTATTTATTTGATAGAAATGCATTTTGCTATTTTTAATTTTTTCTTTCAATTTCACACCCCCGGCAAATGCATGTTAAAAATAAACGAAAATGTAAATTATCTTTTGGGGTTGCTGGGAGGAGTACAAAGTCCTTGGGGGAGCTGACTATTAAAGAGGGAGCTTCGAGAGTTCATTTCGTGAAGGGGAGGAAACCTGTGAAGAGCACAAAGGTGAAAGGACTTTAAAGTCATTGTTGTTTCAAACTTTGTAGGCTGTTCTCCATTTGGAATTCCTTATTGCTTTGACGTGACTCAGTGCGGATCCAATATTATGGAATCTCTCTGAGACCTCTGACTAATAAGATTCATGAGGTATTTCGGCTTGAAAACCGCTTTGGACCGTCATCGATTGATCACAGATTGGCCAGGATGACATCCGTTTCTACTGACTAATTGCTTTTCTCAAAATTTTTTCCCCAATTAAACAAATTAATGATTATAGTATGGCGCAAGCTTTAATACGGATCTTTATACCCGTTACTCGTAGAGTAAAAGGCTATACTAAATTCGTTGAAAAGCATGTAACAGGCAGAAGAAAGCGTTTCCGACCATATAAAGTATATATTCTTGATCAGGATCAGTAGCCGAGTCGATCTGGCCATGTCCGTCTGTCCGTCCGTCCGTCCGTCTGTCCGTCCGTCTGTCCGTCCGTATGAATGCGAGATCTCAGGAACTATAAAAGCTAGAAAGTTGAGATTAAACATACAGACTCCAGAGACATAGACGCAGCGCAAGTTTGTTGAATCATGTTGCCACGCCCACTCTAAAGCCCACAAACCGCATAAAACTGCCACGCCCACACTTTTGGAAAATGTTTTAATATTTTTTAATTTTTGTATTAGTCTTATAAATTTCTATCGATTTGCCAAAAAACTTTTTGCCACGCCCAATCTAACGCCCACAAACCGCCAAAAACTGTCACTTCGCACTTCCACTAGCTGAGTAACGGGAATTAGATAGTCGGGGAACTCTACTATAGCGGTTTCTCTTGTTTTAAATTTAAAATTCTTTAAGACCAAATAAATGATTGATTCTTCATCGCAATGATTTTTATCTGTATATGGTTCTCTGTAATTTAAATATTGGTGGTTTTTAGTGAACTGCATATGCGAACCCCTATGTATAAAAATATTTAACCCGCTCCTTTTTATGACGCGGAAATCCCATATAGACCATAGACCTTGTCAAAATGTTGATCATGAACTTTTTGTTTTCTTTGAATAAACAAGTTTGGGCTGTGTAAAAGCCCATTTACATTTATTTATTTGGGTGTGAGGGGAGCAGGCACCCTTGTCGGACCCCGAGGGCAACCCCTTGGCAACAGACCGATCCATTCCGTCCCATCCCAAATCCAACCCGTCTACACGGATCTTGTGATCTGTCATTACAAGCAGACGAAAAAAAACGAAGAGCCTGAGTTGTTTACGTTTTATGTAGATTTATTTTTGCCTTGCAACTTAAACGCACAGACATTTAAATTTAGCCGCGGCGATCATCTAATGGCCTCGTCCGCACACAAAAGCTGCCCGTCCCGCTCGCACCTGCGCCCGGCGGTACCGGTCTGGGCAATCTGATGTGCTGATGCTGGTCCGCTGTTTCACGGCGTGGTGTGATGGGCTGGTGTCGGATCGTCTGCACTTTTCACACTCAAAAAAAACTCGGTGCTTATCGCGTGAAATTATTTAGTTCCCCAAAAATGAAACTCTTTGGCTTTTTAGTTCGAATTTGTATTGTGGATCTTAGAAATAAACATGGTTGGTAAAAGGCTTAGATAAAAAAAAAAAAATTGATAAAAATAGTACTACACTTTCATTAGTGCGAGATCTGTATCTGTATCTTCAATTTGTTATATACTGGAATCGGACAGAAATTAATAAATGTGTTGCTTTAGACATTTTATGGAGATGTTTTAGGGACTTACAAACACATTGCACAGCCTACTGCCTCGTCCGTCCGTTTGTACGCCTGTCCGTCCGTTCGTACGCCTGTCCGTCCGTTCGTACGCCTGTCCGTCCGTCTGATAAATCCGTCTTGTCGTTGCTCTCGCAGTGGCACTATTTCCGTTGCAATGTTGTGTCCGACGCTTGATGTGGCATAAAAAGTGTGATAGATAAAAATCTGGTGACCCAGCTGCCGCCAGCCCTTGCTTTCCCCGTGCAGATCCTCGAATTTTATTTTAATGGGCTAGGACGAGAGGTGTTGGGGGACATTCAATTGAACACACCACTGCGCCTCAGCTCACCACACGCCAGTCCAGTAGGCTCCCTCTCGCTCTAATCTGATTTGTGGGATCAAACAACTGTAAACACGGGCTTTGGGTACGCTCTTTCTCCGTCCTTTCTCCACCTTCTGTTTTCATCGCAGTTTCTCCGAATTGTTCGGCTTTTTCTTGTGGTTGGCTTAAAAATGCGTGCGCGGTATTTTGTGCGTGCTCTTTGTCGCATTGAGCTACTTTGCGGATTTGCCTTTGTTATCGATAGGTCCGCCCATTCAACCCTTAGGATATTTAAAAAATTAGGGGATACTTTAAAAAAATTTGTTTTTAAATCTAAGAAATCAGCGACCTAAATTCTTTTTTTTTTTTTTGTAAAAAGGTAAAATTATTGTATGATGCAAATTCATCAAGAGGTTTTGTTAATAGTACAACAAGAAAATTGTTTTTGGATGTGTATTACGATTTTGTTGTTATTGCCTTTATTGCTGCTTATTTGTGTTTTTACATTAACTAGACACTTCTAACCGATTTGTTTTTATTTGCATCTCTAGTTTGTTTTGTATGCTATTTTTTACTACGACTTTTGCGCTTCGTTGCCTTTTCTGATTAGTTTATTCAATTCCGCCACTGATACCGGAGTTTGTGTAGTTGCTTGCGCTATTACATACTGTAAAATTTAAAGCGTCTTCTGTGTTTATACCCGTTACTCGTAGAGTAAAAGGGTATACTAGATTCGTTGAAAAGTATGTAACAGGCAGAAGGAAACGTTTCCGACCATATAAAGTATATATATTCTTGATCAGGATCAATAGCCGAGACGATCTGGCCATGTCCGTCTGTCCGTCCGTATAAACGTCGAGATCTCAGGAACTACAAAAGCTAGAAAGTTCAGATTAAGCGTACAGACTCTAGAGACATACAAGCAGCGCAAGTTTGTCGATTCATGTTCAAAAGCCCACTCTAACGCCCACAAACCACCAAAAACGGTCAGTGTCGTAATTTCTTTTTGCACTTTCACTAGCTGAGTAACGGGTATCAGATAGTCGGGGAACCCGACTATAGCGTTCTATCTTGTTTTTTTTTTGTGAGCCCGCTATCTATTTGTTGTCTTATGTATTTCTATTTCTACGCCTATGTCCTCAGATTGAAAAACAAATTACCATAAGTGTTTTTTAAGTGTAATGTATTAATTGTAATAGAAATATTGCTGTAACATCAAAAAGGAATAGCGTCCATAAAATGAAGAGATTACTCTGCAGTAGCTGAGCTCAGTAGTAATACGCTGAGCACAAAGTAATCAAGGCTCATCTCCCGAGAGAAAGAAAATAAATGAATTTTTCTCTCTCGTCTATGAGAATCTCAAAAGAGTTCGGCAAGGGAAGAAATCTCGCGATAATCTTGCGCACAGTATATATTTAATATAAATCTTAGAAAACTGCAAAATTCGTTTTATTATAGAGTTCCTAGAAAGCTTGACAAACAATTGGATAGTCATAAATATTAAACATTTGACACAGTTTCCGAGAACCGGGTTTCAAACAAAAACACTTACATGTCTTCTGGGAAGTATAGTTCCTTGTAAATGTGAAATGTTGTGTATTATCAAATACTGTATGACGCAATAAATATTGTTTTCTCTGTCACATGCTGCCAGTATTAAACTTCTGTATTTAAATGTAAAGAAATATAGTTATTTTCTTGAGCTCCTCAAAATTGAAGAGCTGGTGAAACGGCTACTTGTATAAGAAAAATATTTGTTGTTAATTTGTTTTGGTACTTCAAAAACATACATACTTATTTTGTAAAACATTATTATTTATAATTTGTTTTCCTTTGGCCTTGCTAAAAAGTTTAGCTGCGTCTGTCTGTCTGCCCGTCTCGTCTTGCCGCGAATCTAGGTGTTTTTTTGCTAATCTGGTTATTTACTGTACTTTAGTAGTTTCTCTTGTGTATCTGGGCCTTGTTGTTTCTGCTCGGAACTGAACTGGGGCTTTGAGAATCGAGATTTTAGCTTCGAGAGACTGAGAGTGGATGGAAATGGAAACTACTGGCACTGTTTGGGCAAGTATTTCGAAACCGCTCTCGTTTGCATTGTTGTTTGTATTATTATTACTCGTTTTGCTGTTGTTATTAGGCAGAAGCAAGGAATAAAGAAGAGGAGAAGTAGCAGAAGAAGAAAAAACAATATTGTGTCTTGTTTATTGCTTTATTTGCGGCGTTTTGCTCTTGATTAGGTTCTTTTGTGCCTCGCACTTTGCTTATGTAGTTCTCCCCATTCTGCTCCAGTGGTTGTTGTTGTCGTTGTCGTAGTCGTAGTCGTTGTTTTTGCCGCTGGCGCTTTCGCTTGCTTGTGTTTGTAAGCGTAGCTATGTACACATGTATGTATATATGTATGTAAATATATGTTTATAGCATTGGCGCACGGGCATAAGGTAAATGTGAAATTTAACAATTTAAGCGGAACTTAATAGCTAAACAACCATTATAACTTGGTGGCCTTTTGTTGCTGTTTCTTGGCAATTTTTCAGAGGCTTGTAAAAACATATTGCGTTCTATTTTGTGATCAGGAGGCCTGCTGCGTTTTCCCTCCAAGCCCGTTGTAATAAAGTTGACTTTCAGTAATGGGAATAATTACTTGCAAGCAATTACTAGTTATAATCCATAAAAATTAAATTAGTAAGATTATGCAAGTTTATACTTAAAATGTTTTGCCATATTCGGCTCATTGGTCGTTGTCGTTTCGGTGTTTTTCTTTGTTTCCCCTCACTACTGTTTCGCCATGCACTTTTCCGCCGAGCTCAGACAATTGCGTCGTGCAGCGCGCCTTTTTGGCGCCTCACACAGACAAAAGCGGACTCACACACTCGCAGGCATTTCCGTTACGCTGTCCAAATCAAATCAAATTAATTCATTAAGCCAAATAAATGTTTAATAAATCATAACAAGAAAACAAAACAAAACCGAGAGCTGAGAACCAAGCGACTGGTGAGTAGAGGAGCGGAGAAAACTCGAGCGAAAATCAGTCTGGCGCCTATTTTATGAACGGTTCAAAAGCAAATGTCAAATTTGACAAGCGGCGAGCAGAAAAGAACCAGCAAGCGAGAAAGGAAACAGATGAGGGGGCGCACGAGCTAGAATCCAACTGATAACATGTAAGAACCAAAATTTGAAGAACGGGGAGGCGGTGGAAATCTTTTTCGGACGACCATAGCTTGTTATTAATTAGCTTGACTCTTTGACTGGCCCGTCAAAGTTGTGATTCAGCTCGAAAGATACAGCGAACAGCCGACAGATGGGAATAGATGAATGGGCTGCGAAAACGGAGGGGGTTTCATGGGTTGTATTGTGGTGTTCCCATTACCCAAAAGGGGAATATTCATTCAACAAAAATGGGGAACATTTGTGGAGTGAGCGCAGGGCGATAAGGCGGCTGATAAGGTAAGCAAATATAGAACTTATTTACCCGCCGTCAGTAGGTAAATACGGCAAAACCACTCTAGCCTGAACGTACATCTCATAGTTTAATTCTAAAATGCACTGTACGCATGAAAAAGACCAATAAATATAATGGGCGATTTTGAAACAAATAAAAGGTGCATGAATTATTTTTAGTAATATTTGTGTAAATAGAAAAGCGAGCATATCTTGAGAATTCAGTGGGATTGCATTTGAAGAAATCCACGCTAGCCAAGTTGTACTGTCGGTAATTGTGCCAACTTCAATTTCTGGTGGTATTCGTGGGGGAAATCGGGGTCCCTGGGTGTGAATGAAATCGAATTCAATAAGTACGCGGACAAATTTACTCTACTCACGCCGGTTATTCCTACGTGCGTGTGTGTGAAATTCATTGATAACTTGAAAATGCCAAATCAAACAACTCACACACTCGCACTGCTACAAGCACACTGGGAAATATCTTGTGCAATGCATTCCAACAAAAACAATTGTGCAATGGGGGGAGCGGAACGTATCATAAATAATACAAGTGAGAAAATAAAGCGTTAGCCAACCTACAAACAAATAAGAAGACCACGAAAGGATCGGTAGGGGAAAATCCCCTGTCGAGATTAGGGAGGAAAGCTTATCAAATCGGAATTTATATGAAATGTTATTTCTGTTATTGCCGCTGACAATTATTGTTGTTTACTCACTTGCATACCACACACGCACACCTCGCTCTCTCACTCACTCACACAGAAGGGCGTCCAACCGGGCACTTGAAAATGTCATTTCACACGGAGAGAAAAAAGGCGCGCGCTAAATACTTCATTTACTTGATTCACGCTGCTTGCCTTTGTTGTTGTTGTGGTTGCTGTTGCTATTTACGCCACTGCATTCATTCACACACGCTGGAGAGGGAGAGAGAGGCCAAGAGATTTGGTGAGCAAGCAGTGCAAGTACCATGGGATCGCCTGTTGTTGCTTTTCGTGCCTTTCATTCAATAAAAACGCGGCACATACCATACACACACGGTATACTAGTAAAAGTACTTTACATTTTGCCTCGTTTAATTCCAAAAACAGCAATTGGGATTTTTAATTGTATACAATCCTGTGAATTAAAATAATAGTTTTATATGTACATACATACATATATCATATTTTATAGTATAACAAAAAAAAGGTTAAACCGTTATATTATTCTTTTGACAGTTGCTGTTGAAACGTATTCCTCTGTGCATTTAACACTTTGATAAACAAAAAAACCACAAAAATGTTTTATAAGCGGGTTTTAACTTGCCACAACCGCAATCTCAATAATAAGAACCAAAACCAGACTGAGAAGGATCTTATCTGACCGGAACTAGCCAGCTCAAGGTCTTTAAGTACTAACTCTCAATACAGAAGTATAGATACTGTAATTAATAAAATCGTTATTGGTAATGCGATTGCATTTCCCAACCGCATTAATAAGATTAATGAAAGGCGAGACACGTTTCACACAATTCAATTGAAAGACGAAACTTGTTTTACTATTAGATAATGTGAAAGGGTTTAAAAATTGTACTCAAAGTTATTAACTTACGAGTAATTGTAATATAAATTACAAAAAAGAAAGTATCCAGTGACACAAGAATTTATTTCTATAAATAAGTCTGTTAGTATTAAATTTTACATAACTAAGTCTATTAACAATTTCTTTTTAAGTCGCTAAATAAAGAAATAATAAAAAGTAAAGAGCAATATAAACTAGAGCGAACGCTTTATTCAATTTTCCGACTATCACATACCCTTTACCCAGCTGGCGGAAGTGCGCACGAAAATTTGGAAATATCAATAAAAATACAATAAATTAGATCGAAATGTACAATTCAATCACGACATAAATTAAATAAATATTAACAACCGCAACATCTGCAAAAGTCCAATGAAAATACCATGTAAACAAAGAATGCTTGACAGAGATCATTGGGGAAACGCATACGGTATTTAACTATGTTTACTACTATGAACGACCCATAATAAAAGAAATGCAATTGATTGTATGCGTCATTTGTACGTATAAAAACACGATTTACGATATGTAATATATCAGCCAACATATCACATATTATCAAACTGGAAATGCTTTAAAAAATAATAATAGAAAACATTATTTTTTTTTGGTTGTTCATATAAAAGAAAGCCTCGCCTTATTTAATTACGTAGCTATTTAAGATGCGATCATCTTATGACATGTATGAACTGTTGTTATGAACACTAAGTTATTCTAATTAGTTGTTTAGTATACATTGGAAACATGCTGGTTATGCAAAAAATTGGTTTTATATACCCGTATTATTATACCCGTTAGTCGTAGAGTAAAAGGGTATACTTGAGTCGTTGAAAAGTATGTAACAGGCAGAAGGAAGCGTATCCGACCATATAAAGTATATATATTCTTGATCAGGATCAATAGCCGAGTCGATCTGACCATGTCCGTCTGTCCGTCCGTCTGTCTGTCCGTCCGTATGAACGTCGAGATCTCAGGAACTATAAAAGCTAGAAAGTTAAGAATAAGCAGAGACATAGACGCTGCGCAAGTTTGTCGATTCATCCTGCCACGCCCACTCTAACGCCCACAAACCGCCAAAAACGGTCAGTGTTGTAATTTCTCTTCGAACTTTCACCAGCTGAGTAACGGGTATCAGATAGTCGGGTAACCCGACTATAGCGTTCTATCTTGTTTTATTTGAAATGTTTAACAGTTTTAGTTCTGTTCAATTACTTTTGGATTTCGAAACAGGGACTCTCGTACTCGATCAATCACAACAGCTTAACTTGTTTGCATTGCCCTTTTGCTAGCTGTGGTGGCTTTTCCGAGAATTCTGCGTAAGCTTTTCGTGCAAAAAAAGAGTGCCTAGATAAATAAATGCCAACTGGGAAGCAAACATAACAGGAAGTGCCATATAAATTGCTCATTCCATGTAGTACTGCAGCAATATTTTCTGTGGACAAATAGAAACTTAGATAGGTAATGAAAGGGATCGTCTGTAATATTTTGTCATTTATCCCTAGCTCTAAGCTACATATTGACTCTGATTGTAATAATGTTGCAAACAGCACTTGCAAAGCAAACAGTTCACCTGACTTGCTGGATCGGTGGGGGGCTTATAGGGGTAAATATATGTATATCAGTCAAGGCAGTCCTTTAAAGATTAAGATATGGGGGGTGTTATAAATTATTTATTCAATTATATCACTACTGTTCCGAACTAAATTTAGTGTGTTATGGCCGTATATATGTATGTATGATTAGTAGTATTTTTAGCTAACTTATCGTTTCCTTATTTATTTTCAGGTGTTCTTGGTGGAACGAATAGATAATAATCTCGCTACAAAAGTGTTCAACCTATGAGGTATGCATACAAGTCTACTTAAAGTTATGCTTTTAAGTAATCAATCGCTCTGGCTTACTGGAAATCTAATTTTAGCCGCTGATTTGTCTGTACGAACTTTGTTCGTATCATTAATTTTAGTGGAACAATTGCACTAGTTATTCCCGCTCTTATCTTGTTATTGTTATTGTGAAATTCAATGCCTGCCGATCGGTTGAATAATAATTCATTGAATAAACACAGACAGCAAGCGGGTGTATGCGGCACTTTATACTTGGCACTGGAGAATAGAGCCGGGAATGCAACTGTAAAAATAACACCGCGTCAAGGATCGCCCCTAATCATCGTCTTTGATATGACAATGACGTGTACAAAGTATGAAGTATTCCGATAAAGACGGGAATGAAAGGGGCAGCCCGGAAAATGTGCAATAAACAATGTATTTTGATTCGAACGTGACGGCTTATTGGATTGTCACAAGGCTGTGTGGTACTTTACCGGTCTGCCCATGTGATTGATGACCAAAGTCTGTTTGCTGGGCTCTATCTGCTAGTGAAAGTCACGAGATTTCGTAGCGGGGTAATGGAGGTCTTTTATGGGATTTAGATTGCTGTCTATGGTCGTGTGAAATGTGCACTTTTGAATAAATCAGCATAATATATACTTAATAAAAGTCCGGTCATATCCGTAAAGTAGTAGTCAGATACAAAGAACGCCTTGAGTTTCCAAAACTATTTTCATCAGTAGCGAATTGCTAAATAATTTACCGAAATAGGAGTTTGTATCAAGTTTGTATCAATGGCAGCCGAAAGCAGTCAGCAATCATAGTCCTCTTTGCTATCGTTATCGCTAACCATCTCCGATTGGCCGTTTCTGACTTGGCTCACGCACCGAGATCGGTATTTTTGGTCTTAATCAGCTGACGTGGTTGTTTTCGCCGAGACTTGTGACTTTAAGATTTCTGATTCGGCTCGCTCGGCCTCCAATAGTTTTTATCGGCATGGTGTGCAAACCAACTATTTCGTACGCTTTGTTAGAATGATGGAAATAAATTATTATTTACTTTCATTTAACCGAAATATTTTGTTTTCTTTAGGCAAGATATATTTTTAGTAGATTGAATATAAAAGTTAACTGAAAGCTATAGGGATTCAACTGCTTAAACCCCGTATTTTTCATATGTGATCATTTTTACTAGTTAATTGCATTAGTCATGACATTCGTTTATTTTTTTGGGTTGATTTTTCGATTATAAATTGTTAATCGTCTCGATTACTGGAACCTGCGGGTAAAAATGTATACATATGATTTGATTACCAATTACCCATATTTTCGGGGCGATAAAAGTCAGTCATCGCCAAAGCGTGTACGTCATGATCGTGGAATTTCCGTCTCGGCTCCGTCTCATTTTCCCAAAACCATCTCGACAACCTCTAGTGTGCTTGGAATGCGAAATGCCCCGAAATATAAAAGCCGTTTACTGTGTGTGCTCACTTATCGGGGCTTATTTTTTGTAGAGCGCAAAGGCATTTCATAATTATTTAAACATTTTCGCAGGTGTCTCTTGTAATGGTTTCTTTTGGATCGGCTCCGATTCGATTGGGTTCGACGGATTTTGGGGCTAGGCCTCGAACGTTAGTGTTGTTACTGTTGTATGATTCGTTTCGTTACGTTTTATGTTCGCTTTTCGAAGCGGATCTCCCCATTTTCGTTGCGTTTCTATTTCTTGGTATTTCGGCTTTCCTACATTTTTTGTGTGTTAATTAAAATTTTATTGGAATTTTTTTGTGGTGCTTTTGTTTGTTTTCGAATTTTTTACGAGTTTATGAATGAACGTGCAAACAAACAAAACGCGCGAGACATTTACCAGAGTTTCGAGGGCTTGGGTGGCTTTTTCAGGGGTGTGAGACTGTTTCTGGTTGGCTCGAAACCAGTGTCGTTGAAATGCGCTCAATCAGCAGCAGAAGCATAAATATCAACCGCAACGAAGGCATTCACTACATAGGAAACACAGAGGAAAATCAATCGGTGACAAGCCAAGCAAGTCAATTGAAATTGTAGTCGTAAATAATTAAAATTAGTTGATTACAGTATTGGCCGTGTTTTTATGATCGCAATCAATAGGAACTCGTTTTTATGATTATAACTATTTAAAGTGTCAGCATGTAATTGTTTTTTTTTTATAAAGATATTGCATCTGTATCTTAAATGAATAATACTATTTTGTTTGTAATTATTTTTAATAGAAAAGACGAAAGTCTCTGGTTACCGTCACCTTTATTATTTTCAAACGACATCGGATTCTGGCATTACTTAATTTTTGTGTTCCACCCCTCTTATTGAATTATATATTTCCCTGTAATTTATACATCTACTCATTTCCATAATTAGAAGTGTTTTATAGCCTCATAGCAACCCTACCCGCATGTTTCTACCCTCCGGTTTCCAGCTTCTGTAAATCAGATCTGAAAACATTCTGATGAAAACCCTCGGAAAACTGTCACCGCCTGGTACAACTCCATATAGCGTTTGCTGGAGACCCGAAGAGACCACAAATAGACAGGCCACTTTTACTCGCTTTACAACGATAGTTCCTTTGAAGTTAGCGGCCAATATTTCGAGACAATTGTTTGTCGTAGAAAGTCTGTAGATGGGGTAACTGCATACTAAGCCCAAACCGTATATAGAAAATACGCAGTCGGTCGTACGAAATACCTCACAATATCCTGGATCAAATAGATCACAAGTGCACTTTTCCTACCAGAAAGAATAAGATAACATTATACTTAGTTAAATTTCGCATGGGCACTTAGTATTATATAGAAAATACGCAGTCGGTCGTACGAAATACCTCACAATATCCTGGATCAAATAGATCACAAGTGCACTTTTCCTACCAGAAAGAATAAGATAACATTATACTTAGTTAAATTTCGCATGGGCACTTAGTATTCCCACCCAAAAAACAAAATTACTGATGAAATAACTAATTATTATTTCATCACAGCGGGCAAGATTGGCGACACCCACAATTGATTGTTTTAATTGGGCTTAGCTTCGTTCCACACATCTGGGGGCTGGGCAGGCGGCACTATCTATATGGATAATTGTGCCCCCCGTTAGTAGTCGCATTTAAATGTCATATTTGTTATTTGCAAAAGCTAGTCGTTCTCTTTCGCACCCGACTAGAGGCTGTCTCTTTTTCACACTTGCCGGGAGGGGACAAAGTTATTTATCTCGCGTGAGGCGG
The DNA here is from genome assembly GCF_016746235.2 of Drosophila teissieri. Lineage (NCBI taxonomy): Eukaryota > Metazoa > Arthropoda > Insecta > Diptera > Drosophilidae > Drosophila > Drosophila teissieri. The sequence continues at coordinate 7,697,265 of NC_053032.1, forward strand.
CGTCACGTTGCTTATCTGGAACTCGCACCTCGAACACACCGATACTCACCACATTCTACAATACACTTTTCGCACTGAAAAGCGACCATGTCAAGCAAAACAACAGGCCCACACCAACGTACTGTGCGATTGTAGGAAGACAACAACTGGAATATAAAAGTATTTAGGTGCTCGAAAGCTTCAGTCACCTTTGCTGGTGCTAAAACGATCGTTGGACAGCAAATTGGTGGATCCCAACTCTGGGCATGAGTTGGCAGATCTGGAGATTAGGGGGCGCCACATGTGACCGGTATTGTAAGTCACGATGATGCACGGGTTCGATCTCGACGTCACAGAAGTTTCCAGAACATGAAATAGTTCTTCCGACATTCAAAGCACATTATTTTGAAGTAAAACAGAGTTAAACATGGTAAAGTTAAGGAATTAGAATACTAAGTTATTTTAAGCTCTTTGCGTATCGCCAGTGTTAAATGCTCGCTTAAAAAACCTTTCCAAAATATTCAACAGAATATGCAAGATCGCTGGGGAATGAAAACAAGTCGTTGCTGTGACAAACCGACAAGATTGAGATATTATGAATGGGAGGCGGCGGCGGCGGCACCTGATGATGACGGTGATCACCAGCAGCCAATCGATATAAAGTTGGAATTTCGGTCGGTCAAATCAGGTTTTGGATCGTTTATATCTCCCAGTGAGTCTGGCGTGATCTCCGCTTATCATAATGCTGCAATTTGATTGTTTTCCACTTTTTCGGTTGCTTTGAAACTCGGGAAACAAAAAATCTTAAACCAAAAGTCGTTGGATTTGGAGCATAAGACATAATTCAATAAGCTTGTTTTTTGTTCTGGTCTCCTTCTTCAGATTCAGATTCAGATTCTTTTTCTTGTTTGTTGTCTTCTGGAGGCTGTTGTTTTTGTTTGTTATTCTTGGGATTGTTGTCGTTGCTTCTTAACTGGTCTGGCAACTTCAGTCCGGATTGGAATGTTGTTGGCTTTTGGTTTCGGCCGCACAGAGTCTCTGTTTCTCCGATCTCCGATTCTCCTCTTTACATTCTTCTGTCTTCACTGGCCTTTTCTCTGCCTGTTATTGCGTCAATGCCGGAGTTTATATTGTTATTGTTATGATTATTATTGTGGTTATTGCCACGCTACTTCGGAGTGTCTCTGTTTTTCTGCCAGTGAGTCAGATTAAGAGGTTTAAGGAAAGGCGGCGAAAAGGCAATGCAGTTGGCAAATTTCTTTCTTGATAATTCTTGCTTTTATTGTTTTCTCTATTCAAATCAACATTTTTACGCTCTCTGCTCATTAAAATGCAGTAAATTCCTATGGGAGTATATCTTTTTACGACATTCTTAAAGTTTTTAAAGCAATAGCGAAATTTTGCAAGCCGTTTAAGTGCATGCATTTCAAGTGTTCACGTCTCAAGCAGTGCAAGTTGTTAGGCAGTTTTGTGGACATTTCGGCATGCAGTTCTACCAAATATTAGGTGCTCATCAATGAATTTGGAAGGGAATATGTTTAAACGTTAGAGACTGTTAATAAATAAAATAAACATGTAAATATGTAAACATGTAAAATATTAAAGTAAATACCAGAATTTTATCAGTTTGTCATGCACTTATGCCAAATTCTTTAATTCCAACCTGCAAAACTGGAGTAACATATTCGCATCTGAAAACAGTTCGTTGTCAAGTAGTCTTGCCATTCGCACTTGAAAATGTGAAACAAAAGCGTCAACAACAATGAATAGTAAAAACAGGGACAAATGACGGTTAGGCGTGCCAAATGCACCTTTACACTTTTTACGAGGCGCGTGCACGGTGGCGCCCGAGGCGCGTTAAACGAAATTAAACAATAAAACGCTCGCCAGCGTCCGGAGCTCCGGAGCGGAGCGTTTGCTGTTAATTTCCATGTGTGTAAACGAGTGCTGATAAGCCAAGCCAGCCGAGCCAGTTTCGCTTTGGCCTGGCCCTTTCCTTTCCCCTTATCGCGTCATCATCAGCCGCCGTGTTTCCACTTCAGCTTGGCATCTTTAGTTCAAGACCTAACCGTTTTCAAAGTGGCTAAAGTTTTGTGGGTTTTAGGCGGTTCTACTAAGTGGACTTAGTCATCTTAAGTGAGTGAACTATGTACATACATATGTGCATTTGTAAATTCGAATCCATTTTAGCATAAATGTATTATTTCTAATGTGTTTACTTAGAGTTGTACTATATTGCTATAGTTTCATTACCATTGTTATTTTTCTACATTTTTAGACTGCCGCTTGTTTGTGTCGGAATTGTAGGCATTTTTGCAAGTCTAACTATCTTTATACAATGTATAGTCCATCATCTGGGCCTCCGATCTTTTGGCAATATTGTGTTTTCCGGAAATGTTTCTCACCGGAACTTTCATCTTTTAGTTAGTTGTTGGGTTGAACTGAAAGATACAAAAAAAAACTGTCAGGGAAATCTGGGTCACCCGCACACACATGCACCTGGCGAAAGTTTTAGAGCCACAGTTTGTGAGTCACTGTGATTGATGGGCTGAGAGCGAGAAATATGGCGCTTCTTTATTAAGATTTAGTAATTTTATTCGGTCGAGTCTCTTAACATTATTTGTATGTTTTAGCCATAAAATTTTAAATATTTTAGCTGAACATGTATTTTATGTATTTATAGTGCGACATTTGCTAGCCGTTTGTATTATTTTTTACTGCGCAATAAAAGCAACAATAAGGACAAAAACAAATCAAGCATAATAAACAAGCGGCATTAGTTGAGAGCACACAAATGTGTGCGTGAGAGAGCGAAATCGGAGAGAAGGCTATTTGATAAATTTTGGCTGTTTTTTTTCCGTTTTTTCTTTGGGGCGACAAGCTAGAAAAATTTGCAAAACAAGAACAAATTGCGTGTGCGGTTTTTTTTTTATTTGTTTGCCTGTGTTTGTGTTGTACATCTACTACGTTTTCAACTACGCAGCTGAAATTCGCAAAAACAACAACTCGCTCACTTGCGGCTCCCTCTGCCTCTCTCTTTCTCGCATTTCCATTTTTTTCCTTTGCCACGCAGTCGCATTTTCCTTGCCCCAAGTTACGCCCCAAAATTAGTGGGGTAAAAGCAAAAGGAAGCAGAGATAGTAAATACAAGTCTTTTTGCACAAGTCACCCGTTTGAAAAGGCGTAGGTTTTGATGAATTACAGCGTAGTAAAAATCGCACACACTTGCAATTACTATTTACCACGCTTACAACGCGACTGCGCTGCCAACGTCAAACAAATGTCGCGCGTCATTCAAAAATTGAAAAAAGAACACTCAACACTAGAAAAAATGAACGTCAATGCTAAGCTGAAGAATCGCTCTCCATATGCTTGCCATTCTTATTTGTTCTGCTCTTTTGTCTGCTGCATAAAATTATTTATTTTTTTTGCTCTGGCTGTTGCCTAGCAAGCTGGGCTTTTTGCTCGGCGAGTGCGAGCGAGATGGATAGAGTGGATCGTTGGTTCCCAGCTGTTTAGAGTATTATTTGTTGTTGTTGTTGCTGCTTACGTTTTGTATCTTTAAAAGTTTTAATTTCCCAACACCAAAATATTTGTACTTGGATTCCCAATTACTTAACTAACTATTCATGCACGTATATTATTTAATTTTATTTCATTATTGGCAACAAAATGGTGACTTAATTTGAAAAAATACATTTAAACGGCTATTCCCAAAGATAAATATTTAACATTTAAATAAATGCCGATGAGTAAGAATAACAAAATAGTTAATATTAATATATCATCTATTTATTTTCCTCTCATCTATATCACAAAATAATAAATAACATATTTTTACCTGACCTCGAATTTCCGACCTGATATCATAGAACTAAGTTTTTTTGGCCAGGCGATGCAGTAGAACTTTCAGCGAAAAACTGTATGTCCAATAGGTCAAGTGCAATAATTAGGGATTTGAAATGACGAGGGTAAAGCGTTAAAATGAAAATCGCTTTGTGCGAAAGAGACGCCAGATGGCAGGTAGTTCAGACACGTGTGCCGAGCACTTGGCGCCCTTTTTCGCATGGAATTACGTAGGTTGCTGTTCTTCTGTATTGTTTTTTAGCTTGAGAACTGAAACCTAATTTGCACATTCTGCTTACACTCTCGTTACAGTTGCAACGGCGGAGCAAGTAGAAGAAAAATTGCATTCCAACTGAAGTGAAATATTTGTTGCGCTTTTCCGCTGCAACAGAGTGTGAGAGCGGGACGAAAGATGATTACTTAACGGGGGTGAAATAGACCCAAAAACCGAAAGCAAAACTCGTGAAAAGCCGAAAATTTCAGAAAACTATTTCATAACAAAATAGAAAGACTCAAAATGTTCAATATGCCACGTGGAGTGACAAAAAGTAAATCTAAGCGTGGGAAAATTAAGATGGAAAACGATATGGCAGCAACAACAACAACAACAGCCTGTACGCTTGGACACATTTGTGTTTTGTGCCGGCAAGAAATGTTGCTGGATACATGTTGCTGTCGGAAAGCAGTGGAAGCAGTGGACATCCCCGCAAGCAGCGACGAAACATACAGCAGCAGCAGTAACAGCAGTAGCAACAGCAGCTGTCAAGCACGTAGTGAAATCAGTTCGAAGCAAGTCTGGTTTCTTAGTCATGATGATATTGTACCGTGCCGCAGACCAAAATTTGAAGGAGTGGAGACGACGGGTAAAAAGAGGGACGTAAAATGCAGTGGGCATCAGTGCAGCAATGAATGCAACGATGGCAGCACGAAAAACAATCGACAGCAGCGCGAAAAGTTCAATATCTTCAGCAACTGTCTTAATATTTTGCGAACATTGCAGTCGCTGCTGCTGCTCATGTTCAATTGCGGCATTTTCAACAAGCGACGCAGGCGACAGCATCAGCACAAGCGGCAGAAGCAGCAACAACAGCAGCAGCAAGTCCACGTTAATTACACAAAATTCCTATGGCTGCTTCAAACACTGGCAGCAGCAACCACAAGACTGAGCTTAAGCCCTAAAAACTACAACCAACAACATCTACAGCATAATCATCAGCTGCCACGTGCCACACCACAACAAAAGCAACAACAGATAGGGGAGCATAAGTGCTCTTACTACAAGCGCAATTACTATTACACGCCTTGGATCAGCATTTTGCTCTGTATCCTACTGGCTAACACATTGGCCATCCAAGCGGTCGTGCTGCCAGCACATCAGCAGCACCTGCTGCACAATGATATAGCTGATGGAATGGATAAGAACGCGCTTTCGGTGACGGGGACACATTCGCGATGGCCAAGGAGCGAATCAACCGAAACAACGCGACTGTCACAAAATGTAAAACGTATGTATTACCTCCTATAATCTACCTTTAAGGTTAAAGGAACATTTTTCTATTCTCGAGGCTTATACAATAGAAGGGCAGGCACTAATAACTTTTCCATTACCCTTATAGCTTGCAAATCCATGGACATCAGGAACATGGTGTCCCACTTCAATCAGCTGGAGAACTGCACGGTCATCGAGGGCTTCCTGCTGATCGACTTGATAAACGACGCAAGCCCCTTGAACAGGAGCTTTCCCGAGCTGACCGAGGTCACCGATTATATTATAATCTACAGAGTGACCGGACTGCACTCACTGTCAAAGATCTTTCCCAATCTAAGCGTCATCAGGGGGAACAAGCTGTTCGACGGATACGCGTTGGTCGTTTATTCGAATTTCGACCTCATGGATTTGGGACTTCACAAGCTGCGATCCATAACCAGGGGCGGTGTGCGCATTGAGAAGAATCATAAGCTGTGCTATGATAGGACCATCGATTGGCTGGAAATTCTGGCGGAAAACGAAACCCAGTTGGTGGTGCTGACGGAGAACGGCAAGGAGAAGGAGTGTAGGCTTTCCAAGTGTCCGGGGGAGATCAAAATCGAAGAGGGGCACGATGCCGCGGCCATTGAGGGAGAGCTTAGCGCCAGTTGTCAGCTGCACAATAACAGGCGCCTGTGCTGGAATAGCAAACTATGCCAGACAAGTGAGTTGCCCCGAAAAGCCAGACCATTTTCTTGCTAACATTTTCCATGCTTGTTCCTCCAGAGTGCCCCGAAAAGTGCAGAAACAACTGCATCGATGATCACACCTGTTGCAGCCAGGACTGTTTGGGTGGATGCGTCATCGATAAGAATGGGAATGAGAGTTGCATTTCCTGTCGAAACGTGTCTTTCAATAACATCTGTATGGACACCTGCCCGAAAGGCTATTATCAGGTAGAAACAGATTAAATTTAACTCTACAGCAAGTACCTAACTTTCATACTCATTCGCAGTTCGACAGCCGTTGCGTTACGGCGAGCGAGTGCACCACACTAACAAAGTTTGAAACCAACAATGTGTATTCCGGTATTCCCTATAACGGGCGATGTATCACCCACTGTCCAACGGGCTACCAGAAGTCGGAAAATAAGCGCATGTGCGAACCATGTCCGGGCGGCAAGTGTGACAAGGAGTGCTCATCCGGTCTTATCGACAGTTTGGAGCGTGCTCGGGAGTTCCACGGATGCACCATTATAACCGGAACCGAGCCGCTTACTATCAGCATTAAACGTGAAAGCGGTGGTAAGTGGTTTCTGCTGATTACGTTATGTATGGCTACAGGTGGCTATCTGTTCTGTTTTCTCGCTAGACTATCGGGTTTTTCAAAAGTCGTAGAACTAAACTTTATTAAAACGAGCAAATATTTTTAAAGTAGACATTTCGGTTTTTACAGTTATTGTTAATTAGTATGTTTTTGACAATGGAGTGAGAGTCCATTAGTAATATTGACAAAAAGTTATCGCCTTTGTTATAATAAAACTGCTATTTTCTTCAGCTCACGTCATGGATGAATTAAAATATGGCCTGGCGGCCGTTCATAAAATTCAGTCGTCCCTAATGGTTCACTTGACCTACGGATTGAAGTCCTTAAAATTCTTTCAGTCTCTAACTGAAATTAGCGGCGACCCGCCGATGGATGCGGATAAATATGCTTTGTATGTGCTGGATAATCGCGATTTGGATGAGCTCTGGGCACCCAACCAAACAGTGTTTATTAGGAAGGGCGGCGTCTTCTTTCATTTCAACCCAAAACTGTGTGTGTCCACTATCAACCAGTTGCTACCCATGCTGGCCTCCAATCCAAAGTTCTTTGAAAAGTCTGATGTGGGCGCCGACTCGAACGGAAACCGCGGATCTTGTAAGTAGTTTCTATTGAATTTTTCAGTAAAATTTAACATTTTGGCAGTACTGACCTGAATAATACATTTCCAGGTGGAACAGCCGTTCTCAACGTAACATTACAATCAGTGGGAGCAAACTCCGCTATGCTGAACGTCACGACAAAAGTCGAAATAGGAGAGCCCCAAAAGCCGAGCAACGCGACTATTATTTTCAAGGACCCGCGCGCCTTCATCGGTTTTGTTTTTTATCATATGATCGATCCGTACGGGAACTCAACTAAAAGCAGTGACGATCCATGCGATGATCGTTGGAAGGTCAGCTCTCCCGACAAGAGCGGGATCATGGTGTTCAGCAATTTGATTCCATACACTAATTACTCCTACTATGTCCGAACCATGGCTATATCCTCGGAATTGACAAACGCGGAGAGTGACGTAAAAAACTTTAGGACAAATCCCGGACGACCATCAAAGGTGACCGAGCTGGTAGCAACCGCCATCTCAGACTCGAAAATTGTGAGTATGGCGTTGTGCAATTTGTCCCTTTAGAATTTGAAATGATTTTGACGAAATTGTTCACTTTAACTGACCCTCTGTTTGCCTTTTTAGAACGTAACTTGGAGCTACCTAGATAAGCCTTATGGCGTGCTAACACGCTTTTTTCTAAAAGCTAAACTTATAAATCGGCCTACCCGTAACAATAACCGGGATTACTGTAATCAACGTAAGCAATAAAATAGTCTAATTTTGTCCATTGTTAACTTATTTAAATATTTCATCTGTGCAGCTCTAGTTAAGGCCATGGAAAATGACCTGCCAGCCACAACGCCCACCAAGAAAACACAGGATCCGTCAGCAGGTGACTGTAAGTGCGTGGAGGGCTCGAAGAAAACTAGCAGCCAGGAATACGATGATCGTAAAGTTCAAGCGGGCATGGAGTTTGAGAACGCATTGCAAAACTTTATATTCGTTCCAAACATTCGGAAAAGCAAGAATGGATCAACTGACAAATCAGACGGAGCGGAAGATGCAGCTCTCGATTCCAATGCTATTCCAAATGGAGGAGCTACAAACCCTTCCCGTCGAAGGCGAGACCTTGCGCTCGAGCCAGAGCTCGATGATGTGGAAGGCAGTGTACTTCTTCGCCATGTGCGCTCCATCACAGACGATACCGATGCCTTTTTCGAAAAGGACGACGAAAATACCTATAAGGATGAAGAACTCTTGTCCTCCAACAGACAATTCTATGAGGTGTTTTCTAAGGAATTGCCGCCAAATCAAACACATTTTGTCTTTGAAAAACTGCGCCACTTCACCCGCTACGCTATCTTCGTGGTGGCCTGTAGAGAAGAAATCACCAGCGAAAAATTAAGGGATAGCAGTTTTAAGAAGTCGCTTTGTAGCGACTACGATACCGTTTTTCAAACTACTAAGAGAAAGGGTAGGTGGACAGGAGAATGTGTTTATCTTTATTACTAACGGTTTCATTTACTTATAGAATTTGCCGACCTGGTCATGAATCTAAAGGTCGATTTAGAACACGCCAACAATACCGAATCCCCTGTACGGGTTCGCTGGACGCCACCAGTAGATCCCAACGGCGAAATTGTCACCTACGAAGTGGTCTACAAGCTGCTCAAGCCTGACCAACTGGAAGAAGGGAAGTGCATCCCGGCTGCTGACTTCAACCAGACCGCCGGCTATTTAATAAAGCTCAACGAGGGCCCGTACAGTTTTAAGGTGCGAGCCAACTCGATAGCGGGATACGGCGATTTCACGAAAGAGGAACATATAAAAGTGGAGGTATGTTGAATAATTTTTATCTTCTAACGCTTATAATTTTAAAAAATTGTTGTTTTTATTGTTTATCAAACAGCCTCCGCCGAGCTACGCTAAGGTCTTCTTCTGGCTACTGGGAATCGGCCTTTCGGTGCTGATTGTATCCCTGTTCGGATATGTCTGTTACCTGCATAAGAGGAAGGTTCCCTCTAATGACCTCCATATGAACACAGAAGTGAATCCGTTCTATGCGAGCATGCAGTACATCCCAGACGATTGGGAAGTACTGAGAGAGAACATCATCCAGTTGTCTCCCCTAGGCCAGGGATCCTTTGGCATGGTCTATGAGGGAATCCTGAAATCCTTTCCACCCAGTGGCTTGGATCGCGAGTGCGCCATCAAGACGGTCAACGAAAATGCTACTGATCGCGAGCGAACTAATTTCCTAAGCGAGGCGAGTGTTATGAAGGAGTTCGATACGTATCATGTTGTTAGACTGCTCGGAGTATGCTCCAGGGGCCAGCCGGCTCTGGTGGTCATGGAGCTTATGAAGAAGGGTGACCTTAAGTCGTATTTGCGTGCCCATCGTCCGGAGGAGCGGGATGAGGCCATGATAGCATATCTTAATCGCATCGGAGTGACTGGCAATGTGCAGCCTCCCACTTATGGAAGGATCTACCAGATGGCCATTGAGATTGCGGATGGCATGGCATATTTGGCCGCCAAGAAGTTCGTCCATCGTGATCTTGCAGCTCGCAATTGTATGGTAGCTGATGATTTGACGGTGAAGATCGGTGACTTTGGCATGACTCGCGATATCTATGAAACGGATTACTATCGGAAGGGAACCAAGGGGCTGCTGCCAGTTCGCTGGATGCCACCAGAGAGCTTGCGAGATGGTGTTTACTCTAGTGCCAGTGATGTATTCAGCTTTGGAGTGGTTCTCTGGGAAATGGCCACCTTAGCGGCTCAGCCATACCAAGGTCTTTCCAACGAGCAAGTCCTGCGTTACGTCATCGATGGCGGAGTTATGGAGAGGCCGGAAAATTGCCCAGATTTTCTGCATAAACTAATGCAAAGGTGCTGGCATCATAGGTCTTCGGCCAGACCAAGTTTTCTAGATATCATAGCGTATCTCGAACCACAATGTCCCAATTCGAAATTTAAGGATGTATCCTTTTATCATTCAGAGGCGGGTCTGCAGCATCGGGAAAAGGAGCGCAAGGAGCGCAATCAGTTAGATGCATTTGCGGCAGTCCCCTTGGACCAGGATCTGCAGGACCGGGAACAGCAGGAGGATGCCACCACACCGTTGCGAATGGGTGATTATCAGCCGAACTCGTCCTTAGACCAACCGCCCGAGAGCCCCATCGCCATGGTTGATGATCAGGGTACTCACTTGCCATTTAGTCTGCCGTCGGGATTCATTGCGAGCAGTACTCCTGATGGGCAAACTGCAATGCCAACTGCATTCCACAATATTCCAGCAGCGCAAGGTGATATTTCGGCGGCATACGTTCTCCCTGATACAGACGCTTTGGATGGCGACAGGGGATATGAGATCTACGATCCTAGTCCGAAATGCGCGGAGCTGCCAACGAGCAGAAGTGGCAGTACTGGAGGCGGTGGAAAACTTAGCGGAGAACAACATTTGCTACCAAGAAGGGGTCGGCAGCCTGCCATCATGAGCAGCTCGATGCCAGATGATGTCATAGGTGGATCTTCACTGCAACCCTCAACGGCATCAGCAGCTAGCTCTAATGCCAGTTCTCACACTGGACGTCAAAGTCTGAAGAAAACAGTGGCGGATACGGTTCGCAATAAGGCCAATTTTATTAACCGCCACCTATTTAACCACAAGCGAACGGGCAGCAATACCAGCCACAAGAGCAATGCCTCCAATGCTCCGAGTACCAGCAGTAACACCAACTTGACAAGTCACCCGGTGGCCATGGGTAATCTTGGAACTATCGAAAGTGGAGGCAGTGGTTCGGCTGGCAGTTATACTGGCACACCCCGCTTCTACACCCCAACAGCTACGCCTGGTGGAGGTAGCGGTATGGCAATTAGCGACAATCCTAACTATCGACTATTAGACGAATCAATAGCCAGCGAACAGGCGACCATTCTTACCACTAGCAGCCCCAATCCGAACTACGAGATGATGCACCCAGCAGGGAGTCTAGTCAGTCTGGCATATCCGTTCTATATACACAGGAATGAGGCTCCTGTGCAGATGGCGGGTGTGACTGTTAGCCATAATCCGAATTACCAGCCCATGCAGGCACCGTTGAATGCACGCCAAAGCCAAAGTAGCTCCGACGAGGACAACGAGCAGGAGAAGGACGACGAGGACGAGGATGACGACGTGGACGACGAGCATGTGGAGCACATCAAGATGGAGCGGATGCCATTGAGTCGGCCCAGGCAAAGAGCGTTGCCCAGCAAGACACAGCCGCCTCGCAGTCGAAGCGTCAGCCAAACGAGAAAATCTCCTACGAATCCCAACTCCGGAGTCGGAGCCACAGGAGCCGGAAACCGATCCAACTTGCTAAAAGAGAACTGGCTGCGGCCGGCGAGTACGCCAAGGCCCCCACCTCCAAATGGATTCATCGGAAGGGAGGCGTAATCGTTAAGTCCCGTATTTCAGTAGAAACACATGTAAATATATGAGAAGCAGCATGGACATAGATAGAGTAGCAAGCCATGGCCGCAAGCCAAGCTTCTTTGAATTTGACTCTTCTCTATGCATGCTAACTACGGTGGAGGAGATGTAGGTCCAAAGATATTTGTATTTAAATATGACTGGCTAGCAATCTATTGTAACTTTTTAGCGATGAAGCTTCAAACAAGAAGTTGATTCATTAGTTAACATTTTTCATTATTAGAAAATTAAAAACTTTGTGTCAGTCTTCGTTAAAGATCCCACTTTTCCGTGACTCGAGGACGATGACTCTTCTTGGTGTCGAACCAAAATTGTAAATTTTATATTCATAGAGCTTGTTTGGAATTCTCAATTGGTCTCACTTTTGTCGACGACTATGCCAACGACTATATAGAGTGCAAAAGGAAACGATGGCTTCATTTGCTAAGAACGAGCCAAAAAGATTGCTAACCGCCTCCACGATTCTTTGTTCAAGTCATCGAACCACCCTAACCGCGCATGTATAATACCAATAGTTTTGATTAAGCCTATTTATGTTTACGTATTCGTTTAGTATTTACTCTACATTTTTTGTTTGTTAAAATTAATGCACTAGAGCCGTAAACGCAATATAAAACGAGAGCAGAGAATGATAGTGAAAGCAAAAACAGAAAAAAACGAGAAAACAAGAAAACAAATAAAAGCAAAACAAGTCCTACATGCAAATAACAAAAGTACAAAAGCCAACAACCAACCAACCTAAGTACCGTTTAAATAGACATACAAATTCTACCAATTATAACTTATAACTCATACCTACTACGTATATTAATTATGATAATTTTTAGTACCTACCAAATCGCTTAGAGCAACGCGAGAGTAAGTGAAAGCCCCAGCAAAAACAGAAATAGATGAACTCTAAAACAGCAAACAAGCAATACAAAAACAAAACAGCAACTGTCTTCACTGAGTTAGCTAGCAATAGTTATAATTATCGATACACCTAAACTACACGGAACTAGGTTTAAATGTTACTCAGCTAATTTTACATGCATGTCGCCTTGCAGGTATAGTGCGTTTTACCCCTGATTTTTATTTATATTTACACCTACATTTATGTTAAGCAATTGGTAAGCATTGCTTGATTGTTCATACTTCACTTACAATATCTTATATTTTTTATTGCGTAATTATAGTATTTATTGATTAACTTCCGAAAGTTTGCTCTGCTCTAGGAGTACCACTTTCAAACTTGGTTCATCACTTTCAAGTGAGAGCAGGGCACAGTAGGAAGTGCATGCGGAAAAACTTTTGTTAAATATTTTTTTCTAAATCAATTTTTTGGAAGCCAAGCTTCGGAAAAGGAGTTTAAGAGAAAAGGAACCCATAACGTAATTTCAAACTGAGAGCTTAACTAACTAATGCATCATGAATATTGTATACAATCTGCTGTCGTTTTTATACAACACTCGTTATATACAAAAAAAAGAGCATTTTATGTACTAACTATAGATGAAAGCAACACTTAACGAAACAGACAAAATCCATAGACTCATAAACAACATTTTTCACTAGACCTAAATATTCTGCCATATGCCCCTTCAACTCAAATATGAACAAGAAACCGGACGGATTTTGTTTTTCTATAATTTAATTATTCAACAATAGCTCATAGTCGAAACAATAGACAAATTATTTACCATTTATATATACACATAATTAAGAACTGAACGTGATATGTTTGCTGAGTGTACTATCCTGACAGTTCTCCGATTTCTAGCAGAGAAACGGATCCCAAAGTTCAATCCAATCCAATCCAAACCAACCCAACCCAACTACAAAGCACACAACATTCTTTTGAAAATCCAAAGTAAGCAATAACCCACTTTAGCAACAGCAACAACATTTACATTATCGACAACAACTGCAACAAATGGAATTTTTAAACGAAAAACAACTACAACAAAAGTATTCGATATTTGCCTTCGCTCTTTATATTATTATATATTTAACTATACAAACACATATATTTAATGACTAAATTAAAGCAAAGCAAAGAAAAGCAACAACAAAAACAAACAAAAACAAACAAAAACACGCATGTGTTATGTGTTTTGTTTTTATTTTATAGATGCAAAGCGAAAACAAGGAAACTAAATATTTAAATGAATTATACAAATTACTTAGATTGTAGTCATTGTAAGGAGGAGACAATGAATCGAGAGATAGGTAGGAAACCTTGAACTAATTTTAGTATATGAATTAAATACAAAAACAACTAGTGCTAATTATATAAACAAAACTGGGAAGCAAGCGATATTTACACTGAAAACTGAAGTAAAATCTACAAAAAAAAACAAACAAAACAAAACGAAACGAAAAAAAAAACAAAACAATTATATTAATTTAACAATGTAATACGCTATATGCATAACGAAACAATAGATATTCTACACAAACACACATGCACACAGACACCCATACACACATTTACATATATTACACACATACACACTAAAAAGACTGAAAGATATAGTTCCTTTTGTTTTTATGTACATAAAAAATGTGAAAAGAAAAAAGAGAAATTCTAACGAAAATTGTAAACTTAAATCGATGGAAATAAAAGGTGGGAAAACGTAAAAACAATTAATGGAATTATACATTTAACGAGTAAATTAAAATAAAACAACAAAGCAGCAGAAAAGCAGAAAGCGCTGTGCGGCGTCACGTAACATGTATATTTAGTAGTCGAATTAACTAAATTGTTGTAACATAAAGTGGAATCATGAACGCTTTCGCGACAACGCCAAATATCAACTACTTATATAGCGATATATATTCAGGAAAGTTTGGCTTTGAGTCGCCGCTGCTTCTTGCTGTTTTAATGTATATACACGCGAACATCTATTTAAATAAACTGTACCATTTAAACAAATTATTGTCAACTAAATACACATAAACATTGTAAACACAACAGAAAAGGATAAAAATTAAAAGCTTCAATATTTTTATTATTTCTAATTAAAGCTAATTGTAAAAGTAATGCTAAGTTAATTGTTTCCTGTTTGTTTAAGCAAAAAAAAACAACTTATAATAAAAGGATATACAAATAAAATTCAATACTACAAGTAACAACCACTGGATCACTTATTTGAAAACAAACAATGCTTGCATTTTCAGGATCATTAACTGTTATTTAAAGCAAAATATGTAAATTTAAGAGACTATCAGATACTCCTTACTCAGGTGAAGGGAGTGGTACGATACTTCAAAATTTAGGTATATATATTAAATAAAGAAATAGTAAAATAAAACAAGAGATAACGCTATAGTCGAGTTCCCCGACTATCTGATACCCGTTACTCAGCTATTGAAAGTGCGAAGAGAAATTTTAACACTGACCGTTTTTGCCGGTTTGTGGGCGTTAGAGTGGGCGTGGAAAAATGTTGTTATGCAGATCGATAAAAATTTACAAAATTAATAAAAAAAATGAAAGCATATAAAACACGACGACAGTGTTTTCTCTTTTTTATATAATTTCCTTAAATTAAAAATATCCGAGACTTAGAGTTTTGCTACATTTTTAAACTCGAACTCTTATTTAGAAGACGTTATTGAATATAATAGCTGTTGTCCAGGTAGGACAATTGACATTGATCAAATGCCATGTGTAGTTGACCCCAAAAAGTTCTTAAAAGTTTCCCACTAACCTTCAGCAGATCCAAGTGATTGACTGTCTAATTAGCAAGTACTTTCCTTTAGTTTCACATCTCTGGGGTGTCGGGCCAATCGAGAAGGAATCTCAATGTTTTGGGGATGAGCTGGCTGAACTAGCCATTCAGCAGGGGAACTGACAAATAATCTAATTAGACGCCAGTGCGATGAGTTTCCACTGTCAAAAGATGAATGCGGGTAATTTCAGAGCCCGGCGGAAACTACTAGAAACGCGAGCCACTGGTTTGGAGATGCCGGTGCCGAGAGGGATGGCGACATTGTGTCAAGATGTCAAGGGGAAAGGTAATAAATTGTGGGCTCCAAGTCGCCGGCTCCTCAGCAGCTGGTGGAAAAGCGGTCCAAAGATACCCGCGGCATTTTCAGTTTCCGCAGCGGCATTTTTCAATATAAGCGGGAATTCCTCAGAGAACGCCTGATGACATGCGCACTCTCGGCCCGTCCCGACATGTAATTAGTTGGATACTTCATTAACCACAGTCGACAATCAACAAATGAGTAATTAACTTGCGCCCGGGACTCGCTTCTCGCCGGCTCTGTGTGCAGTTAATATTTCATAATTGAGCAATTTATTTTCGCCTCTTTGACAGGATCAAAGATGAAGCCGCCTCCAAAGCGCCGCATGCAAATTTTATGCTCGGTTAGTCGTCGGTGGGTGAGGCTTTGTGTGTGGCTCTCGGGGCAGAAAACTATCTTTGATCTTTTGAGGGAACACATCGAAGTAGGTGGTTGCCGGGCTGTCACTAGGAAACCACAGCACACGACACGACAAGGAAACACCACCTGCGATAGTGGACTGATTAGGTAACTGGATATGAAGTGACCAGAGCTCCCAATATCTGAAATAACTACAGAGCTATGTATGGTCCTGGGGTGAAAGTGGGAAACTGGCTGGAAACTGCTTTGTCGGAGGAGGTGAGCATTCGTGGTTTTAATAGTTTACAAAAGAGCATATTTGTTTATGGTTTGATGAGGGGAAACACGATGCACGAGGATCGATATATTCCTAGCTAATGACTATGGGCTTGCCGAGCCCATCTTTCTGTAGTATCAAAAACTTGACCAATACATTTCTTGAAATCCCCTCGTGATCGCTATATTCTAGCATCTCGAAAACTGGTTTGCCATTTGTATGAATCCTTCGACTAGTAATATAAATGGTGTCCTTATGCTCAGATGCGTGTGAGTGAAATGAAGAAGCGGCGGGAGAGCGGTAACCTGTTGCTGGACAGAACCCGCGGCGTCTACGACCGCTTCTACCAGGGAACAGTGCTGGGTCCTCCGCAGGATGTTCTGGCCTTCGGAGTGGTGGTGCAGATCCGGCCCGTGAATATCAGTGTCTGCCGCCAGCAGGTTGCAGATCAGAACCTGGTGCTGTCGGTGGTAATTACCCAGGAGGGACTTCATCGCAACTGCAACACCATCAACGAGATGTGCGATCTCACGGTGGCTCCTTCGCCACATCCCGCATTGCGCAACAGCTTCAAGATCGTCAGTCCGAACGAGGATGACCGTTCCGGTCAGTATCTGGCTTATGGCGAAAAGTTCCGCCTGCAAGCCCTGGAGCCCGCTGATGAGCCCATGTATGTTTTCAGCGGACCCAAGAGGCTGAACCTCTCGCTCCCCGTGGACAAGGCGTTCTTCACCACGAAAAACGGCGAGGTTACACTTCCTCTCGGCTTAGTATCCCATAAGGTTGGCGCACCCTTTAGTCTTTTAGTCATTAATGCGACGTCTTTTGCATATCACACAGAACTGTGGCCCTTCTGCCCGAGTGCCCACTTCGCACACTCACTTTTTCTGCGCCCACAAGGATCCCGATCTTCGATTCGAAAACGAAGGCAAAACCATACCCGTAAGTTATTTTAATTTTGTTCGTATTGCCGTAACTTGTAGATAGAATGGGTATGCTAGGTTTGTTGTGTAACATGTGCAACATATATATATTCTTTTTCAGGATTACTAGCCGAGTCGATCCAGAAATGTCCGTCCGACCATCCGTCCTTCCGCTTGTCCATCTGTACGTCTGTCTGTAAAAACGTGTAGATCCCGGAAACTACAAGAACTATAAGATTGAAATTAGGCTTCCACCCTCTAGGAACGCCGATATGGTGAAAGTTTGCCTCAATATATAGTCACGCGGTCTAAAATATTTCTGCCACGCCCACAATATACTAAAAGCTGTCACTGCCATAAATTTAAAAGTGTTTAGACTTGTTTTTGTTAATTAATTTTTTTTCTTTGCTAATTTCTATCTATATTTAAAGCAAATAGACATTTCTCCTTCACACTCTCACTAGCTGGGCAACGGGTATATTTTGTCGAGGAACTCGGTCCCAATATTATAGTAAAGTGGCCCTTATTTATATTTTAGGTACACAATCCGCTGATCATTGTTCACGCGGTGACCAATCGAAATTTGGCTGTGGAGAATGTTTTGGCCAACACCTTGTTTGGCCCTGAGTTCCAGGTGTCCGTGCAGACGTACAAGAATGTTTACAAGCGCGAGACCTGGAAAAACCTGTGGAAGTTCACGTATTGATAGCGCTCTTCCCTCGTGCCAGCTTATTTTCTGGCTTTTGTATGTCATATTATTCAGTTTGGTTATGGCTCGTACCTGCTGTGGCATCCAAACGACCCAATCAAATGAGCTGTTGCGAGTTTGCCTGTTTGTTCAGCATGTCAAAATAAAAGACTAGACGAGGAGCCGTCGTAAATTCAGTTTGATTGTAGTGCTATGCCAAGAATCCCGGGTGGAAATTTATGTCCCCTCGCAAGTTTCTAGCCGGCCAACGAGGCGTGTGAGTGATTTGTTGCGGGGCAACGCTGGGGAAATGTCAGGAGTTGCGCCACTTTATGCTTGTGATAAATTAATTAAAATTAGACAATAACTACGACGGGAAGAGGCTAATGAGCTGGAGACGATCGACAAGGGCAGCATCTTCTCCGTCGCCCATCTGCAAGCAGATCTTGTAGAACATGTCAGCGCAACAAATTTCAATTAGTTCGCGCTTCACTTATTCGACGGCAGCAGAGCAGTCATAAAAAGAAAGTGCCGCCCCCAGACGGAGTTGGGAATTGGATGGAGCACATGGTAAAATGTACTGGAAAAAATCCTAATTCAATAGCTATCACTGACATCCAACAAGGGGGACTGGGATTCCGCTGAAAAGTTTCGAGGTTGGAAGCCAGCCACTATAAAGGTGCTTAAAAGTAATAAGTAAAAACCACACAGTCCAAAGACATCCTAAAAGTAGGATTTGTCTTTGTTTCCGTGGTTTTCGAACTAATTTTTATTTCCCGTGCACCATAATTAATTTGAGTAACTAAATTCGACGCACCATCTATTACTGCGAAGCCCCGATTGGGATTTTAATTGGCCGCTGAATCGCCACCCAGAACAACTTTAGTGCCAGGGCCAGGCCTTGGGGAACATGGCTAAGTAAAGAGCTGCAAATGAAGTCAAAGGTCCCCGAGACCGAGTTATTTTCGGCAGTTCGCTCCGATTACATGTTTTCTGTCATAGATTAGCCGCGGACCGCCTTCAGTCGCCGCGAGCACACAATTTCACACTCCCCCGACTTTATTATATTCCGGCATCTGTTGCAGTCAGAGGAGTATCTCGGGGTGTCTCGGAGTATCTCGGAGTATCTCGGGTATTTCGAGTATCTCGAGTGACAAAGTGGTTCGAGGGGAGTATCGTTTTCGGATTCTGGGTGTGTTCGTCGGGCTAAACTGCACATTACTTATGCAGGATGATTTACTGGGACGCGTGACAGATTTACAAGTTGCATTCACTGCATTAATTCATCATAAATACTTTGTGGGGCCGCAATTTGTGCGGTTTGCCGCGAATGGATGAAAAATCTCAAATAGAGGCTTCAATAGCGGAATCTTCACACCTTCGGGTGGCCTGTCAGGTTGAGGAAACAATTACCGAATGCCATTTCCTGCCTCTGGTCATGCCTCTAATTGCACTTGATGTGTATTTATAAAACTTTATTCATTTGCAACACATTTTCGCCGTTTTTTGTCCGTCTGGCCGGGTAATTTTTACAAGGCGCTGACAAAAATACTGCTTGCAGGCGTCTCGTGTGTAACTGAATGTCGGCGGCTAAAATAATTTACACATCTAATTGGGATACTGGTGAATATAATGCTTTTATGACTCTTTAATGCATCCTCTAAATACTGCATTATAACCAGTTTAATCATTTGGCTGCACCGCAAAATTAGCTAGCCTAATATTTTGCTGCCATGGGTCTCCTCATCGCGTACACGTTCCCAGCAATGCATTATAAAAATGTCACTCACTGCCAACTGAGCACACTCAAAATACAATAAAAGAAGAAAATGTATTTTGAATATATTGCGTTATAAAACATAGCATCATTTGGCCCTTACGGCGACCGAAAAACAAACAGCCCGAAAAGACATTGTATTTGCTGTGTGTTCTCGCATTTTTATGTGCTATGAAATTAATTTACGATTACGACAATTTAAATTTTTAAAATCCCACTAAAAGTATGCCAACAAAGCCCTCGAAAGTGTTAAAAAGCAGACAGAAATGCAAAGAGGAAGCAGCCACAAATGTTGCCCGGATATTATGTGTATTGGGGGCTGTGGGTCCTGAGAAAAGGGGGCTCTGGGTCCATTGTGTCGCTGTTCAATACCAAAGTGTTGAGTTGAGTTTATGCTTCATATTTTGTCTGAAGTCATTTAATTTCTATAAACAGACAGCTTGCAGGGCTTGTAGCAACCCGCCCGGGATGAAGATGATGATGTGGCACTGACGTTTATGTGGCATTCACGGAGGCGGAACTCGTTCACGGCTTATTTGGCAGCTCTTTTGAGTCTATTGCGTTTATTGATGTCGCTGCTGCCAACAACAAGTTTTAAGTGGCTGTTACTTTATGAGCTTATTAAAGAGGAAGTGCTGGTGGTGCACCCGAATTTATTGGCCTAAAAAACGGAGCCATAAAATTGTATATCGGAAGGAGCTCAGGTGTGGCGACTGACAAGACTTTCCACTCAGGGCTATGCATACGATTTATTTGGTCTTTAATTTTGGAACAGAAAGAGTTCCCTTTCCCTGCTTTCTTGATTACATCGCATCAAAACTATTCACACAATTGGAAGACTAATCAAGCATGTACTCTCGCATTCGCATCCATTTCGGGGATTTGGCCAGTGTCTGATTTGAAAATTATTTATTTATGGCAATCAGCAGCAGAGGAGCACGAATGGAATTTGTGTTTCATTTCTCTTAATACAGCTCGTCAAATAAACAAATCATGGTGTTAAGGCAAATGATGGATTGACATCAGCTCGCACACATGAGTGTTTGTGCACTCAGCCAGTAGCCAGCAAGCCAAACATGGCCAACAGAAAATCCGAGGAACTGGAACTGGCCAAGCGGCAACAATGGGGAAATGTACAGTGGATTCAACTCTTTACATTTTGAGAAATTACAGTATCAGCAAAAAATTCCTGCTATTCAACTTAACTAATTTATAAAAGACATCAGGGCAATTATTAGTTTAAATTATCAAAAAAATATGGTAAGCTTACAGATTTATATGGACATATCCATATAAAGAAAGAATGGAATTGAATTTTTAAAAATGGATGAATAGATCTTACTAATTTTATGATGAGCATCATTATTAGTTGTAGATCACCGAAGTAATATTAAATTAAAAATTAATGTCAAGCTATGTGCTTCACATGCATATTGACTCGATTTCGGAAGCTGAAAAGAAAAGAGTGTAAATAAAAATGCTATAAAGAAGAATTGGGTTTTAGCGTTCATAGTGTGCGATGTGTCGATTTTGCAGTAACAGTGGCGGTGGGAAGTTTGGTGGCATATGCCGACTGTTTGTGCTACATCTCCTTTTGTTGCCGCAGTGGCTTTAAAATCTGCCCCCCTCTCGCCGATGCAGGGTACTTTTTTATTTTCAACACTTTTTTGTGCGACCTGACTTGGCACAGAAAGAAAAGAGCGGGGAAAGCACGAAAACATTCATAAAATATGCATTATGCAATCTAAGCTCGTGTGAGCGTTGCTAAATATTTTATGCACATGTATTGTGCCACACACAAGCGCACAAAACACGCCAAACAGCTGTGTGCGGATGGCCGTATTGTGTAGTTTATGATTTTGTTTTTCCCCTGAATTTATTCATAATCATTAATATATCGCCCGCCACAAAGGCAAATATCGAAATTAACAGATTCCTGCACGTCGAAAAAATTCCACGCCTCACCGAAGACAAATGGCTGGAGCCGGGCAGCTAAGAGTCGAAAATCCGAAATAATAAAAACATTAAGGTCATAATAAATACAGTTTTAAATCACATGTGCCGTTTAACACATTGAGCCGAGCGTTTGCTTTTCATTTTTAATGTGCTTTCCGTTGGACTGCGCATAAATTTCAACTTAAATTGCGCGCGCAGGCCAAAAAACCAGAGGCTGACCCCTTTTCCCCTTTCATTTTGATGGAAAGGAATCGCCGCCCACTTAACGCCCTGGGTGGCAGCTATCTCTCTCTCAGCTCGTCCCGTCTCGCTCCCGCCTCAAATTGGAATCTTGGCAATTAGCATGTGTGTGCGTGGATTTAGTGGCCGATTCGCCTGGTTTAATTTGATTTGCCCAAGACTTTCATTTCGGCATTTCGAAACTATTAAATTATGGCCAAAAAGTCGTTGCTCTTTGATCTGGCTGCCAAATGTCTTTGGGATCCCAAGCCTCCGGGGCATCGGGCTGCCTTCATATACGCACTTTAAGGTGCATATATCTTTATTACTGCTCGACCATTCGCCTTCTTTGTTCTGGCGCGGTTTCATTTACGGCCTTTTAATGAGAATTATGTGACTTTAATTTATGCCTCAATTTCGCGCATATTAAAATCTTTATTTTGCGCTCTGAGATTGTATGTTTCCGAATTTCCACTGCTCAGTTATTTCGCTTTTTTATTATTGTAAATAATTTGTTATAGCCCAATTCAACTTATAGAAATATAAAATACTATGTCTTGCTCCATTCAAAATTATTATTATGTATGAGTTTAATAATTTTTCGGTTTTTAGTCCGATCTCCTGTCCGCTAAATTATATTGTAATGTCTCAACAAAACTATGTATGTTCAGTACATTTTCTTACTATATATTCCTAGTAATGTATGTATATATAATAACTTCATAACCAAGCAAGACTATTTTTCTATATACATATGTATATTATTCTGTCTAAAATCTATACCAATTCTTTTTATTTCTATCTCGTGCTGGAGTCGTAGCAATTTATTCTTCAATTATTTCTGTAATTGTCCCAGTAGTTCGAAGCGACAACATGTAATTGTTGCTGGTAATGACTGCAGCTTTGAAACTATTTAAATGGCCTGGCCAAGTGCCTCATGCGGACATATTGTCCTGCACACAGAATTAATATCCTCCCATCCTGCTGGAAAACACGAACCTGCTCCAAGGGAAAGGACTTTTCCTGTCCCCGGATGAAGTCTTCTAAAAACACAGAAAGAACGTGGGCTAAGGTACTTGTTTAATCAAAAATGTGGCATGACTGCTAAGAATACATAGAAGGGCTTAAAATTATAAGCTTATAAAAAAAATGTTTGACCATTGTTTTTAAGTATACTTAAATTAATATTAAAATGATTTATTAAAACAAATATGGAGCATTTATAAAATAATATATAACGAATAAACATTTTTAAAATCGTATGTCACTATTTTTTGTAGGTTCCTTTTTGAAACTTTTACATCCGAATTTAAAAAATGATTAATTTCGAATAATTATTGCTATTATTATTAATTCATCAAGTTACATTTTCCTCTAACATTGGGGCATACTAATGCAACTCCCTTTTTTTCCGTGTGGGAGACCCATCCTTCGTCCTTTTGGTGTCACACGCACACATACAGTGCCGTTTGGAAATCCACAGCGAGTACAGCAGACTTAATATCTAAAGCAATTTACAGTTATGAAAATAAGAGACACATCCGCAAAACGACAAGCACAGTGCGGCACCGCACGGCAACAGCAACAGCAACAGCAACAGCCACAGCAACAAAACCAACAGCAACAAGGAGCCGCGCAAAGGACGAAGGACGAGGGACGAGGGAGGGCAAGAAACTTCTGCTAACGAAGTAAGTACCCTGGAGGACACTTAAGCGCGCGACCCCGGCCCAACTGGCGTCGAGCGTCATAATGTCGCCAACATTTTCCGAAATTACACACAAATGACAAAATAAAAGGTGCAAAAAGTCTGCAAAACGACCAAACCAAAAGGAGAAAGCCACGCACACTTCCACACTTCCACACAATGCGCTCTCGCGCTCTCTCGCTCTTCGAGTGACTTCCGTTTGGCGGCCATGTTGAAAAGATTTGAGTGCCCACTGATTTCACTCATTGGCTGCAGGTTGAGGGGCGTGGCCTCCAATTGGGTTTCCCTGAGCGGGAGAGCAACTGAAACACTTTACGACAAAATAAGGTTTGTGGCAGTAAAAAATATATATGTACTTGCCTAGAGCGCTTGCGCTATGAGCGGCCAACTTGAGAAAAGTGGGTGGCTGGATGGGTGAGTGGGTGGCAGCGCAAAGTTGCGGCTGGCAAAATGAGGGTTAAATCGCGTGCATAATTTAGCAGTTCATTTCATTCATTTGAGTGCAAGTGCTCAGAGATGTGCGCTGCCTAAATGCCTTTCCGCTGCTCCAGCTCCAGCTCCATCTCCAGCTTCCGTTAGCGTTTTCGTTTTCGTTTCCGTTTCCGCTCTGTCTCTCTTTCTCTGCATATGGGTGTGCGGGTGTGTGTATGGGTGAGCGCTGGCGCAGTATACACCAACGTTTACCGCTACAATGACAAGCATTTATGGCAATTAACACTTTAGCTGTTTATATGCTGATGCCGCTGTTGTGGACACTTAATCGTGTCGGCCATTAGAGACGAGCGAGAAAGAGAGAGAGATAGAGAGAGAAAGATCCTCCCAACAAAGAAGAAAAATCATGCAAATCACGTTTCCCGGGCTTTTCACTTTCCTGATACTTTCTCTAGCGTACCATTTCCGTTTCCGGCTTTGCGTTTAGTACAAATTCAATATCGTGCATAATTAATTTGCAATTAGCACGTTTCTGTTTTTGTTTTCATTCCACCAACCGCCGCCTCGCGCCACCTGGAAATTTTCTAATTACGTGCACAAGCTGAATGCAAACTAGTTTTCCCACTCCATCCGCTTTTCATCCGGCCGATTGCCCGCCGGCATTTCGTGCGGCCGCCCACGTGCTTCGATAGCTCCTGTCCATGTCCGCCGCCCATTGCCCATTGCCGATTCCCCAATGTCCAATGCCCAATGCTCACTTCCATGCCCCTGATGATGGCCTGCGAAATGGGTTGGCATATGAAATGAGCTGCAAATTGATGGAGGAATTAGCGCAGCATATTTAATTCGTACTCGCAGCACCAACAACAACCACGGCGATTGGTCCTTGTTTGCCCATGTGCGGCGGCCAGTGAATGATGATGGGCTAATGGGCTTTTAGGTGCACATTTTTAATGCAGATTAGGCACACATTCGATTAGCTGATGGCAAGGAAAAAATCGCAGCTTAAGCGCCGTTGATTGGATCAATAATTCGTTACCTAATTTAGTGTTCTAATGGTGCTTAAAATTTCGATTTTTGGTTCAGCTTTAAACTTTGATTGTTGCCTTCACAAATATACTTGTGTGACCTTGTGGAAATATGTAATAAGTTGTACATAGTATTTTATTAACAGTATTATGTGAATACCAAGTAAATCATTTATTCTTTCCTATATGTATGCTTACAACCTTTAACCATGATCAGGGAATAAATAAAAAAAAATACTAATTTCAAGAAAAATTCAATTCAAGAATAATATTCAAGAATAATTCGGGAAAACAAGTGATCAAACCAGAGATTATTCTACAGTCGAGTCTAATGGCAATTCAAGAAAGTTGGATACCCTCAAGTAGGAAACCGACTGCTTTCCACGTTGGCCATTAGCGCAACTGAGCTGTGGTTTCATTTATTGCTCATTGACCGCTATTCGGTAGATGTTGGCTGAAAATATATTTACTTCCAAGGAAAAGTATCAACCATGGGCGTGGAAGACCTTTAAATCAAACTTTCATTATTCAGGCCTTAATGGGATCTGCTTGCTTTATATACATTTATAGTATATTCTTTCACAACTAGTGTAACTTTTACACATCAATTAATTAACTTATCTAGATATAATAGCGACTAGTGGTTTGGGGTAGTTTTAAAAACTATTTACAACAAAAAACCCAAATAATTGAGCTCGAATTTCTTCGCCATTAAACTTTCAAATGACCAACCGAAATCCAATCCAATGATTTATTAAATGATATAATTATTTGACGGCCGAATTAGATGAGCTTAGGCAGTCCTGCAGCTGCCGCTTCGCCGCTTCTCGCCCAGTTTGAGAGCTTACCCCGTCTGGCCGACTAATTTATGTATTAACTTTGAACGCTCATTAGTTTAATTAGTCAAACAAATTAACGTGGGGCTTACGGCGAGTGGAGTGCAAACAACAAAATGGCCGAATAAACAGAGCAAGCGGTAAAACTGCGGCGGGTGGAGTGCGCGGGTGGCAGCGGCGGTTGAGCGGAAGTGGAGGCCACCTCCCTCTCACTTCATTAAATATACAAATACAATGGGACAATGGGATAGGGCTTAGGGCAGACGGCTGGAAAAATTGAGGGAAATCCTATAAACAAATTGGCAATAATTTAATTATGGCATAATTATGCAGATGACCGCGCACTTGTGCTTTTAATTGCCTTTTGTCGCGAGGTCAGTGGCTCATATTATCAGCCTATCGATTTTCAGATATTCCCCCTCGATCTGCAAGCCTTTTATTTGCCTTTTAATTAGTTGTAAATCTTGCACAGCCTGTTGAAAGCCAACGGGAAAGCAAACAGAAAAAGGGGCGGGCGGCCGCCATTGCATGCACTATTTATTTTAACAAGAGCTGCTCATTTAATACTTATTTTCACTAATTAAATGGAAGAGTAAGTACATCAGAGAGAGGGAGAGAGAGAGAGAGCGAGAGAGAGGGAAGGCCACATGCGACACCAGGAGCAATTTTCCGCTTTTCCGCAGCGCAAAAAGTTTGATGTCTATGTAAACAGCGGCTTTCGTGTGTGCGTCTGGCGAACTGCCAATTTTGCCGGCCCACTCACACACGCACACACATTCACACACGTGCGATGGGTGCACATATATGTACATATACATATGCACATGCCATAGCGTATTCCGTATACGTCGGCTGTTTGAGCGCACTTAAATAATGAATAATGACGAGACAAGCAATTAAAATAATTTGCGGTTTTACCGTGCGTATGCGCATCATTTAATTTTGCATGTAAAGAGTTAAGCACTTATTACACAGAGAGAAACGGGCCAAGCCGAAGGACGCCCCACGGGCGGGGATGGGCAACTGAGTGCGATAATGCGCTGAGTGCAGAGTGGAGTATATACGAGTATACGAGATCCACGCCATCAATGGGCCAATTAAAATGAGTGCCCGACGCTCTGGTGTTGGTGGCGAGCATCTTAAAACTAATTAAAACGAAAAACGGCATAACAAGCTGCTCATTAAGCATCCGAGTTCCCTTCGCCACCCCAATCTGTGGTTAATTATAGGAGGGAGAAGACGAGCCTTGCTAACGAGCGGCGAAGTAAAGCCAGTCGATATACATACATGTATGTATGTATAGGAGCAGTAGCTAACACCCAACTTTCCAGCGTCGGAGTTCATTAAGCAGCGCCCGGCGTCCATTTAACGATGTCACTTATACGCCCCATTGTCCCCCCGACCAAAAAGGAAACAGGAGTAAAATCCCCAGAGCCGAGTGGCCTATCCCCCATCCACCCATCGACCACCCAACCCGCCCCACTGAAGGCCACTGCTGCGATGCGAATAAACCGCAAATTGGATGCGATATTAAATCGTCTGTGCCAAAGCGCATATAAATTTTTGTTCAATTTTAAAGAATTTTCCGAGAGCGAGCAAGCGCAGGAGAAAGAGAGGAAAAAGCCCGACGAAAGAGAGAGAGCTACTAGTGCGGCTGTCCCCCTCGAACACATTGAGTTTTACATAGGAAGTGTCAAGGAGGGAAGCCACAAGGATGATTTTTTCGTTCTAATCATGAAAGAGAAAGAATAAATAAACCAACTAATTAGAAACATAATTACGGCCACGAAAATATTCAAAAATTCAATTAAGCTGAAGAAAGCACAAAGCATTCATGCATAAATGACTAAGAACAAACCAGGCATGCCGAAAGCAAAGCAAAGCAAAGCACACAACTTGCAAAAATATGAAATAGGAAATAATAAAATACAACAAATAAAAGTAAGAACTGAGAGAACTGTGCAAAAAGTTGAGATCCATTTCGAAAGCACTCAACCGCATAAACAAACAAAATTTGCGCTAAATAATTTGACAATTACTCACATCCTCGAGAGGCGAAGGCAGCATGGATGGCTGGCCAGCTGGCTAGCTGGCTAGCTGTATGGCTCCATGGTTGGCCTTTGTTTCCATCGGGTGGCTATTACAGTTGAGTGAGGAACTATGTAAAACAGGACTCCAGAATCCTCTCCTCTCGCGCTCGCATCCTGCCGCTCTGTGGCTTAGACTTGCGACAGACCATTACATTTGCTAACGAGTGGAAGGCAAATTAAATCATTAGATGCTAGTAGAGATTAGAGCCACGGCGGGGAGGAGCCAATCCACTCAAAGAACCACTCAGCGGTGGGCGTGTAGAGCGCCGCACAGAGAGTCACTCAAAGCGAAAACCACCACCGTACCACAAAAACTGCCTCCACCACCACCATCACCATCACCGCCACCACCGCCACCACCAGAAGCAAAAGCAGGAGCAGCAGCAGCAGCAGCATCAGCATTTAGCTGTTGACTTGCCACAGGCACACAACACGGCACATCTGTTGGATTACCAACTCGGAGAAATCGGAAACAACCCTCATCATTACGCTTCTGGCTCTTGAGCGTGTGAGTCGTCGCGCGCGGATTACGCCCAGGATAATCGGACGTCGGACGACGGCAGCAGCGGCAGCACAGCAGCGTCCACCTCGGATATTGGCATCTCCGGATTCAGTCGATTGGCTGCCCTCAAGGTGACAAGACACGCAACGCGCAGTGAACCCTCAGTGAACTCGAACTCTTAGTGAACGCCCAGTGAATCCAAGACAATATACCCAAAGACCGAAAAATGGTCATGTTGCAATCGCCGGCGCAAAAGGCCAGCGATAGTGCGTCAGCCCAAAACACAGCCGTCGGTGGTCTGATGAGTCCCAACTCGAACCCGGACTCGCCCAAGTCCAACACCTCTCCGGATGTGGCGACTGTGGACAGTGTGATGTCCGGCGCAGGAGGTGGCACCACTCCGCCAGCGGCTAAGATTCCCAAGTTTATCA
This sequence comes from Drosophila teissieri, assembly GCF_016746235.2. NCBI lineage: Eukaryota > Metazoa > Arthropoda > Insecta > Diptera > Drosophilidae > Drosophila > Drosophila teissieri. The sequence goes on from NC_053032.1 coordinate 7,726,116, forward strand.
TCAGCACCAATGGCTCAGCAGTGGCGGGTAAACAGGAGCAGGAATTGAGGTACTCCCTCGAACGGCTAAAGCAAATGAGTAGTGATTCGGGCAGCTTGCTCAGCCGCTTGAGTCCCTTGCAGGAGGACTCCCAGGACAAGGAGAAGCCCAATCACAACAACAACAGCAGTCTAACTAACCACAACGCAATCAGCAATCCACGTCGCTCTCAATCCCCTCCAGCTTCGGTGGGATCCGTCAACTTCTCCTCCCCAGCCCAGCAGCGAAAGCTCCTGGAACTGAATGCCGTTCGGCACTTGGCAAGGCCGGAGCCACTGCAGCATCCACATGCGGCCCTGCTGCAGCAGCATCCCCACTTGCTGCAGAACCCGCAGTTCCTGGCCGCCGCCCAGCAGCACATGCACCACCACCAGCACCCAGCCCATCCTCACTCGCATCAGCATCAGCATCCACATCCTCATCCGCATCCCCATCCACATCCACATCCGTCGGCGGTCTTCCATTTGAGGGCTCCTAGCAGCAGCAGCACCGCCCCACCCTCTCCGGCCACCTCGCCCCTGTCGCCGCCCACTTCCCCGGCCTTGCATTCCGACCAGCAGATGAGCCCACCCATCGCTCCACCCCAAAATCCGCCACATTCCTCGCAGCCACCACAGCAGCAGCACCCGGTTGCCGCACCATCGGACATGGATCTCGAGCGGATCAAGCTGGTGGCTGCGGTGGCAGCCCGCACCACCCAAGCTTCCAGCTCCTCCGCCTTGGCGTCCGTTTCGAACTCCGTGTCCAACGCCAGCACCTCCATCTCCAACTCCAGCTCCGGCTCGCCCAGTGGCCGGGACTTGAGCGACTACGGATTCCGAATACAGCTGGGCGGCCTGGCGGCGGCGGCAGCTGCTGCGGCGGCCACTTCGCGACAGATTGCAGCAGCCACATACGCGAGGAGCGACTCCAGTGAGGAGCTCAACGTCGATGGAAACGACGAGGACAGCAACGATGGATCGCACAGCACGCCGTCGGTAAGAAATCAAGACTTAAGGGCCCTGAGTGCGACAGATTTCGAAAATTCATGTAGCAAGAGTTTAGATTGGGTGCTTTTTGCATTTTGATTTGGGTGTGCTAAATTTTTAAAATGTTTTAAAATAGATGGATGAGAATGATAGTTCTAAAATGAAGGTTCTTAGCGAATACATATGTGAAAACGTAAATACCCAATTCAATTTTGTATGTTTAAATTAATTACCCACACAGTTAGTAGCTTTTATTAGCTTCTTGCAAATTGGCTTATACAAATTAATTTTATGTTTTGCTCAGTTAACATTTTTATGCGATTTTGCATTCGCGTAATTGACACAATTAACACTTGGTCGAGAAATAACTTATTTTGTACAGTTTTTAACTTGATTTTGACATTTCAATATGGTTTTTTACTTTTTTCCTATCACATTTTTGTATGTTTAATTATTTTATTTCTTCTACAAGCTAGATCTTTACAAGCTAGATAGTTGATCAAAATAATATTTGTTGCTGCACTCTGTTTAGTATTTACATATAGCATTTGAACATAGCTGGCAAATAAAGAGCAATAATTGTTGTCAGTGATCTCATAACTTACTTTAACCTTTTACTTCCCTCCATATCAATTATCCTTGTAGGTCTGCCCAGTAGATCTGACGCGATCGGTGAACAGCAACGCCACGGCAAATCCGAGTTCGGCCACCACGAGTGCCTCCAGTGAACGCGATGCCGCCACAAAGCGGCTGGCATTTTCCGTGGAGAACATCCTGGATCCGAACAAGTTCACGGGCAACAAGCTGCCAAGTGGTCCCTTCGGCCATCCGAGGCAGTGGAGCTACGAGAGGGACGAGGAAATGCAGGAGCGATTGGATGACGATCAGAGCGAGGATATGTCTGGTGAGTAGGGATATTCATTTCGCAACATACTTAGACCCAGACCCCACACCCTGTGAGTCCACAACCACTTTGATGGTTAGCTGTCTGATTTGATTGAAATCGGAGGAAATTCAGGGCACGCCAACATGCACGTTCCCCCGAGTGACTCTGTGCAACACTCCGTGCTCGAGTACACGTCCAATGAAATGAGGATGGGCTGGACACCTGCAAACAGCTCTGCTTCCCATCCGCATCTCCTTTTTTTGTGCCCGGGATTCCTGTGGGGGGTTGAAGGCACATGTTATATTTATACTGCTGCTTGTATCGTTTTTGTGTATGTTTTGATTTTGAATTTGCCTTCAGTTCTGCCAGCAGCACCCTCGAAAGCTGCGACTCTGCCATTTCGAAGGCCCTGGGATTTTTCGTGTTGCCTGCTTTCCGGCACAAGTCACGTAGCTACGGGTGTGTTGGTGCTTGGGTGGTGTGTTTATGTTGGCCATGAAAGCATTTATATTTTGCGTATATTCAATAGCAAACAAATGCGCAAATGCCAGAGCAACCAAAAAAAAAAAAGAAAGGATCTCCGATTTGTGAGGCTGGCACTCTGCATTTTTCCAACGCAAACTTGTTTAGACCGAAAAAGCTGCACTCATATCCAATAAGGATTTTCAATAGAATCGCTTTTAATTGATTGATTGATGTTTTAATTGGGGAAAAGCCATTGCTAGCTGGGAAGCTAAATTCTCTTTTTCACTCACTCACTCTCTGTTTCCCCCTTCCAACTGTTTGTCTTGCTGCGGATCAGGTTTCGGGTTCCCAATGATTTTTTCGATGCCTTTGCTGCCTTTTTTCCTTCGATGGCTGGCTAAAATTTTGCTGAAAATTAATTGATTTTCATGCTTGGCTCGTTGCAAAGAAATTGCTCAAATAAAAATTTGCAAATTTGATTGAAGTTGTTGTGGGCGGGGGGCATGGCGATACCATCGCTAAGCCACTGGCCAAAACTCCAAAAACAGGAAAAAGAAAGTAAATGCTTATGGGGTTTTGGCTGATGGAGCTTAAGTTCAAATTCTATGTGGCTTGTTTGAACGCTGCTCATGATCTGATTATGAAACGAGTTGATGACTTGGCAAATAGGTTTGGATTCAACGGAAACGATATTAATATGATCGCACTTCGGACTACCCACAATTCGGTTTGCATCACTCTGTAAATTACTCATTAAAACTTTATTCACATAGTGAAGCATTATTTTTACTAGCAGGTTCTTACTTTTTAAGAGGTTGGACAGATAAGCAAACATAAACTGTTAATCAGGGTATTTCTCGCTAAGATGAGTTAATAATGATGTTTAAATAATTTTAAATTATACTCGTAATGTGTTGTTAGCCTTATTTGACAGAAATCCTTAAAAAAGTATGAGAGCAATTTACACTTAGGAATTTGTTTAAGTCGTTGACAATATTTAAAGCATTCGAAGCTCGATTGCATTCCGATCGGCTGCAATAACCCATTCTCTTTGGTCTCTTTGAAGCTTCCGTATTTGTGTTTATCCAAGAAGCAATGTTCAATTTATATTGCCAATTAATTAACCTGTTTTAAGCCGCCGCACTACGACTGCTCTTAATGGGCAATTCGTTAAGCGCTTATGTTGAAAATTATAAACCCGGAAAATGGCGGAAAATGGCGTTTCGCCGACTATAGTGGAATAGCCATTCACATCGCTGCCACATTCACATTCACATTCACATCACCATACACATCCACATCATTATCAACGACACATTATCGGCCATTTCGGACTGTCGGCTTTGCTGTTTGCGCATTTGTGTTTGTGTTAATAAAACACAATTAACTTCATCAATGGCGGGCGAGGGCTGCGAACATAACTGCTAATAAAACCGACTCAATGGCCGCGCCAACGACCCCATGAAAGGGGGTTGGGATGTGGATGTGTAGGTGGGTCAGGATGTGCAGTGGAGTGGTGGAGAGCACTGAAATGGAGGCAGACAGTCGACAGTCAGGCGGGGCAACTTTGCCACGATAATGATGTTGGAAATGATTATGGTGCTGCCAGTTTACAGCAACCCCAAGGCAGCATACTCACCCACACACACAGACAGAAGGCATATAGACAGACAGTCAAGTGCGAGTGTGTGTGTGTGTGCATCACGCATACGCACTGTTTGCCGGCTGGCATTCAACGACTGTTGCTTGGTGTTGCTGTAGTCATTAATTAGCAAGGTACTTAATTACCGCACATTCATTAGGCGCTTCAATGGAGCTGTCGCACACACACACTTATTCAGAGAGAGAGAGAGAGAGATTTAAGCACCCACCTCCAACCCCCTGCTTTACGTTCTACTGGGAAGAGGTGTTAATGCCTTCGCATCGGTTTAGATTAGCGTAATTATGCGGCCCTTTGTCATTGCGATTAATTAGATTTTATGTCACCAGGACACTCGCTCCTTTCGCATTTAACTTGGGGCATCTGCAGCTGGTTAATAATTCAAAAATATTACGCATACGCCGGGGCCAACTGCAATTCTCGAAGGAGCCATTCATTGCGTTTCAGGCGCAGCAATTTGCATTTCATTTAAATTGCAAAACGTAAAACTAACAACACGAGCTAGGCACACTTGCAACAATAAAGCCACATATTGTCTGCATAATCCAGATAGCCAGAAAAGCAACTGAAATGCGCCCCAAAAGTCATATGAAAAAACAAGCGATAACCGGACTGAAGTGGGCAAGGGGCGGGAAAATCCGGGGGTGGCCGACATTTAAATGTGGGCGGTACAGGAATGGAGGATGGAGCACAAACACACAGGCCGTACAACCAACCCCGAAAAAAAATGTAAAATGGCTGCGAAAAACTTTTATTCTTTTTCAGCACTCCATTTGGCGCTCTTTCTCGATCGCTCTCTGGCGCTCTCTCTCTCTCTCTCTCTCGTGCGCTTTTATGGGCGACAGGACTCTGGGGAGTCCTGTGTCTGAGTCCCTGTGTGTGTGTGCGTGTGTGTGTGTGTAATGCCGAGCTCCATTTCGCCTTCTTGCAGTTGCCGTAAAGTCAAGTTAAGCGACAATTTCCAGAGCCAGAGAGCTCGGCCCGGTTTTACGAGTATATCCGTCCATCAGCCACTCATTTATTATTTTATGAAAATGGCAAAATGAGACGACAAATGCTCCCCGGGGTCGCATTGGCCAGGCGGATGCGATTACAATGATTGCCCCGGCACAAAGAACTTAAAATTTATAAGCCATTTCAAGCGAGCCCCTGTGTGTGTGGGCTAAATTATGCGCCAGTTTGTGGTAATTAACACTCGGATTTCATAATTAAGTTTAAATTGTATGTTGTAATTTCAGCTACCATCTGTCCTTCGTCCCTTTGGAAATTTCACTCCCCTTGTGAGTCCCTCGCTTTCAGTCTCCTTGACTCCGCAATATCATCAGCATTGCTTATGAAGTGCTTTCGTCATAATTATAATTAACAGCAGCCATTTTGATAATGGCAGACACCAGACAGATAAGAATTTCGTAATGATTCTTGCTTTTATGGGCATTCAGCTTAAATTATGCACCGGGTGGATCGACTTAATCGAGAAATGCTCTTTTAAATGAGGTGGATTAAAACTGTTGTGTTTAATAAATGAAGGAAATTTGTTATTAAAGTATAAAGTTATGATAATTAAATGACAATAATCCATCCCGTGTGTCTAGCATTCAAGTACAACAAGATGGGGTTTCTTATTGTTGTTGTACCAAGAAGTTATTCATTTTAAGCTTGAGGATAATCATAGAAAGTAAAGGAAAATTTCCAGGCGCGTAATATTCAGATTACCCTACGCAAATATGCATAATCCTTTCAGTTTAATTAAACGTCAGCACAAATATTGAACATGGTCCGACGGGCTTTCCCCATCTTCCACCCCCCTTCAGTACCAGACATCACGCATACGCCACGTTGCAGCTCTCGGTTGAATGGTCAGCGTAATTAGGCGCCATGGCTCGTCCTGCAAAATTGTGGCTGCAACGCTTATTAGCAGCGCTGGCTTTTCCGCCTCCCCTCCCGACTTTCCCGACATTCTCGTCTGCCCTTTGAACTTTCCCCATTTGTTTGGCAGCGCATTAAGCGTGTCTGTCTGGCTGTCGATTTTCGCCGTTGGTTTTCGGGGCTGTTAATTCAATTGACTCAAACCAATTGTGGTCAGGGCCAGTCGTCGACTCGAATCGGTTAGATTTTGATGGGGCTGGCGGGCATCTAATGTGCCATTAATGCATATCAAAGTGCCTGCAAACACTCCACAGCCCATTACCAGCGGTAAATGGTAGTGTGCCCACACTGCGGATGTCTCGAAATTCGTTAAATATTAAATGAAGCGTTCACGTTAATTTTCGGTTTAATTGCCGGCCAGTCTGCGGTGCACTCTTAGGCGCACTCGCCACTCTGCGCCCTCTAATTTCATGCAAACACGGCCAATCATGTTGGCCAATTAGCAGCGCCATCGCGAGCATCCTTGACGGAGGGTTGACACTTTTGCCGACCCTTTTTCGCCCGGCTGAATCGATTCCGCAGCTTTGAAAGGGGTTCACCGCAAAGTTGCCCAACGCCCGCAGAGAAATTTGTTAACAAGCGAAGTTCTTAGCGGCTTACAATATTTTCGGTTACCGAATTTGGCTTACTATTGCATAATATGACGCAATCAGACCGGCAAAAAGGTATTGCCGTAATTGGTAACTGATATTTCGGTGAAAGGCACACCCACGGACACAGTTGGCCAGTTGGCCAGTTGGCGAGCTGCCTTAATTGAATTTTGATTGTCGAATCATGGCAATCGACGGAGCCAGACACTCCGCCCTCGGAAAATTGCGGACTGGTCATCCGGCAGTCACATGTGCCAACATGTGCCGAAAAATTCCAATTAATCGAACAATGATGCGGTGGTCGAGGTGATTGATTTCCGTTTGCCAATCCCCCAGGACATTGCCATTTGTCTGTGATGGATGGTCCTACCCTGTTGACTTATGCAAAAAGAGAGACACGCAGAACTGAAGACCCAATCTCCTCTTTTTTCTTGCAGCCCAGGATCTGAATGACATGGATCAGGACGATATGTGCGACGATGGCAGCGATATCGACGATCCCAGCAGCGAGACAGACTCCAAGAAGGGAGGCAGTCGTAATGGGGATGGAAAATCCGGCGGCGGCGGCGGAGGTGGTTCAAAGCCTCGACGAGCTCGCACCGCCTTCACATACGAGCAACTAGTTTCCCTGGAGAACAAGTTCAAGACCACCCGATATCTCAGCGTCTGCGAGCGGCTGAACTTGGCCCTCAGCTTGAGCCTGACGGAGACGCAGGTGAGCAATGCTTATATACTTTAGTATAGAGAGTCGCAAAATCTAGAAAAGATAGGTATATATAGGCAAATGTTAGCTGAAGCGAAACACAAAAGTCTAGAAATTGATTTGCAGTGTGATAATTCGGAACCATTGAATAAAAACAAAAGAACACAAACAAAAGAAAAGTTAACATTTGATGCAGTAGTACTAAGTTTACGCCTTTACATTTTATTAAAACTAGTTGAGTTAAAATATCTGTTATTATAAAGGACGTTTATTAATGTTTCACTGCAATGAAGATTGCACTTCCATCTACCTGGTAGTCACATACACATTTCTTCTAAATTGTAATATGCAAAAGCTTAAACTAGAATACGAAAAATAAAATCTTTTTCAACAATGCCATTTCCCATCACGCTTTTCCAGGTTAAAATCTGGTTCCAGAACCGCCGCACCAAGTGGAAGAAGCAGAACCCGGGCATGGACGTGAACTCCCCCACCATTCCCCCGCCCGGCGGCGGCTCCTTCGGACCGGGGGCGTATGCCAGCGGACTCCTGTACTCGCACGCGGTGCCCTACCCGCCCTACGGCCCCTACTTCCACCCCCTAGGCGCCCACCACCTTAGCCACTCGCACTCATAAAATTGCAAGATGCAACAGCGATTGTTGCAACTGTTCGAAAAGCGAGGCAGGACGGAGGCGGGAGGGGCAGGTCCTGCGGCCGGAAGTGGATCACTGGGCAAAAGTGGATCCCAAGGATAAACTGTAAATGTCAAACTGCTTTAAGTGTGTGTTTAGCGTTTAGTTCGGCCAGAGATTTCTTTTGGTACTTCGATTCCTTTGATTATCCGCTGTATATAGTTTTTGTAAAATATACCTACTAGTGCTAGTGCTTAGAACCTCGAATGCCATATCTAGATTTAAATTATACAATTACCTGTAGCGTTTAAGTGGCAAGCAAAATCAAAAAGAGCAAACAAAAAATTGCATAAATGTCAAGTGAAAAATAAACATTTTGAAAACTACCCAGAGCGAATGTGCATATATGTTTACTCAAATATCGGATGATCGCCTTTGGGGGATGCGAGGGCACAGAAGCGATGTGTGTGTGTATCGTGTGAAATGGCAGGACAACAATGCTAAGTCAAGTGTAAAATTTTAAATTTGCTTCTCATTTGCCATCAGGGGCTCAGGCGGCACTCAGATACCCAGCTACTCACACCCGGCCACTCAATTATGTGGCAAACGGATGCGAATACGAAATTTCTTAATCCGCTTTGGGTGTATGGATGTTTGGGTGACACAATGCTCCTGGCCGCCGCCGGCCGTCTGTCTCTCTCTGGCCGGATATATCTTCCTGTTCCGGTGAAGTCGGGCGGCGAGAGGTTGTCAAAACAGTGACAAGCAAATGAATAAATTCACGCGCACACACCTCCGGCCCATTGATATTATAATCGCCTCAGGGAGTGTGCGTGTGTTCGGGCCAAGATGCGTATAATTGAAACAGAAATCGAGAAATCCATGCATGACCGGTCATTTGGGCCCGGATTGACTGCGCCTGCCGCTGACATCGGAACCCAAACGCAATCAGAGCGAGTGGATCCGGGAAAATCCGTTTATATCTATTACCACCGGACTCACTCTGTTTTTTGAGCGGGTGCATTCGGAAGTATTTCGTTTTATGCCGCCGCGTTCTGTCATTTCGCCTAAATAATTTATTAACAATTTTTGCTTTTACATTTGTTTAAAGCTTTGCTTAAGTACTTTGCAATTAGTCGCCCAAATCCTGTTTGCACCGCACGCCCACACATGCACGTATCCTTCGCAAGGACGCGCGTGTGTTGGTGTGCGGTAATTTCTGTAAATGTAAGTCGCTAAATTATTCAGCTGCAGACATGTGAGCAAATTGAAACAGCAGCAAGGGGGGAGGGTGGTAGTTGTTTAATTTGCATAAAATTAATGCTTATTTTAGTTGCACACACTTTATCCCGAAAACTTTTAGCGGAGGGCAGAGCGAAGTGGGGACACGAAAGCAGTGCGCACTAGCATTCTCTTGGGTTTTCTAAAGCAAAAATCAAATCTGCAGCCCATAAATTACTGTATATCCTCATATCCCAATGGATACTTAATCCATAAAGTTAATTAATGAGTTTTATTAGACATTGAAATTGTGGAGATTGCAAATCTGAATTATATCTAATATAAAATGGTTTCTAATTACCGCTTAGCCTTTTGGCTAAGGGTAAAGAAAGCCAATAAAAAAAAGCAAGCTGTATCAGTATTTCTACCAAACTAGAAATTTTTATGTTTCAATCACAACGAAGGTGATTTAATTTTTTTCGATTAGACTATATGACTGGGTATACTAGGTTCGTTGAAAAATATGTTGCGGTATAAAGAAGCGCCATGTCCGCCTATTCGTCCGTCTGTCTGTCCGTATGAACGGAGTGAGTTCGCGAATGAAGGAAAATGGAGGAAAACATACAGCTGTATGTACCCGTTACTCATAGTGTAATAGGGTATACTGGGTTGGTTGGAAACTATGTTACGGCAGAAGAAAGCGTAACATGTCCGCCTATTCGTCCGTCTGTCTGTCCGTATGAGCGGAGTGAGTTCGCGATCCATAGAAGCTAGAAATTTGAGATGTTGTGAAAGTTGGTTGCAGAACGTTTCCACACTCACCCTACGGATTTTGAAATATGCTTAAAAATATTTCGTTTTATTATTTGGGTTGCCAATTCCTATTGATAAGCAAATAACAATTTGGACACGCACACCCACACCACAGCTTTGAACGCTTTAAGATTAGATAGACATTTGACACTGCTGTCATAAGCAGACAAAATACCGATGGAACACGTGCACACAAAATTCCAATCTAGAAACAAATCATTTTGCTTGAGTAAAACATAAAATATCGGCGCTCTTTTAGTTTACGAAAACAACATTTGAAATTGGCTAAATTGAGTTGCAGAATATAGACCAAAAATGCTTTCTTATTTCTGTTTTATCAAATCTACTATACGAGTAATTGATATAGGGAATGCACATTCAAAAAATATTTTTCTTTGACATTTTGATGGGAACTTTCCTGCTCAACCAAGAATTAAAAAGAATTTATTAAAATATTTAATTAGGAACAAATTTCTTGCTTTTTTAAAGCTTCAGAAAATTTCCCTGCGTAATCTAAGTTATATAAAATACGATTATATGCTTTCCATTCCAATTCGTTCGCAATTCAGATCTCCACAAATAATGCAACTTAGTTTGTGGGAAATAAGATATTACTTTAAACAGAGCTTCCTAAGCCCTAATACGATTTGAAATTTATACGCTGGGGGTGTAAATTAGGCCTGACAAAAACGCCTCGCAAATCAGTGAAACGATAAATTAACGCCGGGTCGGCTGGCGTTAAGCTACCCTTAACGAGGCCCAAATGCCTCCAAACGCAAATCCAAGACAATTGCTTTTCAATCCGGAGTCCGGAGTCCGGAATCCGGAGTGTCGCAGCCAGCGGAAGGAAGTTGTGGAACTTTCGGTGTCACTCTCCGAAGATTTTCCGCAGAATCAAAACACAACACTCACACAATTAAGTCGTTTTCCCCGCCCGCCCATTTCCCATTAATCCGCCGAGCTGAGTTTTCCGTGAATTTGAGTTGGAATTCGATTTTGATTTCGAGCAGTGTTTTGTGGGCCGAGCTGCGAGCTTCGAGCTTCGAGCTTCGAGTTGAGTTCAGTTCCTTTTTTGTTCACGCGTTTCAGAAGGGCCTTCTTATGCGCCTGAATGGCTCCAGATTACGCATACATCACATCCTCGTCCTCCAAGTGAGTATGTGCCCAAGTTGCGTTGGTGTGAGCAGCGTTTAATCTGCCCCATTGACTTCTCTTCTCTGGAGAAAACCCACTGCTCCTCGCTGCCGCGGACAAACCATCCCCTTAGCTGGTGGGTGCTAGTAAATTTTATGCGAATATTTAGTTTGCCCTCTTTATCGGCGCGGCTTTATCGAAACTTATTGTGTTTGTTTAATTGAATTTGGATTGCTGCGACAATTTCGCGACTGAGTGCGCTCCAAAAACTCTGCCGAAGCGTAGATAAATAGGGATCCGGGAAACTACTCCTCCGCCGGGTCTCCCTGTCTAATTGGGAGTGGTAGATAAAGTTGCGACTTAGTTTAGTTCATTTAGTCCGCTATTCGCTGGCGCGTCCATCTGTTTCTCTTGCTGCAATTAAAATTTAATAAGTGCACCACGCCCCAAACACCCCCTACTCACTATGTATGTATACATATGCGGCTCATATAAATGATGGCCTGAAGTTGACATAAACAAGCTCCCAAGAGTCCTTTTGCCGAAGTTATATGACAGATTTGTGCAGAGCGTTTTGATGAAGCTCGGGTCGGAAGGTCGCACTGGTGCAAGGACGAAGGGCCGGAAACGCTAAAGTGTCACCAGGGAGCGGACGGGTGGGTGGCTGGGCGGTCGGCTGGCACATGTGTCTTCGGTCACAATCGCCAGGGGGTGGGTTCCGCTGAGCCCTTTGTTGTTTTCCGGGCGAATCACATTTTGATGATTGTCAATGTGACTTTAATGCCATCTCTCAGCTTCAGGGCGCCGTAGCCCCGACCTCTTTTCCCAAGGCACGTGCAAAAGGGCTGTCCCAGAGACACTGATCGTAATGCTGACATCTGTGGATTAAATTGCAATTTGTGCTCATGTAATATTGAAGCGCAGTGCTGTACTGTAAGTGTAACGCGTTTTCTCCCATTGTTCGCGCGAACTTAACTGGTTCGGTTTGTGTTCCCCATTTTGCCGGGCTATTAATATTTGAAATTGCGCATGGGCAATAAAACTGTAAAAAACCGCCTTTGTACTGAAAGTTATTCTTGATGTTATTATGGTCGATTAGGGGAGGGGATTGGAAAAAGGCAAGTCCTATATACGAGTATAAACGGTGCTACTATTTAAAGCCAGAGACTTATGGAGATATTTCTTTTATCCAGTATTCTTATTCGACTGTAGAGTTCAGCTGAAAAATAATTCCCCTCTTGAAGACTGCCAAATATATAAATATTTCACAAATATTTCACTACATATATGCATCAAGCATTCGAACATTAAAATGCCTCAGGGCTGGTAAGTAGTAGACTGCTTACTATATTTGTATCCAATGCAAATACGTCACTTTACAAATGCGGGAGTCCAATCTATATACTATACTTATTAATGTTTTAAAATCAGCCCCTAAAGTCTAGCATCTAATCTTTACTCCATGTTAGTGGCTTGGGTGCGTTCGAAAAGATACTTCGTACAAGGCTTATTCAGGACTTGTAAATGTGGATATTCCATAGACAAGATCGAAGGCCGATTCCCACATTTCCGCTGGCCAATTGAGTGGCCAACTGATTGGCATTTAGGCGTCGCACGCGCCGCCAGTTCATCATCGTCCCGATCAGGCTCACCTGTCAGCCTGGATGATTGCTGCGTTCCACTGTGAAGGGCGTCGCGAATTCACCCAAATTGAACGTGTGCCCGCCCAGCTTGGCCCGTCTGCCCGAATATTTCGCAGTTAATTTCCCGGCAAAGCGTGGCGAAATGAGGCACAAAGCCCGGCAGTTTCGAGACTCCACTACGGGCCTTTTCGCCGATTTTATTTGGTGAGAAAACATTTACGCACTAATTTCTGGGCATTGACTGGGCCACCGGTCCTCCTCCCTCTCTTCCTCCTCCTCCTCCTTCACATCCTGCTCCCTTGCCCATTAGCCCTGTGACCAGAAACCAGTTGCATGCCAATTGGTTTGCAATTTGCTGCGCTTAGCAGGGGGCGGGGTGGGTGGTGCCTGGTGGCCGGGGGAGTGCGTACTAGTGGGTGGCTTGGGTGGCAGTGGGTGGCAGCGGCCTTGGCGGGGTTGGCCGCAAATAGCGCACGCGTAGCTGCCCGACGCGTGGCCCAATTACGCGGTTAAATGCATTCAAATTGAGTTGTTTATACTGCGGGCGTGTGCTTGGGCGCGGTCATCTGGGGATCGCTCTGCTCCGGAGTCAGAACTGCCCAATTGGCGTTTTTTTGCCAAACCTAACAACAATCTTGAACCAGTATTAGTCACTTCATAAAAGCTTTTTGTTGTGTATTTCGGAATCTTTGTTATTTTTTCCATAGTAACGAAGATGTGACAATTTAGTTACTCGTTACCCATTACATTTTAATTTAGGATAACCACTTTTGATAAGACTAATCGACATGATTTAGACTGTTGATAGTATATTAGATATTATGGCAACTGTGGATCATAAGAACAAAACCTTGGCAAATTTGTACAAATAAATAAGAATGCTTTTTTGGAAGTGCCATGGCCTAGCTATTTTTGGTACCTCATCTTTGGTACAAAGCTGTTGCTCGGCATACTTATGTGGACGCCGCTGGCGAATCCGTTCCAGTTACAGTTGTTGCCATTGTTTGAGCCCGCAAAGCGCCACGCGGCCGGAGAGCATTGTTCACGGGTTTTGGGCAAGTGTCGGGCAGGGCCACCCTTTAACCTACCAGTGGCAGTGGCAGTGGCAAACATAAAACTATCAGCATTCCGAGTGGCCAGAAGTTGCCACCAACTGGTTGATTATTTATGTCATTGCTACCCTTTAGCCGGGCTTTCTTGGCAAATCCGCTTAAGTGTGACATTACAGGCGAAAGCAAACAAAGCCGGCACATAATTAAAGGAGCTGCCGCCAACTTTACGGGCAAAGGACTTGTCCATGTCTATAAGAATTCTAACAGAAAGAACACTGTAGAGAAAGTTGGTTGAAAGGTGCAGATGTTGTATACAGTGAGTTCTATGCTTTCAGTTTGCGACAAAAATTGTATGTTCGAAAAGCAGATACTTCTCTTTTAATAGGATTTTAATTGCTGTTCCTAAACAAAACTTAGGAAATGTATTAAATAACTTTTATCAAATATTCATTTTTTTATTTTTATTAACATTTTTCATTTTTATTAACAGCTACCAAGTAGTTTTCCAATTTCCAATTTGACAGCTAAAATGGTTCAACGTTTTCTTTCTGTGCACTGCAAGAAGGATGGCAGGAAGGAATGGATGGAACCTCCTGGCAGACAACAAACTACAGCAATTATAATACGCGAATTGCGGCGGAACTAAGCAGCCACAAAGGAGCAGAAAGTATCTTTTGATGTTGCGCTTACAAGGATTAATTTATTTGCATTTGCCCTGAACAAGTGTCCCTGTCATCCTGTTGACTTTCAAGCACTCCTGGGCCCCACCAGGCTGCCCAATCTTCCATCAATTTATTTAATTTATTCGTTATATCCGACTGACTACGGCTACGGCCATGGAACTCAATTACAGGGCCACCTCTCAGATTGCTGGTATTTCACCTTTTCTGCCAAGTCGGCTTCATTTGTTGCGCTAGATTTTTCTCAATCACATACGAACGGAGCGAACGGAGTCCCCGGGGACTCGCAGGGGAAACTAGTCCAGACACATCTGCGGTGGCTCGGGCTCCCAAATAAACTTGGCTAACAAAGAGGACATTTGCAAATGGCTTTGGTTTGCTGCCTTGCCAGCCGTAATGAGCAGATTTGTTTTAATAAGAAGGACTGCAAACTAAGCGCCCGGCCTGGCCTCACTTGGCAGTTTTAAAATGAGCAGCCCGACCGGTAACTAATTGCGAGCGAGATCCGCATCTGCATCCGCATCCGCATCTGGATGCGGATCCGAATCTGGATAGAGCACTCATCCCCCTTTCAACCAATTCATCCCATTTTTAGCGTCGGGCGGCGAGCTTAACAAATCGCTAGTCCGCAAAATGAATGAGTCTTCGCAGGGGATGCTGCTAATGTGCTCGTTAAAGTTTTCCGCTGGCAGGAAGTGAGCAAAAAGATGCGACACCTGCAGAATACTCGCATCTGGTCGTTATGACAATGCATCGCATCAACTGGATGTGCCAAAATTGTCAAATAATTATCGCAGCCACTGCTGGTGGATGGTGAAGCCAGTTCAGCAGTTTTTAATCTGGCTATTTTCAAGGCCGATAATAAGGCAAATAGTGCATCTGACAACATTATTAAAACCTCTGCTGTTGCTCACAATTATTACTAGATATTAGTTGAAAAACGGAATCTTTTGAAATACAAAATAAAGGATGGTAATTTATGTATTTTTAAAACGTAATTCGGATGGTTTATCCCTGTTTATAATTTGACTCAGACTTTCAGGTGGTCTTACATAGATTTTAAACATTTGAAATAGATTTTCCAATTAAATAATAGCTAATTTATTTAAAATATACTTTCATTAAACAATTTGCATTTTAATATAAATTTTCGGAACAGCTATAACCAATGGAATAGGTTACAGGAAGTAAGGTAGCGCTATTTACCAATTTGTTTTATATTTCAAAAAAGGAATTTAGCTACAATTATTCGGCGGACATCACTGCACAACACTGCTGAAACACTCTGATCCTGATCCCGCTTTTCGCTGGTTGCCAATAGCGTTGCTAATTAGCGGATGGCCCGACCTCAGGTCGTTATATCTATTGGTTTTCCCCTATCTATTTGCTGTCCATTGTTCGGGCGTTCGATTTTCGGGCATCAGCGTGAAAATGGGATTGCTAGAAAATGTGGCCCGGAAAAGGGACCGGACCGAGAAAGAAAACTAACCCTTTGGACAAGTAGAAGTTCTTTCGGATGAGCGCACGCAATTCAATTCTAAACTAACAACTTAATCCTTTATTCAATTTGAAACCCATTAAAAGGACATTGCTTATCCTTTTAAGTGAATGCAAACAGCTTTTAATGTAAATAGGAAAACGAGATTGATGCCAGAGAGTTTGCCAATCTCCCCAGCTGAATCTGCATTCGGTCTGAGGAAGTGGAAGTGGAAGTGGAAAATTAAAATGCAATCGGTAACCGGTTCGATTTTGGCCGAACGGCCAATTGACATTTGCAACCGCACTTAAGAGCCAGGCGCTCCGGTCCGGTTTGAGCATCCGCATCCACACCCGCATCGGAATCCGACTCCGAATCCTTGTACCGGAATCTGGAATCGCACTCGAGAACAAATCGAGAAGTGTTGGCTGGTCGAGACGAGGTGAGGCGACTGAATTCCATTTGAATATTTCATGCTGTTGTGGTGGCAAAAATTTTAAATCGACTCAAGTCAAGTGTGTGGGGCTGCCGAAATCAATCTCGATTTGTGTGGTAACCGAATTAACATAGGATCTGGAGGCAATGTAAGTGTAAGCCACTTGCCGCAGAGTCGGTTGCATTTGCTGCTTAGTGTCGCCCCAGTCAGCTCCTCCTCCTCCTCCTCCTCCGCCTTCTCCTTTTCCTCCTCCACTTCCAGCCACTTATCCATGTCTCCCTGATTCTGATTACGGTTGCGATTCCGATTCCGATTTTCCTGGTTTTGTTTGAGCTATGCATTTGGCTCTTAATACCTTCAAGTTTACTTTTTTAAATGTATTTTATATTTGATTCCGGCAACGCACCATCAACACCACCAACATCGCCAGCATCGCCACCATCCCCACGTTTTCACATTTTCCACTTCCCCTGATGAGGAAATCGTCCCAAAACCAGGGCCACTAAGTAGAGTTTGGGAAATTCACCATGTGCACTCACGTAGTATAATTTACCCTCCTCGGCACAAAAAAAAGAAAAAACTTAGCTGCAAGTGTTTCGTTTTCTCCTGTTTCCTCTTCTTCTTTTTTATTTTAAGCAGTGCGCCTTTTTTGATTGCCTTTTGTTTTGCCTGCCGCCCATTGTTGTTGCCCGTAATGGGTGATGCTGGGTTTCCTGGAAAAGCCTTCGGGATGGGACCAAAAAGAACTTTCCTGTAGCCAAGTGCTTTGGAACATTGTAGCATTTCGTGTGGGCTACATTTTTCGAAGGAAACTTGACCCAGAGGGGCGTATCACACAAAGCTTGTATCAAGGATATGGAAAAGTAAAGGTGTAAACACTTGGAGAAATATATAAGTACATATATCTATCCGAAACAGGCGGTTTTTCAATTAGTGGTCTTATATTCTAATATTTTACATATTTTCAAAGGAAGATCTTTAAAATTGGAGAAAGTGGCAGTGCAGAGGAGTTGGAGACACATATGGTAAATAGAAATAGAATATGGAAGAAGACTAATTTTGAGATTGCTCCGTAGCGGCACCTGATGGTTAACTTTATTGTAATTGCACTCACTGGGAGTTGGTGGGCGTGGCAATCTTCTGATACTGTTACATACCTTCAGCGCATTATTATGGTTATACAAGGAACTTGCTATAAATGACATCACCTGTACCCATCACGCACTAGATTTTTAATTTGTTGTATTTATTATTTAGCCCTGTGGCAATAACAATGCTATTGAACACAACAACTCAACAGTCGTTAATAAGGATACTTCCCTATGTCTACTCCATCACACGATTGAATACAATGTCCTGTAGTTTCCCAATTGGATTGTCCTCCTGCAAAGTGGACCTACCCCTCTTAGGCTGCAAACTGTCCTCGACCAGGCTGAACAAACAACAATATTTGGACACGCGACTCGTTGGCCACTTGAGCTGAGTTCCGAATGGGAAGATGACAGATTTTGGCAGGAGACAACAAACGGAGAGGCAAACAAACATCGGAGGGATATAAATGTCAGCGAGTCAATGCTGAACAAACAAATAAATGTAAATAAAGGGAAATAACAGAAATATTAAATGTTACCCCGAAGGGATGGCCCTCACTCACCTGTCGCAAGTCCCAGCAGAAATCTCGGAAAAATGTCGCAAGATGAGCCAATCCTTTGCAGGCTTATGGCCACTTATCCCTGTAGCAGCTGAAGTGGGGACACAGTTGGCAGGACACTAATAAGCAGCCAGTCGATCGGGTCAACTGGCGGAGCTTGGGCTAACTTCTTATCTATAAATGGCCATAAGCCACGAAACGAAATGCGTGTCCTTTTTGTGTCCTTTTTTCGGACACTTACTTTATTCTGCCATTTTTTTCTGGTTAGCTGCCACTTGGTCTATCATTAAGACCCGAATTTCAACACATTTGTGCGCATAATCCCTTAAGGCTCTTTAAACTTTACACACTTTTCAGATGTCCACCTTCCCCGAAAAAGGACACAATTTGCGCTTTGCTGTACCGGAAAAAAATCCAAGTAAATCCTTTTTCCCGCAGACTGTTGAAATAAAAAATTCCTGTGGAAACGGTTAAAAACATCAAGACTAAAAGGCGCAGGCATTATGATGGGTCTTGAGTTTTAATTGAGTGTGTGAGCGGGGAATGGGCGAGGCGGGGGTCATCCTGGCCAAAGGATGGCCCAAACTGTGCTAAAACAATTTGCAACGTGTATGTGTGTGTTTTGTGCCCAATTAGAGTTGCAGCAGCGGTCACTTGAAGGACAGGCGAAAGTTTCATGGGACGGCCCGAAACTTTTCCATTCACTCCTCAAGTATGAGTAATTGAATCCCACTCCATGGCCAGATTTGCTCTCGGACTCCGTTCCAGAATATGCTAATTATCGGCTTAGGCGCATTTTTCAATTAGGACTGCCAAAGTTTTTCCCCAGCAACAAATTAATTTAATTACTAACAAAAACAATTGCCGTCCAAAGATGCTAAAGAGGATGTCCTTTCTGCACAGAGAATATATTGATCTGCGATCTCGACCAATTCAAATGCACAGAAAAATTGTGTTTATCACATAACATTTACTTATGTATATATCTACAACGTGGATTCGTTACCTAGACTCAAATAATATTATAATTCGTAAAACCCCAGAACTGTTTTGGAAATTCTTCTACAAAGCTTGTGCCTATTTGTTTGTAATAGGATCTGTGTATTTAGAATCGTGACTAATCGCAAGGTAGGTTGTAAACGGAAGCGCACCAAATTCGATGATGAAAGAGAGGCCGAATGTGTGACATAATTGCGCCATTGCGCCATTTGCCACGCCATCCCGCCGCATCCTGCCACGTCCTGTCATGTCCTGGCACATCCCGGAACGCTCTGGCGCCCCGTAATAGGAGCCGTAATTCACGCCGCAGCATGCCTAATTATAAAATTAGTTATGGCCCGGCGGCCAAACGATGCTCGCAAGTCAATTAAACAAATAACTGGCGACGATTCCCCCCGAGGCGCAGTAATTCGCCATCCACCCTGCCAGAAGCGCCAGCAATTGATTTATCAGTCGACAATTTGGCATGCAAACAACGCGGAGACCCGTAAAATGATCCATCTATCCGCCGGAGGCCTGCTCTTATATTGTTGACAGCTCGTCAGCTAATTACACGCCACAATAACTTTAATAACTTTGCAGCCGACTCGTCTTCGGCTTTCGGCTTGTTCCCTCTATATATGTATGTTTATACTTTTGTCATCAACACTTCGACGGGCTAAACATTTTAATTAACTGGAGGCGTTCTCGGCTGCGTCTCCTTTCTTTTCCCCGCAAGTTTATGACTACTTAACCGCTGCTCATTTCACACTTGCCCCGGCGTGGAGCCCGGCTCTCCCATCATCCCCCCTAATCGATTTCGGCTTTCATCGCAAAGTGGCAAACAATGTTTCATAATTTTAACGCTCTGCCGGCGGCAGTGCTTCCTGTTTCGAAACGGAGTCCTCCGTCTGCACCGTCTGCCCCGTCTGCTCCTTGGCCCGAGTCCATCGTTATTTCCTGCAATTTATGACGCATAAATAAACTGAATTTCAAACTAAAGGCGTCATCTATGCGACTAACAGCAGCAGGGCAAACAGCAAAAAAAGTGCTCAAACTCATTAATTTAAACGAGATTTGACGTGCGCTTTGATAAAGCCGCAATTTATATTCGCCAACGTGGCCCAAAGAGCTGGCCAAAAGGGGAGGGCCGGACTTGGGTAGCAGTCTGCGATTGCTGGGTTTAGTTTACGAGAACAATGGCCGGTTTAGTGACATGGCGGGCCGAAAAAATATGATTCTATATGCAAAGCTCAATTACTGCACTGCCAGGAATTGGATAGAACTCTCCTTACTATGGAGTACTTGAATGGGGTGAAGCAAAAAACCAAGCTCATTAAGCCACGTTAAACATTGAAACTGAATCTATGATAAATAGAATACATCTTGGTTGGCTATCTGAAGTCGAATCGCCTCCTGTGTGTTTCAGTGCACTCACTAAAAAGAAAACGAAACGCACTCCACTTATAGCCACAACAAAAGGGCAAGCAGCCAACTATGTGTGGACTGTGGACTAGCTGGTCAGCGCCATTTTGGCAGCGAACTCCATTTGCAAAAGCAATTAATATGCTTTTTGTTCTTGCTCCTTGGCTGCAGGACTGCCCAATGGCACATAAATTTCAACAAAGTTGTCGTGGCCCTGTTAGCATCTCGTAATCGAGTCAAGGCACACGGATACATCCTCGAAAGGGGAGTTGCTGGCTGAGATGGGCCGTGGGGGGACTGGAAGAAACGGGGGGCTAGGTAAGCCAACAATTTGCATGCATTTAAATGATGGGCGACAGTGCGGTGGCCCAAAACGCAACTAAACTGGTTGTGGTGGTTTGGCCAGAACTAAATAAATATTTACGCACATGTGGCCAAAAAATGTGAAATAGACACTGCAGCCACGTCAGCATCAGCAGCAGCATCAGCAGCAGCAGCAGCTTCCAAAGCAACAGCAACATCGGAAAATGCCAATTTCCAAAGCAAACAAACCAAAGCCAAAAGCAATCAGAGCGACCCGAGTCGAGCGGGTAAAAGTGGAAATCAATTTGTCAAATCGAACAATTGAAATGGGCACGAAAGGATTACACATGCGACCTGGAGGACTGGCATTTCGAGAGCGTGTCTATATAAATCAAAATATTCCAGAACGCAGCGTAAACAAATTTGTTTTAAGAGCCCGCCTCTCGTCAAAGGGTTTTCCGTTTTCGATCCTACGTCCGACTCCTTTGTTGGCGATTTGCTTTACAATTCGCTGCATTCGCCATTAGTTGCGCCAATTAGAATAGTTGAGAAATTTGAATTCTGCCACATCATTTATTTTTAAATATTTTATCGAAATCCGGCGGGGTGTGGAAATTTTTAAATTATTGCGCTGCATCGCCGGCGGCTCGACACGTCATTTGTTGCAGTGCCAACCCCACCCAGGAAATCACCCGTTTCAACCAACCCATCCAGAATCTATGCAGAACCCATCCACAACCCATCCAAAAACATCCCATTCGATCCCATGTGATGCGATCCGTGTAACACGCGAATTTAAATAATCTTTTGTTGCTGCCTTGCAGCCAAATGATAAATTATTAAATTAGCTGTGCCAGCAGTTTTGCATGTATCACCATCGCCCGGTGGTGGTTCCCCCACCAGGAGGAACGACGACTCGACTCCGGCAGTGATTTGTGAGTGCCTGCACTTAGGGAGCGGAGGCCTTTCGCCTTTGGGTAGTTAAATTGAATCGTCTGGGGACAAGTTTCTAATAGAGAGAAAGGCAGTTGAGAATTGTTCGGATCGTTGTTGCCGCCCCAGAACATTTTATTTTAAATTGCCGGGCTGGTTTTTGCTAATTTGCCTTTTACATTGCAGGATGCGACCCAAACTACACTGAGCCAAATGACAAAAGGAGTACTTTGTTTGCATGCCTAAGTGGGTGCTTCAGGGCGATGCACTGAGCAAATTAAGTACTCACCAAATGGATCGCTTAAGAAATGCTTCTGCTACCACATGAGAACCTCCTTGGGAATGAGCATGTATTGTGGCTTCTGTACAACTTTATATTTGTATGTTTATGCCACTAAAATACATTGATTTTCAAAGATAATCAAATTAATTTTACATTTAAAATTAATAAATGTTTCCACACAAATGTATTATATTACTTACATACTTGATCGAAAACGGAACTTCATCTTTTATGAATTTCAAGAGTATGCCTCAGGTTTCCAGAATTTCCTCTCCCTTTCTTTTTTCGAGTGTGGGCTATTTTTTGGGTCCTTGCACACTTGTTCCCATTTACCACGCCGGCAGGACAATTTACAATGTGTTTTGTTCATTATAGAACTATTCCCGTTGACCTCCACGGCCCGTCCTAAAACAGCTCAAGGCGCATATCAACGCACTTGAGTGTGGCCGCCTGTCGCCTGCGGGTCCTGTTCCTTTGCTGCTCCTGTTTTTGGCCGCACGAAGTTTTAGGGAACAGGGGTTGCAAGGACTGGGATAGCGATCCGTGTGCCCCCGACTGCGATGCTGGGATTCTGTGGCTTCTGCGTTGTCGGACCCTTTTGTGCCGAGTTCCGAGTGGCGAGCGCCCCTGGGGGTTGGCTAATGAATAGTTCCTGTTACCGGAATCGGAGTCGAGCAATTTTCAAACACATTTGTTGTAAATTACGTTGTTTGCGCGAGTGTCGACTTGGTTCAGTTTAATTGATGTCAATATGCAGGGATTTTTCCTACCCTTCGTGCTGCCGGCGGAGAAGGGGTGAACAATTTGTGGATTGCATTTTGGTTGTTTACAAATATTTACACTTTTTACGGCTGCTCGCAATCATACATTTATCTGATAAGGGCACATGGCGCATTTTTGAAAGCCCTTGAGCTGCCATTGCCTCCGCTTCTGCGTCTGCCTCTGCGTCTGCCGCATATGCAAAAGTATTTGCGCATATTAAAAACTAATTTCAAAAGTCAACATGCCGATAAAAACAACAGCTTCCCGCCAAGAGGGTGGCTCCATCCGCACTGGCAGGTACTCAAGACGCACCCCTTTTGGTGGCAGCCAACGGCGCTGACAATCCTGTGGGTGGGTGGGTGTGCCCACAAATTAAGCAAAAGGCACTCGATGCCACCAGCTAGCAGCTACCAGCTACCAGCTTACAGCTACTCCCCCAATCTGCCGTGAGCAGCCAGCAATAATTTAGAAAATATGCTTAGGCGAGTGCTAAGGGTTGCTCCGATCCGAGTCCGGACCCGGACCAACCAAAATGCGGGCGTCCCTGGGAGGATGCTGGGATTTCGAGCTGCCGAAATGCTGGGGTGCGCCTGTGGGCTGGCTGCTCAAACAAAAGCCAAAAGTTATGCCGAAAATGATATTTTTCATTATTAAACACAATAATGTGGTTATTATTTTTATGATTGCGGCTGCCCGCTCCTTTCGCTGCTCGCTCCTCTTACCACACTGCGAATTCCTTGGGGAAGGAGCTGCATTCATTCGGTTAGTTTGTTTATGTTGGGCTTGTGGTCTTTGGGGATTTGGGCACGCTTAATTTTAAGTGCCCCGTCGAAGGGCCGGAGAAGCTGAAAAGCGCAGCGTGTAATGAAATATTATTGCTTGACCAGGGGCTTTTGCTCTCCTGTTTGCCCGCCGGTCGGGCATGGGCGAAACAAAGAAAAACATTTGCGCCAAATGGTTTTCTGGTAATTAAAGAGGGGCCCTGCTATTCAGAACGGAACGTAGCTGTTCTATTTAAAACGACGTGCCCCGAATGTCCCAGCACGCTCCCGAGAATTATGATCCGTGGCAGCAGCCGGATTTGGTTTCTCACGCATAAGCCAACGCCTCTAATAAGGCAATTAATCAATATAATTACCAGCGATTAATCATAAGTCAGCCAGCCACGGCACGATGACAGTTTTCCGCCGTTTGGCCCAAACTTTAAAAAACTAAATTGGGAATCGGAGGCAAATAAATCAATGCGCCGAAGGCTAGGGTATGCTCACTGAACTGCTCAGGAGACGGGAAAACCCATCAATCCCCCGAAATGTCAAAGCCGCAAACGAACATCCTACAAATTCCCGTAAGTCCTTGCCGAGTGACTCTATTTGAGAGCTGTTTTATCTGGGTGGCTGCTTAAAAATTAAACAATCTTTGAAGGTTGCTGCGTCGACACCCTTTCAGTAGCTGTCATACGGTGATATGCTTAGCATCTCATTGACCCGTGGCAGCCGCAGCAGGAGAAAGCATCTCCGAGTGTCGGCTAATCAGTTTAAAACGCTGTCATCCCGAACTCGCCCATCTTGGCTCTGATTCCCGTGGAAATGGGTCCCCGAAAGTGTGTGGGCTGCCGCACATTTTAATTTGTAATACGAGTCGAAATTGGGTGTAACTTAGACGCGCCGCCATGAGATTCGGGTGTGGATTACACCCAGCTAGCTCCCGGCTGATGTGGCGCGTAGAAGGTGCCACCTGGAGTCGGAGTCCCACTCAAAATCCAAGTATGGAGCTGGGGAAGATGTGCGGCGGATCAAACCGCAGACATGTGTGTGAAAGTGTGACTAAGTAGCAGCCTGAGAAAATGTGACAAGAGGTCGAGCTTCAATTTGAGTAAATTTTTCATCCACTTCGAGACTGTGTGCCTAGGTAACAAAATGTTGGCGTATTTACTAAAACTTATGTCGCGATCATTGCAGGACCACTTTATAGGAGGCGTTCTTAGAACTTTTGCATTTCACCTTAAAGACTGTACATACAAGGTCATTGTTTTTAATTGCGGTCATAGTTAATGAATAAAAGAACCAATGACTAGAAGATATGAAATAGTCGTTCTATCCTGCCCGTTCTGACTTATAAACTTCCAATATAAGGATGATATCTAGATGTGTAGAGGACCAGTCGGATGGTGTTGATTTTAAAACCAAACTGAAAATAAGCAAAACATTTGATTTGTTATTACCCATCGTAAAGGACTTAAAAGAATAAACTTTCGGCATATTCGATTTAGAATGCTGTGTGTTCTGCCTCCTTTCCAAATAAAAAGCATATTCTGGCAGACATATGATGCTATAGTAACCTGTTCCGCATCATGACCACTGCTAACAGAAATATTCCTTCCACTGCTGCAGTCCCAATAAATTTACCCGATTTCCTTTTGCTTCCATTAAGAACTGCAAAAGGAAATCAAATCGAACATCCGCAAATTGCTTCCCATGGCATGAGTTGGTAATCTCTCGATTATGCCATTGCCAAATCCAGCAACTTTAATGACAAACCCAATTTACCAGCGACAGGACAATAAATCACTGGCAAAATGACGCTGTCAAAGACCGAGTGACAAGGAGGAAAACAGAGCAGAAAAAACAGTGAACCAGCAAACAGGACGATAAAAACAATGCCACAAAACAATTTCGCAAGGAGTTGGCAGCTGGGAGATGGGATGTGGGGATGTGGGCGTGTGTGAGGTAAAGCTCATCCGCATGCTGACCAACATGTCGGTGGCGTCAACGTAATACGAGCACTCCCCATTGAAGGACCCCCAAGGAAATCGCCCCACACATTGATAAAGGTGTGGAAACGTGCGATTTTGTAATTGATACTAAAAAGCCCTTAATTGGCACCTTAACGCTGCTGATGCTCTGACAAATTTCCCCCAAGGACCAGTGACGAGGGCCGTTCCTGGCGTTGACATGCGTGGGTTGTCCAAGGACACAGCTCCATGGCCAATGGGGGTGGACTTGCGAATGGGGTGGACGAGGACGTGGACGTGGACGTGGGGCGGAGGTAATCGGATACCTTTTAGGAAATGGAGATGCCGCAATCAAAGGCGTCGAAAATCGGTGCCACATTATGCCGCATAATCATGGTCGGCACTCATCGCTGTCATGTGGCCATGTGGAATATCCAATCCCGGCGCAGCCAAAACAAATGGCTCTAATCCATAATTGTCTGGTCGCTGGTCAAGTGGGACTTGAGCCAATAAATCTCATCGAACTAATTCGATACGTTGGCCGTTGGCCGTGGGGCGGCCAGGACGTCCAGGACGTCCAGGACGTCCAGGGCGGAAGTCCTCGAGGAAGAGCCACCCTTGTGGTTTTCGCTACTTGTTTGCCAGCCTGTTGTCATTTGTTAACATTTCATTACATTTATTTCACCGGACACAATTGCAAAGTGGATGAATGGATTTGCCGTTTGATGTCGCCTCGAGGATGAGTCCCCGCCATCCAGACCACCACCCACCCACTGGCGAATTTATCTGCTTGTGCGAGTACTTATTTGCTCTCAAACCAATTTGTTTTATAATTGAATTTGAAATTGAAGATGACATTCGGTTTCCGATTGTTTGGCGTGTGGTGCTATATCTATAGCTATACCTATGGCCACAGGCCACGCCCCGCCCCGCCCCTTGTAGTCGGCCCTCGCTGACCTGACCTCAGCTGTCTATGTGTTTAGGTTTTGATAATTGTATGCAGAGATTCTCGGCGCGTGTGTGTGTGTGAGTGCTTGACCAGAAATTCAATTATGTATAAAATTTCACAACCATTTTCGGGATGACTTTCCGAAAAACTCAATTTTCTATTTAATTTGCTTTGAAGTGCCATGGCGGTTTCTGGTCTGGCCATGGTCGTAGGCTAGGCCTACATAGGTCATAGGCCAAAGTGCCAACCATCACACACACCATATGTCGGTGTGTGTATGCGTGCACTTTGACCTCGAGGTGATTCGCATCTGCAAATATTGTTTGGCACGCCGAGCGGTTTTGGATTTTATTCACGCATCATTTGAGTTTGCGGCTATTTCGATTGATTTATTCGAATTACCATCGAAGTGCTCTATAAATTTTGCATTTTTCCGCTGTTGAAGTGGGATGCAATTATTTTAATCGGTTTAACGTTCGGCGCGGGTTAAGGTGCAATCATATCAATTAGCGCGAGAAAATTTTTTTTTTTTTCATTCATCCAATGGGGGAAACTATTTTTGAGTCCTGCATATATTTCCAACATCTTAGCTGCAAAAATAATATATCTCGATCGGAAATGAAGCCTTTTTTGGTCGTACTTACTTATCAAGGTAATTGAGCATACTCGTACACTCACGCTCTAATAGAATCGATTAAAATGTCTTTCCATTTTTAACCGTACTTCCTATCACTAACTTTGTTGTATCATCCTTTTCTCAAACTCATAATGCTATTCGCATAAAGATACGTATTATTGCGCAATATATCTGGAGTATCTTTATGGCTAGTTTTATTTGCAGTAACTTCCAAATGAATTCTCACAATACAAGTTCATGTAGACAAGCATGTGGCTCAATCGAAAATTAAAGGACCATCAAGTGCATCGGGCTACAAGACCAAGTGCACTGGACCCCAGATTGAATGACCCAGCCCGAGCCAGACACCAAATTAGCATACATACCATAAAGCAAATTTGATTTCTATCACGGACCACCCAAAATCCGGCCCACAGAGCGGAGGCGAGGCACTCAGCTGTGCGCCAAGCACTTAACTCGCTTTTAGCAATAAAATTAACTTTCCATAGAGGATTGGGATGCAGGGATGTGCTGGCAGCACGTACAAGTCGAACGTATAGGAAATTAATGGTTTAAGGCAAAAGTGTTTAACGAAATTGGCCGGGGCATGGGGATGGGAGTTATAAGGCAGCACACATGCACACCCAATACCATGTAGCCTACTTCAGAAGGCAGTAAATCCTCCGACTATCTCCGCATTTCACTTTATTGGCGCATAAAAACCGAGTCAAACCAAAACGAATACGAAGGAGGAAAATCAGCAAAGGAAAGGCAGCCCAGATCAGTCCCCGTCCGTTGGCAGTGGCTGTCCACCCAGCCACCCAGCCACCCATCCACCCAGCCGCCCAGTCGCCCATCCGACTATCCGACCGTGGAAGCCGGATGCCTGATGCCGGACGGGTCTGGTGGCGTTGGTTCAATTTGAAAGGGAAGCTGTGCTTAAGAAGGCGTGTAATTGAAACATTCAAAAGACAATTTCCAAGTCTTAGCACAGACACACTTAATGGACGCAAAAGACATGGACAAAGTTAAGAAGTGAATGCGAAAGAAAAATGCCATGGATTTCGGGAGACAGTGCATCCTTGGCTCGGCGGGGTGTGTGCGGGTCAATCAGGCGTAACTGGGGGTCAAACGGATTGGCATGAAATATAGCAAGTTCCTCACCACCCAGCTGACACCCTCAACCCCTCCTTGTTCTCCCATTCCCATTCCGCTTTCCATCTCCATTTCCATAGGTAGTCAATGCGTACGTTAATTAAACAAACAGCCAACAAGATTGATGGCACTTTGATTGAAAAACAATTGATGCAACTGTGCGTACACATTAGCATGATATTGGACGAAGCTTCCTGGTCATCAGAGGAGCAGCAGCATCCTTGTCCGCATCAGCGTGTGGCTCTTATCAGCTGGCGGGCCAAAAGTTCCCGAGGAGTTGGTCCAAAGTTCGCATAAATAAGTCCAATATCAATAGAGACACACTTGTGTATGTGTAAGCTGATTGACAGCATTTCGGGGTCCGTTTCCGTGGTGTTTTAATGGATTTTTGATTTCCACTTGGCAGGGGGGTTGGTGCCAGGCTGCCATTTTTTGCTTCCTTGTTTATCGCTTATGTAAACAAGCCACATCTAGCAACAGGACACCACTTGACACTGACGTGCTGCGTTTTTGATAGGATGGCGAGACCAATGCGATTCCCATTAACCATGGTTTTCATTGGTTCGTTGTTAGCCGACACAATCACATTTTGAGCATTGAAACACGGTGGCGCATAGTAACACTTGTATTACGTTTACATAAAATATTCCTTTATTTACAAATACACTACAGAGACTAATATCGAACGTATTCTAACCAAAACGTTATGAGTAGCTATAGTTCTCCCAATATTCGTTGACTTTGCTGAAATCCCTTAAGTTCTCACATACAATTGCCTAGTTTAATATGATGTTTTGGTTTTCTAGCCAAAAAATGTGTTGTTTTCCTATAAGTGTAGCGTGTAAAAAAGTTGACAGCCGCCAAGTCTTCTGTTTGTTTTGTCTTCTCGTGGTTTTGTGTTTAATGTTTACCAGCGTAAACGTATTACGTATAATTGTTTCATAATCCAAGTGCTGAACTTGTACTAAAGCCTATAACTAAACTGTCGGCTAAAGCTGAATGCTAAAAGCAGTGCAAGCATATTATAGGACAATAGGTTGCAGTTCTATTAATTAAATACCATTACTCACCAAAAATGGCTTTAAAGTCTTACCATTTGGTAAGTAAAATTAAAACCATGCACAAAATTATGATCATAACCTAATTTTTATAATCAAAAATATTTTTTAAATAAAAAAGAATCTAATTGCTTTATAATATTGTTAATATGCAATAAATTATATCTCTTCAAACGATCACTTTGCCCCCCATCTCCTCTTTAAATATGCTGTTTATCCTTGTTGTCCATTATAATAAACCCAAACTTCTTTTAGATTGCTCAGAAATGTATAACTCACTACAGCGTGGTGCTATAACAATCACAAATACGGTGTATATCATCTATATTATAAGAACCACAAAAACGTTACAATTTAATCTTTGCTTTATGCCTAAATGACATCAATGGAAGTGCCTCGAACAACAAGTAGAACATCTTTCGTTTTGTTGCATTCTATTTCGAAAATAAATATATCACTTGCACTTATTTATTCAAAAGTGTGCAGCTTCCGTTATTGCTCGCCTAGTGGCCTTCTTACAGGGCTATTAACTTGGTTTTGCACTTCTCGACTTCCCATAGCTCCAGCAAGTGATCCCGTGAGCTGGGGCCGCGCTCCGGTGGAGAATTTTCGGCGGAGAGGCTGGTAGGTGAAAGGACTCCGGTCTGCAAAATTCGGGGTGCTTTAATAAATATATAAAAATAAGCTAAGTGTTATACCTTGGTGGCTATCTTTCGGGGATCTAAGTTTAAGCCAATGTTCTTGGCCAGCTTTGAGAGGGGACTGGTAAGCTGCTTCAGCTTATTGGCTTCTGGGTGAGTGGGCAAACCAGGAAGGCTAAGATCCTTGGCCGACGTACTGAAAACGCGTTACAGTACAAACACGGCTTAGCTTTAACTAAATATATTTATTTTGAGCGATTTCTGGCCAGAAACAGCCTGAGTGTATGTGGTATGGAGCAGGCACTGATATTTCTTTTTTTGTACAATAATACATGCTAGTCTTAGGTATTTATTGTAAAGATAAAAAACATTGAACGTATAGAAGGATGGTAATACTTTGAGCTTGAACGAATAAAACTGAGCAAAAGTTTACATAAACACATTTACAATATCTACTATAAATAGTTCGGCTACTTAACAACATAAGACAAAACACAAAGTTCTAAACGAAATGTTCTCTACAACCAAAGATCAAAGATCAATCGTAGAATACAGACCTTGACACAGGCTTCACCCCCTCTTCCCCGTCCTCATATGCTTCATGAGCTTCAACACAGATCAACGGATTCGGCGTAATCGGTCGAATGGGCGGAGCATTTTCCAGAAGGCCTGTGGGCAAACCAACGTGGTCCGTCACGGAGGTAATGGAAATGGTTAGCACATCCTCTGTGGTTTTGCACATGCTATCCTTCTGCTCCAATTGTCGAATTTCATCGGAGGAGCTAGGCGAGTCCTCTTTCTGATTACCCATTACAATACCAACCGAGGGCAGAAAGGCATTCTCGTTGTAGTTGGACTTGTCCATAGCTATCTCCACATCCGAGTCCACCTCTGGCTCGTACAAACTGTTATCGTGCTCATCGGTATCGGTGCTGCTGGCGCTGTTGGAATTTCGCTGCTTGCTACCCAGGGTGAAAACTGCCTTTTCCGCTTCTTGGCCAGATTCTATTTCGATATCTCTCTGACGTATTCCTTGAGGAATAGTAGTTGCCAAGCTGCTGGGGTGAGCTTGAGGCTTTTTGAAGGTCTGTCCCAATTTCGAGAACTGTCCCGCTACATTTGAAAGTGCCTTGGAGCTGAACTGTACCAGCTGAGACTCGGAAAGGTTGCGCGGCATGCCTCTTGGAACATCCAGAGTGGGTAACTTGCTCTTTCTTCGCTGCAACACACCACCCGTTATGTAGCGGACTTCTGTATTCCCTGCGTTATCCAGGGCAATGCGAAACATCTCGACAATTGAAGTCATGGACTCGGCTAGCTCCTCCTGCGTCTTGATCACGTAGGTCATGTTGTTAAAGAATCTTAGATTGGCCGAGCGAAACATGTGGAAGTAGCCTTCTTGCTCGTCTACGCTGTAGTTGAGACGCAGACAGAGATGCGTGGGAGCGGATCCCTGAAAAATTTTCGTCTGCTGATGCATGCCTAACTCAATGAGACGCACCTGCGTCAGTTGCACCTTCTCGAAGCGGACAATCTTGTCCAGATGCGAGTCGTATTCGGCTACAATATAGCAATCGTCTGTGAGCAGCAAGATGGTATCTACCTCCGTTTCGTTGATATCGCCGGAGCTGCGGAATAAAATTTGTATGTTTATAAATATTAAAGAAATGCGATGTAAGTTGTCCTAACTAACCTTGGGTCAGCATCTATTAGACCCCAGGCTCCAACGGGATACTGAGCAGTTCCCAGCAGCAGGCGTCGACAATCTTCCACTAGCAACTTGGCTTGCTCGGCGTTTTCTGTTCCGTCATTTTCGTCTGGGCCGGCTTGTCCGCCCAAAGCACTGAGTGATTCCGAGGAGACCTGGTTGCCTAGCATCAAATCTATAGTGGCTTGTCGATACGAGTCCTTAAAACGCGCCAAGTAATAACTGAAAGTTCCAATAACTGATTAAGTAAAACTAAATTTATCACCGGTTAAAAAATAAGCGGATGTGCAAATGATAGGAAAGGATAAGTATTAAATGTGAGAATAATACCTTTTGTGATAAAATAATCATAGGATATATAACAATTGAAGAAACATAAACTTTAACTGTCAGGACTCGATTTCATGGCCATCTATTCAGCTTGGCATCGCCTGTGAGCTGCGCACCTGGTCGTAACGATGGATTCGAGAAGTTGTAGTTCGGGACCCAGCACACCGGGGTTATAATAGCCCCGAAGCGGGGGCCGTGTTTCAGGAGTAAGGATCTGAAGAATGGTGTCTAGGACCTCGTCCTCCTCCAAGTCTTCTGCCCGCAACAACTGGCCCTGCATCAGATCGATGATGCATTGGCGAAACGAGTCCGCAAAGTTTTGTATAAAAAAGCTACGAAGAAGTTGGGCACGGCATTAGCTACTGGTCAGTGCATTGGAATAGTATTATGGTGTTAGAAAGACCCTTTGCTTAACTTTGGGCTTGAATTCTAGACGAACACGTAAACTTGTTCTCATAAGATTTGTTTGAATATGCAGAAACAGGCATGCAGCGTTAGTAAAGCATATGAGAACTATTTAAAAACGGTTTAAAAAACATAAACGCATGACATGGCTATTGAGCTTGAAGTTTTGATTGATTGGAAGCCCAATTACCAGTAATTAGCAGAATGACCGAGAGCCCATTATAATTTTAATAACAAAAAGGAAATTAATATTGACAAGGGGATTAATGAAGATAAAGAAAATGGAACAAATGTAAGGCAGCAACAAATACAATAAAGTTGGGAACATAGAATTTGTATACGAACCGATTGGCAGAGTTCATGCCGTCTTTCATCATACCGCTGATTTTGCGTTCGCCGGTGCGAGTATAGTCTCCCTGTATTAAATCAAATCAATTTAAATTTAGTGGACAATTCGCTTAATTTGTTGTTAATCTACTTGCCTTTAATGCATTGGTGCCAGCATACTGCCTACTGATTATGTCACCATTGTTTGCCCAAAGCACCATAAATGGAGATTTCAGTTGTTCCGGAATGGGAGTGTAGGGAGGAGAGAGGCCTAGTTTTACTAGCTGAGATTCGAGCACAGCCTTTCCAATAGCCGTTTGCACCACATTCGTTCTATCTAGACAGTCCATGCAATTTACCCTAAACACGGATTTCTGGTTGCATATCATTCCACGTTGATCGCGCCAGTGGAAACCCATTGCACCTGCCTCAGGACCCACTGCGTCTATTAGAGCCGACACATTTTCGAAGCGCATGCCGCGGCTGAATAGGTCGATTTACAAGTATCTATTATAAGATGATCAGGTGAGATTTAACTAATTGCATATTACCAGTAATCGTGAAAGTCAAAGGTCACATATATCAACCGATCGTTGTTATATTTGATCACGTGATCTGCAAAAGCATCTCCAATGGTCTTCTCCTTTCCGCTCTGCTCTACCAAATTGACGATGCACACCCGTCCATAGTTCTCCATTTCCTTGGTAAAGTGCAGTTCAAAGGCCTGTTGGGTCTCCGCAACACCACGATCGAGGCGTGGCGGTGGGCGGTACTTGTAGCCCGGCTGGCTCCAGTAGATAGGCACGGATCCACGCACTTGGGTGAACGAAAGCTGGTGATGACGGAATGAGAGTATTTGTTCCGTCTCTACGTAATTGGCGCAGTTTCCCTTTTCGTCTACTCCCCGTCGCTTATAGCTGTTGTTATGCATGAATAATATTTATTACATCGAAGGGAACCAGTAAGTTAAAATATAATACCGCGTTCCCGCGCGATGACGTGATCTCCGGGAAACCAAGGCCAAGGTGAAGCACTCGTTGCCTATAACACAATTTTCAACTTGCATAAATCCCTGAATGATGGGCAGTATCCACGTTTTGTCCTGCGATAAAAACGACTTAGTATTGTAAAACAGTGACGAAATCTCCCAGAACACACACATTCAAGTTAAGCAAATCCCGTATCATATGCATGTTCCAAAAGAATCTCTCATCCGGCTGCGACTGACTCTCCTCCGGTTTGGTCTCATGACGCTGCAGATTGTTGGTAATATCGCAGTCGAAGCTAAAATAAAAGCTGTCCGTCTCGTCGAATATCTTGTGTAATTCCTCTGTAATGCGCCGTTCAATATGCCTGGGCTCCCGAATGCCCACTGATGACTTAACCTGCTTGGTGGCCAGATTCGCAGCTTGCTGGGTCGTATTCTTAATTGTGTTTCCGGCGCTTTTTACGGCGCCCCACGTCTTGTTCATGCCCTCGAACAGTTTGGTGCTCTTTGAGGAGCCTCCGGCGCTCGATGGAACGCTGGCATTGTTGTTGTTGGAGGTGGAGACGCTGTGCGTGGGGGTCGACTGGTTGCTCCTAGTTAGAAACATAAATGAATTACTAGGGAACACACGTAAGCTATTGTATAAACTCACTTGGTATGCTTGGTGCAATTGGGCAAATCGGTGTCCGGCTCGTCGGCACTCAGTATGCATATGGATTTGATCTTATACACCAAGTGTGGCGGATAAAGAACACCCACCGCGGATGCCTCCTTTACCACAATTAAATGGGGTTCATAGAGGTTGGGCAGTGAGATCACACCCACAATTCCATGTGTCACCCCAATGCACTCTATGTCGTCCACAGAACTTAGATCCCATCCTGGAAGTAGAATGTATTCAAGTTAATTAATAAGCAATTAAACCTTTTATTACTGGAACTATAGGACCTATAGAACGATGCTATTAGACTAGAGTTCAATTTTTAATCCTTCTTAACAATTTAAATTGGGATTATACAAAACTTAAGTTAGAAATTGTTAAATAGGAACAAGTGTTTTTGATATGGATGAGAAAGTAGTGATCGAAATCGTACTCAGTCTCCAAAGTTCGAATACAGAAATGTCAGAATAAGTTGTCCGACCATTTATGAATGATGTGTAGGTATGTCTTCTCCCTAATGACCATGTTCGTGCTCGTTGGGCTTTATTGGGATTTGATTAGCGTACGCCCCCAGAATGAAACAATCTTTCAGAATAAACAACTGGCAAAGCTAGTCCAAATAACTAGAACATTGCTTGTTAGGTGAGGACGACGAATAATGACCGCCGACTAATGAGGACTGCCCTTAAGTGACAAAGCCTGTAATTTCAGGTTACATATTTGCATCTGGGGCGTTGCGTGTGGAATGATTTCCCCTTGGGTCATTACTGTGCAGCGAATCTGAAACCCATATTGCCCACCGCTGCAGCTAAAAACAGCAATGTGCAATAGCACTTTACGTGCCGGCTACGTGCATCCTTGGGAATCTTTTATATGTGGCCTTCTACTGCTGGCCTTAAACATCGATATGAAAATGTGGCCCTTATAAATTAGACCAAGTTGATATGGGTGGCAAACCCCTTTTCATCGTGGGGCACCCGGTTTTCAGCAAACAATGAAATTTGACAGGCCAAGCATCTGCGGTGACCTTGGCAAAGATTTATGGGCTGCGTATGGGTCAGGGGTCACAGGGCAGTTGAGTCATGTTAAACAAAAAGTGGCCATCCCCAAGGACTTGGAATCCGAGGAGACGGGATACAGTCCGATTCCGTTTACAGTCAGGTTGCGTGTCGCCAAATTGATCCAAATGTAATTGCTGCGCAATAAACACGCCATTAGCGGTTGCAGACGCATTGTCGACTGTTGATTGTTAAAGTTATTGGAATTAATGATAGGAACAGCAGGATGTGAACTCGGCTGTATACGAAACGAAGTTTACATATAGTTCTAGTTGATGCATGCCAATGAATCTTTCAAACTCCTAAGTTATTAAACTGTCACCCAGGTCCTGGTAAATCCTTGCGCACTTCGAGGCTGAACTGAATTAGTAGTTTGATAAGATGGGGTTCTGGAGAAAACCGCATTCCGGGATTATTCACGACTCATGAATCTTTTAAGGCTTGCGCCCTTGAAATATCTAAAATCGTCGCAGAGTGTGACACATACACACTGAAAACAAACGACACTTTTTCAGGAAGTCGCAATTGCGCATTTTAAGCATATGATACATCACTTGTCTGAATGAACTTTGTAACAATATTGACCTCCGATTATTAAACAAACAATGAACACTGCGAGACCCACACAAATACCGCACGATTCATTCGATTTGACAGTGTTTCGAGACTTGTAATTTACCTGCTTTTATCGAGAACTCTGACGTCCTTCGGTGCCACCACAAACTCTTATCCCGCTTTACGAAGATATAGTGTGAGTCGGTCTGGAATACCTCCATGGCTGGATTTTCTACTCTATTTGCGACATTACCCAACTAGCAGACAAAGTCAGAGAAAACTATTACGAGCAATTTCGCGACTCTTTTGTTTACGAAATTTGTGACATGACCGGTGTGACCAGACTGTGGATGAGGCAAAAGGTCATTTGATACTACCGATGGCGGCTGCGACGATATTGTCCGGCAAGCATCGATAACTTTCACTGCAAATTGGTCGAAACTGATAAACGTCATATCATCATATTTTAGTAATAGAACAATACTGTTAAAAAATAAATTCTTTTATTAAAAGGTGGGTAATTAGTTTTTAATACTACTACTATTGAGACAAACTTTCTCAACGTATATAAACTTTTTAGCTCCTGTAGCTCTCGAGACTTTTAGAGATCCTGATCTAGAATACATATACTTATAGACCAAACTTTTGATCAATAATAAAACAAAACGCAGTAAACTTTTGTTTTAGAAAAAGTAGAAACCGTAGAAATAAAATATCTCAGGTCAAAACTTGTTGAACTGAGATATTCTTAAACATGCTTTGCCACCTATTTACATTTACCGTATTAACTTTTCATAAAACAAATATTTGCCATATTACAATTTAAAAACAGGAGAGAACGCTATAGTCGAGTTACCTGACTATCTGATACCCGTTACTCAGCTAGTGGAACACTGACAGTTTTGGGCGGTTTGTAGGCGTTACAGTGAGCGTGGCAGAATTTTTTTTGGCAAATCGATAGAAATTTACAAGACTAATACAAAAATGAAAAAATATCAAAACATTTTTCAAAACTGTGGGTGTGGCAGTTTTGGGCGCTTTGTGGGCGTTAAAGTGGGCGTAGCAAAAAGTTTTTTGGCTAATCGATAGAAATTTACAAGACTAATACAAAAATTAAAAAATATCATATCATATATCATATTAAAAAAATGTCTCTGGAGTCTGTATGCTTACTCTCAACTTTCTAGCTTTTGTAGTTCCTGAGATCTCAGCGTTCATACGGACGGACAGACAGACGGACGGACGGACAGACGGACATGGTCATATCGACTCGGCTATTGATCCTGATCAAGAATATATATACTTTATATGGTCGGAAACGCTTCTTTCTGCCTGTTACATACTTTTCAACGAATCTAGTATACCCTTTTACTCTACGAGTAACGGGTATAATAACCTTTCGGCGCAAACGCCGGTATTATTCTGTGCTGCCATTTTGAATTCTGCAGATTTGGGGGTTGCCATCCAATTTCTATACAAACAAAAACTTGCCTGGGCAATTCATATATAGTGGCTCCATCTCTACGGTCTATTCTCGAACTACATTTATTTTAGCGGCCGACTCTATTTTCTGATGGCGCCACTCTGTATATTTATACCCGTTACTCGTACAGTAAAAGGGTATACTAGATTCGTTGAATAGTATGTAAAAGGTAGAAGTAAGGTGTATGTATGTAAAAGGTAGAAGTAAGGTGTATATATTCTCGATAAGGATCATTAGCTGAGTTGATCTGACCATGTCCGACTATTCGTCCGTGGGCCCGTCAATAGATCTCAGGAACGATAAAAGCTCGAAAATTTGTACCAGCCATGCAGAGATATTGACGCAGTCCAAGCTTGTTTCTTTATGTATATATGTATGTATGTATATACATACATATATAATTTCTATCAATATTCCAGGCAAATTATGAAATTTCTCGTTTGCTCTTCCACAAGCTGAGTAACGGGTGTCTAATAGTCGGGGAATTCGAATATAGCGTTATCTTGTTTTTTATTAGTTTTTTAAGAGGTAAAAATATTTGATAAATTGTCTACAAATAAATGCCTATATAGTTAATAGCTTAAAGGAAAATAAGATTAAAGCCGACACAAGATAATATTTAAATAAACTTTGCTAAGTTTTCAGAGTATAGTGGTCTTTCTACAAACCTCTTTAAATTACTTTATATAAATCCTATATTTTTTGAGAACGGAGGCAATAATATTTTAGAAGAATAAAATAAATAACCATTATCAGGCAAATTTCGTTTTTATTCAAAAAGCATTAATAGCAAAAGCATTAAGGCATTATAAATAATAATAAAAAATTGGAGCCAAGGTGATTCAGGCGTATTTAGATGTCTCCTTTCTACTATAGAATTGTTTATTTATACACATGTTAATAGTGTGATCGTCGAATAATAATAGTTCATAAAATAAAATAAAATATAAAAACATTTATTTTATATTGCGAGCATAGGCATAACTAATTATATTTAATTATACTATGCGCTGACATGACTTCTGCTATATGGTTTAGGAACTACATATGTCGTAATAGCCCCGCTGATTCCTAGACGGTATATAATAAATTGACCTTTAACATGTGCGAGAATCTAAAAATCTTATAATCGTATTCTTCTAACTTTACATACACATACTAAATACATATCTAGGTACATTCCAATCGTTCTAGTATATTTTTAATTATATATGTATTTACTGCGTAGAGCTTTGAGCGACCCTTAACGATTCGAAAAAATGGCTCCAAGTCACTAGCAATAATAACGATGCTATCGTTTATTTACGAATTTGGGTCATTATCATCAATCAATGCTTTCCCGTCAGTCTGCGGCTGGGTGCGATTATGGCAGCCGTTAAAACGGGTTGAAGCCCCCAGCTTGGGGATGGTGGAAAATCGGTTTGGAAAAGTCTCGTTTCAAGATGTGCTGCAAAAACCATATTTCATTTCCCCTCCCCCGCTGCAAGCTATTTTCTGGAAAAATAAGTGTTTTAATAAAGCGCAGGACATTGAAAGAGCACAAATCAATTTGAGCAACATGCAGATCCGGGTGCTCATCTTGTAAATGGCCCAATCAAATTACTATGGGGACGGGGCCAGCGTTGCGCATTTATGAAACATTTGTCATGCGCGCCTTGATGAGAAAACAATGTAGGCACGTTTTTATGCGACTCCTGGCCCTTTGAGCTGCCTTCGTTCCGACGGGGATGAAGGGACAGGACACGCCGATGAGGTTACGGCTGAGAAGCTGACGAACGGCGCTCAGCATCTCGCAGTTAATTACCGTAAGTGGCACGGCGATAGTTGCTAGTTGGACGTTGAATGCCGAGTGTTGGTGGCTAGATGCACCTGCCACCCGGAACACGGCTGTCTGACACGGAATCGGACAGTCGCAACTGGCGGATCAGGCAAATCAAACGCCCTGCCATCCGGCTAAGCCGGCTCATCATTCACGGAATCCATTCATAAAAAAGATATATGACACAGTCACGCAGAAACACGGGAAGTGCTGTGCTTCAAATTGAATTGCAAACGAGCTAATCGATCCTCGGGGAGGGAGGGATGTAGGCAGGGACCAGGACACGCGCTCGAGGTCCTTTTGCCTGGTGCTTGGGGAATATGAATTTATATCTTTTAATCTGCGACAGCAGCAATGACTGCCTCT
The DNA here is from genome assembly GCF_016746235.2 of Drosophila teissieri. NCBI lineage: Eukaryota > Metazoa > Arthropoda > Insecta > Diptera > Drosophilidae > Drosophila > Drosophila teissieri. Next base: position 7,765,627 of record NC_053032.1, read on the forward strand.
GCCCTCTGCTGCCCTCTTGTGCCCTCGGCCAGTGCACACAAATAGAAGTGAATTTAAGGACGCAGGACATATTTCAGCAGAGCGGCTGCACTCTGGCTCTGTTAATTGTCACTGTCAAGTGGGCCTTCGGGGTGTAAAGTGGGTGGATTGGGCGGAGTGGGTAGAGTGGGCGGTTCGGGGTGGAAGCGCACTGACTGACGTCCTTGTAATTGCATTAAAATGCAATTCGAATTGCCGGTCGACCGCCGATTCCGACTTTTCCCAGGCCACTGTCAGTTGCGGATCTCCAGTTACCAGTCCGTCGGGTCGTTGAGTGCCATCGAGTGTAGGTGTCATCGACATCCTACCTGGCTCCCTATCTCCCAGGACTGCGTAAACTGTATTGATAGCTGCCTTCAACGCGTTTCCCACTTCCTTGTGGCTGCGATTCGCCGGTGGAAAGGGGAATCAGGACATTTTGAGAGACATTCGTGCGCAGCATGGGGACCTTTGCAATTGCCTCTTGTTCATTATTGCACATTCGGTCGAGTTATAATTAGCTCGGGTTACTTATTTAAATTAGCCTGGTTGAATACTAATTTAGATACAGCAACTGACTCTGAATGTTAGCCCAAAGGTACAGATAAGTACGAAGTGCGCTGATGTACACATCCCCTTTTGAATATCTTTGAACAATAAGTACTCTGATCATCTTTTAATAGCTTATATATAGTACATTTTCGAAAGGAGTAAGCTTTTAAATTTACGTAATTTCTAATCCAGGGGAATGAATGAGCTGGCTAGATGTTGAGGTGAATTTTATAACTAGGAGGGAAGACTCGTTTTAGCAATACGAACCAACTCTAAGAATTTCGTTATAAGCCAGAAACTTAACTTGAATATTTTAAGTGTTATTAAGTATTTTTCTATACTCCTACCCTAAAGATAAAACTGTCCTGTTAATCTTTTTCCCATGAATTTTTATCAAACTTACTTCGCGTTTTGTGAGTGGCATCTGCTACCAGCGATCACTCCTGGGGATCAAGTGTTATCTCCTGAGAAAGTCTCGACACTTGATTGAACCAAACTCCATTCCCAACCCCCTTTGGCCGGTCAAACACTCAACGCCGATACAAGCGGATAACAATTACATTAAACAGCAGGCAAAACAACATCGACGCAGGATTTGTAACAGGATACGCGTGTAACCACGAAGCGGAGAGTCGGCAATCGCAGCATCGCCAGCAACGACAAAACACCCTTTCAATTAAATATTTGAAAACAACATTTGGCAATTATACAATTGACACCAAGGGCCGAGAGTGGGGTGGTGGTGGATGTGGATCTGGATGTGGATGTAGATGTTTATGTTCATGCTCCGAACACGACTTCATCAATTTGAAATGTTGCCAAACGCGTGACTCGAAGGCACGCGCGTCATTTTCTGCCGGCTCAGTCCGGGGATCGGATCTCCCCTGGCCGCAGGGATTTGAATAAGGATAGACCGAAAAGCCAGCCAGCCAGCCAGCCCGCTCATAAACAACATCAACAACATCAACAACAAGGACAAGTTGTGCGCGCTTAACATTAGTCAACGACGAGAACCTGCCACCCCTCCGCCCACAAAAACGCCCTTGCCGTTTCATAGCAGCTCTTTTATTGCCTCCCCATTCGTTTGTCGTTTACTTTTACGGCCCAACATTTATTTGGCCTGAGAAATCAGTGGTTATACCCGGCGTACCCGGGTTAGACATTTTAATATGCATTTGGGAGAAATTTGTCCGGTAGCTTCTTTTTGTTTCAATTTGCCAGCGGACTCGGCCCACAAATGCGTGAAAATTTGAGGAGCAGCAGTCAGTCTGCCGAGCTGATTGCCCAAATCCTGTCCAGCTTTCTTTGAATTATTCACGTGGCAGCTACGAGTTTTGACTGGCTCCGGACAGGCGAAAGAAAAATTACGCAGAAATCAAAACTTCCCCCGAAGACCACTTACAGAAGGTCCGAGTGCGAGTCCAAACAGGATGAATCCAAGAAAAAAGGTCGGATCCTGTTGTGCGGCCAATAAAAGATGCAAATGCCTCGTCCGTGAAATGGACAACAGGGAACTGGGCCTAATACAAGGAGAAATCTAAGGAAAGTCGGACAGCAAATGAAATGAGAGTCAAGTTATGGAAGAGCCGAGCCTCGGCAATTTAAATACCTGAGATGGCTCCCTCTTAAACGGACACTGGAGACCGGGATGCGGAATATTTTGAGCCACCTTGATTGACTTTTTCCGAACGGTGCGAGCCCGTAATTAATGCTCGCCATTGATTTCCGGCCAGCAACGAACGACAAGCAGGGCAATTTTCACGCCATAACTCTAATGGAATTCAACATAAATTTTCCAGACTTTTCAATATTTTATTAGCCTTTTTGGACGGAGCGTGGCTATAAAATTGAAATGTTTTCGGGCAGACTCCAGCTCTGGCAGCACGTCAAAGTCAGTGGGGTTTTTTATGGCGTTTCACTGGTTGGTCGGTTATAAATTTGTGTGTTCGGCAATAAATACCAGAATAATTCTATCACAGCCATTCGCACGTGGAAGGTCGACCATCCTGTTGACACTTGTGGGTTGGGCTGCGGAGTGCTGTAAAAAAGATCGAACCACCCCGAAACCAATTTAGAGTTCAATGCTGACCATTGAGTGGAGAGCTCGGTCCTGGCACACAATTTTACACAGTTTTTATCTGCTGGTGATGTGATTTTGCACTCAATTGGAAACAAACTCGATTAAATTTTCATGTCAAATTGCATGGGAAAATCAGTTACATGACTTGCCACTCCTCGCACGTGGGCTGGGCTGTTTATTGAAAACTTGAAGTGCGGATGATCTCTTATTGTCATCGCATTGAGTTTGTCTCGTTTTGAGATTTACAGTTAAAGTCATATGAAAAAGTAGACCTCAAACCGTTTGCAGCTCATTATCTTACATTGTTAATAATGTAGAGCCATCTATGAACTGTCTCATACTAAAACATGTGCCAAGTTTTTAATTAGGCTAAAGTCACAATCAAAAAGTAAGCCTTGATGCTAATTATATGTAAATTGTTTCAGCTTTTCCGTACCGACAACATTTGAGCTCTTTTCAAATCTTTCTTGATTGTGAAACTGTGTAAATCTTTGCTACTTTTCGCCCCTTTTCCAGTGTCACACCGCGCTAATGCGTCCTTTGATAAGGGTAAGGCCTCTTTTTTCCACGACTGCTAACAGGACTTGCTTGTTTATAAGACGTAGACCCCTAATAATTGCAGAAATCTGCTTTGTTTGACTCAAAAACCCTTTTAAAGAAATCTATTTCCAAAAATGCGCACTAAAGCGCTGCTAGGCCCGACAAGATAGCATCTAAATCGGGACTCCCCCGAGAACAAAAACTAAAGCTAACAAATAGCGGACAGGCTAATGACAAGTTTAATCATTAGTTTTCAGCACAAATGAGCGGGGCGGCCATTAGAGTGCTGTTAGTTGTGGGTCCGATATTGTGGGTCGCCATATACATACACCACCACACGGGGGTTAGTGTATGAAGTGTATGAAGCGGGGAGGAGGGGGTGATTAGCGCACTCCATTTACTTCATTTTTAAGCCCATTTGGTGCCCCGTTTTTAACGACGTCCATGCGGAGGAAGGGAGACGGCTAATGACAGTTGGCCGCTTTTGTTTGCCAGAAGACCAGAACAATGGCGGCCCTGTTTCGTTTTTACAACCGCACTCATAATGCGGCGAAACAAGCTCGCAGCTCGTACGTTAGGTGAAATGGTTTTCTTTATGACGTTTTTACGACTGGCTGGCCTGTTCCGACAGGGGGTCGCCATAATTAGATAGCCCCCGGAGCAGCCATATGTACACACTCACCTCTACTTACCTGCGTGCAGCGTGCAGCGATAGGAACTCATATTTAATTTAAATGTCCCCGATGCCCGGTAATCAGTCGCTGTCACAGAACTCAGTAAGCAGTGCATCCGCGGAGCGGCTGAGTGGAAACCCAGCAGACTGAGTGACAGACTGCAAACTGTCCAACTCTTGTTGTCAACTCTTTTGTGGCCTTAGCCAAAATGATGAAAAACTAATTTGAAAATGTGCTTAGCTTTGTGGCTCTGGCTGGCTCTGCTCCAGATACAGATACAGATCCGGACCTAGATCCAGATCCATAATGTCTGCCACCAAGCGACCGCCATCCGTGAGCTTAAATCCTTTTCAATCTTGCCATAATCCAAATTGACACGTACATGTGCAGCTGGACGTGCAAAGAGTCCTGGCTCCGGCGATCCGGATCCGTAGTATCTGTATCTACGTCTGTATCTGTATCTGTTTCCGTATCCTGTCTTGTTGACCAACCGCATTCTGTTCGGGCTGTTCGTTTGTATTTTTCATACTCGCATCCACTTTTTTGACTGACACACGCCCATCGGCCCCCTGGTCACTTCCAATTTGGCTTTTCCTTTTCGGGGGATTTCCGTTCGCAAGGCCAGCAACTTTGGAGCACTCTGACCACTGTCCAGTCGTTATGATGGTTATCCTGTTATCGAGGACTCGACCCACTTCCGCTCGGGGCCCAAGTCGCTTCATGTTGTATTACACTAAGTGGACACAAATAGATTGGAGTTCGGCCTGTCCGCAAGTTTGCTCAATAATCAATCAAACCTGGGACTTGAAAGCCAAAATCGGGATCCCGGGGCAGCAGAAGCAGCAGCAGCAGCAGCATCAACGGTAGCCAATTAGGGGTAACCCCGCATGCAATGCCACACACTCGTTGGGACCGAGGATTCAAACGAATCGGGATGGCAATGCCATCCTCATTACACACAAAATTTGATTTCTTCGCTGGCCGCCGGCCACAAGGAAATAAAGCAAAGATTGTCCAATTAAACGCAATTTATGCGGATTTCCAAGTAGCCCTGTTTGTGCATCATATCGAGAGCTTGCACTCAAAGAAAAAAAATTTATCGATGCACAATATTCGCCACAGGTTATCTAAAAGCTATTAATAGGTCTTAGAAAGTCTTGAAAGAGTAATAGGTTTATTTTCTATACTCCGTTTTATTTCTAGTTTTATATATCTAACGGCTATGACTGTTTAAAACAAAAGTTCATAAATACCTAGATTGCTGATTAAACTGCCGTAATCAGTTTTTTTTATCCATATATGGTGGTATGGATATACACTTTAAAGGATACATAAATTTATATCAAATGATGTAGATTAAGGCACCCTTTTTTGCTTTTTGCAGTGCATTCCCATCCACAAGCCCGGCAGCGGCAAAGGCCAAATTAAAAAGGTGTCTCTGCTGAAGCCACAATAAACAGCATTTGATCGGCCGTCGTCTGCAACTTTGTGTGTTTGGGGCGCCGTCTTTCAACTCCCGGGACCCTAAAATCGTTTACTTCCGCACAGGCGGCCAACGACCACCGGCCAACTTGTAGGAGTTGAGGTCGGTTGATTCGGACCGAGCTCAGCGCTAATGTGACAGCGGCAACACTTTGGAGGCGGAGGACTCTAGGGCTGGAGAAGATGGCTCTAAGTATAGGGCTACCTGTGCGGCGGCGCCTGTTTGTTTTGCTTTCAGCGCAAAAACACGTAATATACTTATAATGAACGGGCTCGGCATATTCGCCGCTAATTGTTGTTGGTTTTTCGGGCCGAGCATATGGCTGATTTTTTTATGGGCATCCCAGTCATTAGCACGTCGAAAGGTATCCGGTTAAGGCGCAGGTTCCTATCAAAATTGGTCTATAGATCGAAGCACCCAGTCCTGTCAATAAGCGTCTATAAATCATCTTCAATGGGTTGTTTTTACTAGTTAAGGGTTGGAACAGTGCCGATTAACTGCGTAACTGAAGAAACCATCCCCCGACTTCCGATTCTGTTTGTTTTGGTTGAGGTTAATATCAATTGCTACTTATTTGGTTTCCAAACAAACAAGATGAATTTTATGTAGTGAGACAACAAAACAAGCAAAAGTTAGTTAACTTATTGTCCAAAAACGAAAGATCCTATTCTATACAATTGGATCTACGACGCATTCAAAATAGCGAATTTGTATATAAGTTGAATCTTGTACAACTTTATCGATATGGCCACACGATAAGAAAAAGCTCCGTTCTTTGATTCAATAATGTGTTTATTTTCATTGCTCATCCTGTCTACTTTTCAATAATCGTACATGTATTTAGGGTTCATAATTTATAATACTAGGTAATGCCATTCGCTTAAGCCTAGAGACAGATGTTACAATTACAATACATTACACTTACAATCTGTATATAATTTTGTATATTAAATATGTTATTACTAGGCGTGGCTTCCAAGCTCACTGCGACTTTTTGAGATGCGGTTTGCTTCTGCTGAACTGTCGAACTGTCGAACAATAACTAAGATCCTAAATGCACCACTACGAAACGCAAAACGGAAATTGGAGATTCTACACAAACTTAAAGCGCAGGTCCAGGCCACCATCGCAAATCCTCGTCATTTTAGAATCCATTAAGTAAGCGTCACTACAGAGTAAAGCTAGGTATTTACAGTGGGGCTCGAGGCGCCGCCCCTCTCCTATGTACAGTGCCAACTGTCTGTTCATCCGAACTATGTATGTATGTACAAAGCGAAGTGTATCACAAATAAACCAGCTCCCGCCAAACTTTGTCTATCGGGCTCCTTCCACCGATGGCGCGGCGATTAGCAGCCCGCCGCATGCGACGCCTCTGCCCACGGCTGTAGTCCGTGCAGAGCAGCCAGGGGCGCCCCGTTCACGCCCCCCTGGGAGCCCAGGGGCGCCGAAGGAGGCGCGAATCCCTTGCTGATGGCCTCCGCCTGGAGGGACAGCATCAGCCTGTTCGCCGCCTGCCGCTCCGCCTCCCGCTCCTCGGCCGTCTGTCGTCTGAAATGGGAAAAAAGAAGGTATTGATAAGTAACTGGCCCAGCTATGGATATTGAGTTTGGGGTAGAATGTGGCTAAAACATACACTAAGAAACAATTCATATTTTATTAAATTATTCCTTGAAGCCTTACATGGTGGTTGTCTAATGTTCTGTGATGTTCATATTTGCTGGTTTTACTTGTCAAGTGGTTTTTGGAGTTTTTCTGAAACTTAAATTCTTGAAAGAACATTTAAGTTTTAACGTTTGTGTAAAACCTAAAAAATAGACCAAATTTGGAGGCACTCTTAATTCTTTTCTTTGATCTACATTTAAGTTCTGGCATTGCCAATTCGGTTGATTTCTACGGATTTGTTTATGGGAAATATAGGACAGGGGCTTAGGGCTTAATTTATTTAACATACTTTAAAGCTGCGACATCTGTCACGCTCCAATCGATATGCATGATGACCGTGCACATTGAACCTTATCTGGCAAATAGTATCGCCTAATGTACATATTCATTATGGAAAACCAATTTGCCGCAAGCCCATTTCAGTGGCTCACACCTGACCAATTGGGGCCGAATCAGAGGCTCATCAAGTCATTATGTGGGCGGCCTATAAAGACCATTTAAAACTAATCAAATCAAATATGCTGACTGCTGTACAGGCACACTGCTCCATCGATTGGGCTTGCTTCTGCGGAAAATGGAAAATTAATTTCGTGCCGAGTTGGAGCTGCGTAAATTGCATTTTGAATGCTCCCAGCTTAAAGGGATTTGCCCCACTCCCCAACTTGTGCCCTGCCAGCTGATAAATAATTCAGGGCTGAATTGCACTGCAGATGCAGCAGCTCGGGCCCGCGTTTGCGCAGCATGTTGCTCTAATTGTGGCCATGGACCTGCACCACCACCGCCACCACCACCACCACCACCACTGCCTCTACAACTCCACCACTCCACCACTCCGCCACCGATGCTCCATCCACAGGAACATCCACCCCCGCAGAACTGGGGGTTGTTTTGCGCCATCTTGAATATTTCATGAGCTAATGAAGTTCTTATGTTTCGACTAAAGAGGCGGAGGGAAGGGGTTGCTCGAATTATAACCACAACTAGGCGAGGCTAGCACATGGCAGACATATATCATAATTATTGTTTAATATGCTTTCATTACGGTTTTCAGGTTTTCATCAGCAATGTCATCGTTCAAACTACGGCTTCGTAACTCGCAAGTGGGCTTCATTAAAAATACATTAGCCTGGGCGTTTAGTGCAAACTTTCGGCCCACAAATTGGATAACTAGCTCGTGTCTTCATGGCTGACTAGTGGTTCAGCAAGGGAGCACTTCCACTCAAATGCGTGGAAATGTGCCTAGTTCTGGGTACCAGGGACTTTATTTTATTTATAAGATCAAGAGCATCATTTGTTCATCAGGTATGATCTTATTTTTAGAAATTCTAAAAGAACTTTATATTGGAGTTGTACTTCCTTTAAACTGGCACCAGAAACTCTCTATTACTCGAAACTTTTCTTACACCCCAACAATTCAATTGTTGGCACAACAATTCAATTGTCGTTTTCGCGATGGAAGTGAGTTATTATGCAGCAAGCAGTTCGCTTTTACTTTTTCACCTTTTCGCCTTCAAGCTGCCTTTATCGGGCAGCATTTTTACCAGCTACCGCATGAAAAATTCAACGAAAATTGATTAAAAACTCCAAAAAGGCCAGGCCAACGAAAGCGCCTCTGTGAGATTCGGATGAGTGCGGGCTTAATTCGCTCTTTGGGGTTGAGACAGAGACACGATTGTAATTTATCTTCGGGCACGGAGCTGGGAAATGTAACGAACGCTTTACAAATGTTAAATGTTGGTCTCTTGGCGCCATCGCGTTGATGTGGAAAGTTTCTGTTGCCATCCGCGATAAGTAATGGCCCGACATTAGCCTAAAATGTTTATTAAAGCCCGGCCCATAAATCTCCGGAGCTGCCCCGCTCCAAGGCCCCAATTGTCGCCAACGGAGGCAGCTGCTGTTTAAGACTTTTCCGGCCATGTCCTGGTAATTAAAATCATTTCACACATTGCACGCGAACGACTTCGGCAAGTTGAGAGGAAGGCGGAGGCGGAGGCGGAGACGGAGATAGCGGTCCCAAAAAGGTCCTGTGGTAATTATCCCCCAAGACATAACAATTTAGCCAGACCATCAATTGGCTGCCCAAGACGTCCAAGAAGCATCCAGGCCGAGATCCCGAGGGAATGGCCCACCGCAAACTTGAAGATTCTACGCAGGACACGTGCCGACGGGCGAAACAGGCGAAACAGCGAGTTAATTTACAAATGGCTCTCGCCATTGTAATTAATTTTATTTGATTTTTCGGCTCTGTCCGCAAAAACTTTGCTTTCAGTCAAATTGATTTTTGTTCTGCGGTCAAAGTTGCTTTCTGGCATGTGTGTAAATTTTTAATTAGCCAGCTTTCAGCAGGAAAACTTTCGCACATGGCAGGCAATTACTGTGAAGTACCAGCTAAGCTAAGCTTAGATTTTCCAAGAATATTTTTGAGTGGGATGGAAATGTTTTGGGATGATAAACGAGCGTGTAATTAAAAAGGGTTTAGCGGCATCTTGATTTATGGCTGTGCAACTAATTGAGTTATAGACCCGGTAAAGAGGGAAAAGGTCCCAGACCAAAGTGTTTGTTTCGGAGCCATATGGATAAAACGCCCGGAAGTGTGCTTCACTTTTTCTTTCCCCTGCTTAGTATCCGTATCTGTATCTGTATCTGTATCTGTATCTGTATCTGCGTTGTGTCTGAATCTGCTTTGGCAGACTGCTCCTCGTCTTTTTTCTTGCCTTCTTGGTAAACACATTGTCAGACAGTGACGGGCAACAGGAGTTCATTCATTTGGCCGCGCAATCTTATTAATAATTGATGGCAAGTTGTTGCTGTTCTTGTTGAATCGAATCGTATCGAATCACTCAATATACAGACAATACTCGTAATGAGGCACTCACCTTGTCGCAAACGAGTTGCTATTTATTAGGAATTGGGCAAGAGACAACAACTTCGCAATCTTTATTCGTTGTCTAATGGGCACATGGCACATAGCACATACGCCACGTTGGACAGGGCTAATTATTCAAATTACTGGCAAATGCAGCGCAGTGTGCATTAAGGCAATTATGTGAGCACATTACACATACCCTGGATATTTACGAGTAGTGCCGCCTCGTAATCATGGCAACTATAATGTGCCATTGCCATTTCACTTAACCGCAAACGAGCCGTGGCCGAGGCGGTTGCCGTTGCCGCTGCCGTTAACAAAATTGCGTTTTACATCATTAATTTTTACGAGCTGGAATAGGCCCAAAATGGCTGATAAGCCAGGAGGACTGGGCTCTAAAAACGACTGAAATGCCTGAAACGCCTGAAAAGGCCGCCTGCTAAGCGGCAATTAACGCGACTTAAGCGCCGTCCCGCCCGCTTTCCCTGTCTTGCTCCCTTTCCTGGGAAAGTGGAAAACTTCGCCCATTTAGCCGCCATTTGCCATCGTCTTTATGACGGCCCCTAATCGCATATGAGTGCAAGACTATCCGAACTCATCCGCTCAAATAATTTCATATTCAAATACTTTTAGTTGACGGTAATAAAAAAGAACCCAATTAGTCGCACGCAATATCACGCTTCAATACCCCGCCAAATTGGGGCATTTTGTCTGACTAATTTCGGTTTCAAATAAATAGTCATTTGCATGTTGAATGTGAGTACATGAGTTTTTCTAACAGGGGCCACATAAATCAGAAATTCCTTCGCTATCTGACACCTAGCTTGTGTGCACCCAATTATTTGAAAGAAACCCACTATAAAGTAAGGTTAATACCATACAAAGAAAGTTACCTATTCTGAATAGATAGTCAAATAGTAAATTGTCATATTTTTAAAAAGTGCGCTGGTAAGAGAACGTACAAACGTTTTATTGAGGTATATAAATGTTAATTGACTTAACTGACTCAGTAATTATTATATCCACAAAATGTAGCTCTATGATTTTGAATGGTAATATTAGATGCTGCTGCTACACATACTCGTATGTCTACTTCAATGCGACTCTGAGCCATATAGTTAGCCAGGCATTGTAACTGGCATAAAAAACTTGGCAATTAGCTTGTTTAACAAGAGCGCTCTTTGTGGCTACAAAATGCAGCCATCCCTCCGCAAGCCTCGTAAATATGCTCCCCTTTTTCTTGGGGATTGGTGCTGTTCATTTAATGTGCCCATGCATATTGTATGAGCCATTTGCTCGCCGTTTATGCGCGTCGGGCTTTGATGCCCTGTGGTCTAGTTGGGTTATACGAGACTAGGCATTAGCCTGGTGAGAGGTTAATAATACTCTAAATTGAGTAAGAGCGAACTGATGCCACATTTCTGAGTCTATTTGGCAGATTGCTTCGGAATGACAGAGTTAGATACAGAGGGTTAGTGCCATAAAAATAATAAAATCTGATAAAATATTTAATTCCGAGAACCTACGCCACCATTTGCAGGGCATGTTCACGTCGGCTATCTTCAGGGCTTGCTCTTTTTAACAAAAGCCTTTGTGCATATTGTAGTTTAAAACGGCACGAAAAAACGGAAAAGAGGGGCGTAGAAGAAGGTAAGTGTCAAGCTGTCAGCACTTCCGAGCCCGGAAAACGGTAGCTGCGCATGGGGATGGGTATTGATTTTTGCCTCTAGCCCAGCGGGAATGCCCTTCGAATGGGGAAGTGGGGAAATGGGGCGACTCGGCACTCACCTCCACTTGGTGCGTCGGTTCTGGAACCACGTCTTCACCTGGGCATCGGTCATCTTCAGTCCGCGGGCCAGCGCCGCCCGCTCCGCGGATGCCAGATACTTCTGCTTGTGGAACCGCTTCTCCAACTCGGCCACCTGGATGCGCGTGAAGGATGTGCGTGGCTTTTTCCTCTTGGGCGGTGTGCGATTCTGGTAGGGATGTCCGATCCGTCGGGCGATGGGAAAGGCAGCTGTAACGAGAGGAGTGTGTGAGTACTCAATAAGGCTCAATAGGGTTTAGAGTCTCCTTATTCTTTCTTCGTACACCTCTAGCCCAGGAATTAACTGGAGGGATGATCTCCAGAAATAAGTAGTACTCGTATAGGCATTATCTTGTATGTAATATAGTAGCATTTTCCCTAAGTGTTATTGATTTATGCATTTGGTCGTTTGAAAAGATTCAATTTGTAAAGTAACACTGAGCATTAGGAGCCGATAGGCCATAGAGTGCCCTTACAATACGGAGTTCATAACTTAAACTCGGAACGCTTTTAAACAACGGGCTTCCTATTTTGATAAAATAAAACTTTAAGTAAGGATACCCTCTCAAATTTAGATGCGACTCCTGCGATTGCATCTGTATCCGTCTCCCCTTGCGTGCGGTGAGTGTCCTGGCGGGCAATTAGCAAACAATAAATTCCTAGATAACTGGTCATTTCCGAGCGCCGCTTCCGGAGTTGAGCGGCGGCACCTGTGCGCCTCCGAGTACTTAGCGCTGCTGTTACTCGATACCTGTTAGCTCTTAGCTGTTACCTGGCTGCCTAAATGGCTAAGTGGCTAAATACGACCCCTCCCGCTGGGAAATCAATTTGGAGGCCTGCCCTGCTGCCTCGCTGCCTAATTGCCAAGGATTGAGGTTACGGGCGGCGGTCTAGCAGGAGCCCTTATCGCCGCCTCTGGTAGACAAAGCACGCGACATCCATTTCCATTCGGATTGAGGTTGAGTCATAAAGTCGCGCTCGTAGGACGCATAAGTGACCCAGTGTCCGAGTCTGGATCTCTGTGTTTTTGGATTTCTGGATTTCTGGATTTGTGGATTCGGGCGCGGAACGGTGGCTGAGCCTGTGCTGGCGCTGAACCTTTTAAAATTCCTGCCAGTCGTCGTTGTGTGTGCTTTGTTGTTTATTGGGTGCGATAAGGCAGGCACAGTGCGCGCCGAAATCGTAAGGCGGTCGGCCAGTCGCTGACAACAACGCAACACAGGCGACAATTAGGAAACCGGATTACCAACTGACTGATCCGCAGATGAGGTCAAGTGAGAAGTTGGAGGGAAATGTGCTGTGTGAAATCAGCAATTGTGAAATGTGATGGCCAATCACCTCCACCACAGCCAATACAACAATTTAAACAAAGCCAAGACTGCTGCAACTGCTGCCTTATTATTCAAGAGTATTGACACATTTTTAGCAATGATTAAATCAAAACCAAATTTATAATGTCCCAAAACTATTCAAATTAATCAACTGCCACTCAATTCTTTTAATGTAATTAAAACCCAGACAACTAAGAAACATGCTTCAAAAATACAAGAAGGTGAAAAAATTTGAATGATATTATTGCATGTGTGCTCACAAGCATTCTTAACTTTTCTAACGAGTTTCACAAGGACAGCAGTACATTCACCACTTGAATGATTGCAATGATATATGTATATGTATATTCAATATATGTATCTGAAGCACACCCAACTCGGTAACTGCGCAGCGTGGGGGTATTTCTCCAATCCCATTATCTTGGAATAATTTCTAAAGTATGAACCCCTTTCCAAAATAATTTTCCGATTTTAATAATAACAATCCGACCAGTCCCATTGAAACTGAGTTGTGTTTATGGGTGTCCAGGCTGGCGTAGGAAAATGGCTGGACTGTCAAAAGCCATCAAATGCTGGCGAATGGATGGCGGGTGTTAAGCTGACAAATCATGCTTCTTATTGCGACTTTTCCCGGTAACCCTTTTTCCGGGCTTTTCCCGCACAGGGGATAAACTTTCGAGGTGGTTGCATTAGTAATCCAAAGGTTTTTGGGTCGGAGGTCGTGTGGGCTGCCGATCATTTGAATATTTCAGGCAATATCAATTTCAATAAAAAGCCATTTATCGCACCACATAAGCAGCAGCCTCGGGATTTCCCCTCTACCGCAGCTCAGATGTGTGTATCCTTTAAGGATGTAACATAGCGGCTTCGAGGGAGGATAAGGCGCATAAGCATAATTTTATAGCTTTCTAACACTCCACCGTGTTCCACCGTGCTCCATCGTGCTCCACCGAGCTTATTTATGATGTTTCGCACAAGCTAACATACTCGTAAGTATCTTAAAGATACAGATGGCGGTGAGTGTGTGGCTGCGGCCGAGAAGTCTCACCAGAAATACCTAAAATAATGCAAAAAGCTTTTAGCATGCATTATTGATGGCGGCCTGTGGCTCGGCTTCCTCGGTTTCCTCCCACTCCGCTATTTTGGTCTTTTTCGGAAAGTGCTGCACTCTGACCTTTGCTAGTGATTCGGATTATTTAGCCATTATTATCTCAAGACTTGCCCGTAACCAATCAAAACGTATGCACAAAGGAACTGTTAGGTTACAGGCTCACGTAGCTTACAAAGTCCATATTACTTTTTAAAGCCAAAATGTAACTTACTGTAAGAACTGGGAAATAAATGTATTAGAACCTATAGATCCTGCTCCGCCATACATGGGTAACATTCGTGTGGGCAAGTGTCGTGACAAAAGCCCAACTCCCATTCTGGATATTACGGCTGTTATGAAACTGCATTAGGGCGTTCACGGCCGAAAGTAATTGGCGCCTGCTGCGACGTAGTTTCCCAAAAAATAACGAGAATTAACATGCGATGGTTATTAATCATATGGCGCTAAGAGCCCTGGCGGAAGGTAGAGGAGCACTTTGGCCGCGGGAAGGGATCGGATCGGATCCGCACCCTGGACGCTCGTTTGTCTTGTTAATGAAAAAAGCCAAGGCGCCAGCTTATCAGCCACAAGGCAAGCGACACAATAAACACAAAAAGACACAGACGTTGGCCGAGACCAAGACCAAGATCAAGACGAAGCCAAAGGCGAAGACGAAGACGAAGATGTTGACAAAACGAAACCAAGCGGCAGAAACTTGGATCACCCGGTGGCCTCATAAGTGTGCCCCTCAGGTGGAATAGTCGACTCGAAGTGACTGATCCGATCCCATTCCATCCCATTCCATCCCATTCTATACGATCCACCCGATCGGATGCCCCTCCTCCGCGGATATACGCACAAGTATGGATATGGATATGCAGCCCTCGAATCGCCAGCATTCGACTGGCTAATTAAAAGCTGACCATGTCAGTTGGACTCAAATGTGAAGTGCGGTATGCGGCGATAAATAAGCCGGCGAGGACAGAAAACTCACTCGCTGAGCACTGCGACCGCCCAATGCGTAATTAATTCCTTTTCGAGCCCAGCGCGAAATTAAAAAGTCATGTAAACCAGCTCATTAAAATAACTAAAATAAAGAAAAAGGGCAAACAGCTAACCAGAACCACTAGGCGGATGTCGGCCATAAAAGCCAATCAGAATGCCGGGCTGCGCAGCTCCTAAGCAGCTTTTCCACATCACATGGCCGAAAAAGGCCCGAATGTTATGAGTTATAGGATTCGAATCCTATCGGGACCCCATTCCCTTGCAGATCCCTCGACTGCCGAGGCGTAATAAAATCAACGCCGTCTCATTATTTCAAAGGGCTCGCGCTGTGCCCATCGCTTGTAGCTACAAGTGAAGCTCATAATGTAAACAAATTAACAAAAGGGAGCCAGAGGACCCAGCTGCACATGGAGATGCAGCTTCAGATGGAATACAGATACAGATTCAGATACGGATTCAGAGGCCCAGCGACAGATACAGATACAAATACAGCTGCGCATGCGCATGCAAATAGGAGGGCGCATCTCATTCCTGCGTCGCTTCTGGGCGGCGGCTCAGCGTTAAGTTTTTAACTTAAGCTGCGATTGTGCATTTGAAGGCAAACATGTTTTTATACTTTAGCATCCCAAGCACCCGTGAGTGAGTGTACACTGAGGGAAACTTCTTATTGTAAGCTCCCTGATAATGTTCTAGTCTTCTTCTAGTCTGCTTCTTTCCCACTGAAACGGACAGCCGCAACATCAGAATTTTTATACTCAGAAGTTTCTAAAATATCTTGTTTTCCAGACCTGAAAACCGGAGATATACAGAAATTGGTATGTAAGGCCATTATACCATTAGACAACGTTTCTCGCACCTTATTGACATGATTTAAAAGGAGTCGAAGAATATATAGTCTATTGTAAAGTGAATTAAGTGCATCTTATTATACGCTATATAGGCATATATAACATTCGTATCTTGCCCTTTTATACAAGTGCCAAATTTTCTCTCGGTGCACGAATGTGTTGGCCAACAATGACATGCCGATAGGCATGTTGCCTTAAAAGTCTTCTCTGATCGTGCTTATTTGGGGAACAGTAGCAATTGCCACCGCGGGTCATTGGAGGATTGCTCCCCCGAGAGATCTGGGCGAACATGGGCCATCCCGACATGGGGGCTCCGAATGGGTTGGAGTTTGCCCGGACTCTTGACTTCACTGCTCTTCACTCACCTGCCAGACGATCCTTGACCGCCTGATGGGCCAGCGCCGCGTGATGCAGTGGCGGTAGTGCCCAGGTGAGCGGCGTTCTCTGGGGCGGCACACGCAGCACATGACCGCCGGCCGCCGAGGGATATAGATGCGGATACGAGTAGAGGGCTGCGGCGCTTCCGTACGTCGAGTTGGCGATGCTGGTGGCCAGCTTATAGGCGGCCAGATCGTGGTCCTCCTGCTGCAGTAGCTCCTTCTCCTCGCCCTTTTCGCCGGTGTTGTTGTTGTTGCTGCTGGAGCCGGGACTGCTGCTGAGCAGGTGGTTGTTGTTGTGGTGGTGGTGACTCGTCTCGAAGGGCTTGGATAGCAGGCGTGATATGCTGAAGGGCAGATTCTCACTGGACGAGGAGCGCGTCTGCTCCGACTGCAGGGACTCGCTGGGGAAGAAACCGGAGAAAAGACATCAGAATCGAAGGGAAGGAAGCCCTACAGAGGTGCGGGCTCATTAAAATGTGTCGCCTGATAAGCGGGAAAACCTGAGAACATTGACCATAATTAAGTCTGCTGCAGTACGGACCAGTCGCGGAACCACTAACCAAAGGCCCACGCGAGCGGATAAGCCGATCTGACGACATGACATGCAGAACCCGTGTGGCCACCACTGCGTATACGCAGTGCGGCTGGAAATGAAGTAATTATGCAAATGCTGACGGCCGTTAGAGGCATTTAATACGCGCCCATAAATCATCGAATGCCATCAACTGACGCACCGAAAACAAGTCACGCACGGCATTTAATTTATAAATCCAAAAAGTAAAAACCCATTTGGAACAGGAATGGAATTGTATCTTGTATCGGAACAATGATCTCAAATCGCCATCCACCGACACACCGGCACACAGACACTTTCCAATATCAAAAGTTATGAGCAAACACATATTATTTTGCTGGCCAAAACTTGCTGCTATCTGGTGCTCTACATTCGCTGGAACGCGGCTTTTATAGCCTTTTTATGACGATCTCTATTAAAATGTTAATCCGACAAACGATTTCGTCTTTGTCCAGCATTCAACCCGAAGATCCAACTCCAGATTGAACACCAAATGGACCCAAAAGTCATATCACAGCGCGTTTTTGGCGCCTTACTAATGTGCGTTTTATCGTCGCCGTCTATTGGAAACCCTGTCCAGCCGTGCACTATGTAAATTCAGGGAGTTTCTTTGGCACTTTATGGGGCATTTCGACTTGATTCTTTTGGTGGCATTGTGGTCAATTCATTAGCGTTTAAGAGGTTTGTTCACACCGATCTCCTAAGCGCACAAGCGCTTCAAAGGCAGCTTGTTATCCTCTTTTGTCGGTTGAGAATTGGACCTTTTGTAAGACCGGACAATGAGCTTACAGATCTGAGCATTTCAATGGCGCTCAACGCCACGATTCGAAAAATTGGATTTGTGAGCATTATGAGCGAAAATACCGAAGATCGTAAAACAGTGGGAGTCATGAGCTCATAATAGCAGATGCAAATAGCTTTTCTCTGCCACAATAATTGTTTGACTTTTATCGGGCAATAAAATGAGACTGCAGGCAACTTCTATGACTATTTTTTCCAAATCTGTTCCTTAGTAAGTCAATCGAATGGCGGTCAGTCGGTATTGCACTCTAGTGACTTACCCTTTAATAAGCGAATATCTAACGAAAATGTGGTCAGTTAAATGCACGCACACGGTAAGTATTCAAAAATATACATCATGATTACACCCATTTTTATAACGGAACGGAAAACTGGGCATTTTCTTTAAAATTTGTTGGGGATTTTCCGTAATGAATTTTATCAGACCTATTATATTTTTGGGTACAATGTTTAATCGGAAAGTACAGTCAATATTAGTTTTAATACAGACTCAATCACTTTTAAATATGCTACACTATTTACGATACCAGTTAATCAAAAATAGTTTTGATTGTCTGGTTTAATGGACTTTCAGTGCTTTATCCTGTCCAATTTCAGACGAAACGATTATTTTGAAAAGGCTTTTCAAATCTATGTAAATTGTACGGAATCTAGTTAAAAACATCCCACTTAGTATCTTATAGCATCTCTGTTACCTTTGTTTATATTTGGCAAATTTGAACGGGTAAAGAAGTGTTATTGAAATTGGAGGATCTGTTTAAATTCGTAATTATGATATATTAAGAAAATGTATGTCTATATCGGGTACTTTCAAAGACTTTCTCCCCACTTTCCGCCTATCCAAAATCCCTCCTCACCTCAATGGCGTTTCGGACTCATCGTAGCAACTGCCGCCGTCCATATCCACATCGGATCCGCTGCCACATGACATCCGCGAGTCCGAGTCCACGTCCACATGGATCTCCTGCTCCTCCACCTCTTCGCCGTGCTCGTTCTCGTGCTCGTGGTCATCCTCCTCGTGGCTGGACATTTTGGCAACTAGTGGCGCCAATGCGGAGCTCGTTCACTGCACTCTCCAAATTTTATTGGGCACTCTTTTCTCTTAACAGTTAGCAGTAGAGTGTTTAAAGCCAGAAGCACACACTAAACGTTTGATTGATTTCAGTTCAGTTATCGCGTTTAATCACTACCCGTTGATGGGCGTTCCAACTGCGAACTGCTGTGGGTTCACGGACTACGGATTACGGTCTACGGATTACTGATTACAGATTACAGATTACGGATTACGGATTACGGATGGCGAATTGCGGATGGCGGATGGCGAATTGCGAGCTGGGAGCGGACGCGTGCTGGCGGCCGAAAACGCTTTTCATAAATGCAATCGAATTGTGCCGACGGCCGCTGCTCTGCCTGTCCTCTGCCGGCTTGGCTGCCTCTGCCGATTGCTGGTGGTTTCGGGCGGTTGGAGTGAGCCGGAAACAAGTCAAACCAGTTGCCCGACGTCGACGCCGCTGCCGACTTCCTTCCTATTTCGGTTAAGAGCCAGTTTGCCACCTTGTTTGAACCTAACCTACCATAATACCAGCAACCTGCCTCTTCTGGTTGGTCCACCCTTGCGACTTCCGTCCCGCTCTGGCCGCACATGCGCCTCGCTGCCTCTCGCTCGTGGAAACAGGTTTCGCTCTGCCCGCCGATGGGCAGCACTGGTCGGTAATTGAGGCACGGGGCGTGGCCTCGGCCAACCGCCATTGGCCGCTTGCCGCTGGCTGCTGGCCGGAGTTGCCCCGCACACTTGCCACGCGAGTCCCGCTTGCAGCAGCTGGCAGTTGCGACGACATTTTAAATGGAAATCGTTTTGCTTTTGGGGTTTTTTATTAGACGAGCGCATGAAGAGAATGTATTTTTATTTCAATTGTTTCTATTTTCAGGTTAGCCAAGCGTTTCCACTCTGCCACACTCTGCCTCACTCTGTCCCACTCGCTCGCCCGCAAATTACCCCTGCAGAACGAGCCAGCCAGCTGGCGAGCGAGAGCGAAAGAGATAGCATCCGCCCGCCGACTCTTTTCCGGGGAAGTGCAAATGTGGCAGATTAATAGCACAATTGGAAATAGCGTTCTGTCAGCTTGAGTTCACAAAGCAGCGGATTTGGCCAGGAGGGCAGCCCTGCACCACCGCCTCTGCCCCTCCTACCTTCTACCACCTAACTCCTCTCTGCTGACTACTGAGATCTTTATTAGCGCCAAGAGTTCTACGCGCTATCGCCTGGCATGTGGCAGGCGGCGATTGCGATAAGCAGACTCGAGCTGAAGCCGCAGGAATCCAATCCATTTGCCCCAGCCATGCGAATGCAAATTGCGCGGCATGCAGCCAATGCAGCCAATTCAGCGGATGCAGCGGATGCAGCAGCTCTGGCATTTTCCACAAGTTCACCCCACGGGTTAATTGACAGTTTTCCTTGGGCACGAGCCGTGTTGTTGCTCACCGCTGGCCGGGATCTCCGGCTCAGTCAGTATCAGGTGTTGTTCCAGCCGGCCTGGCATCCAAATGCGAGTGCCTGGGATGCGTGTGTGTGGCCAGAAGCGATTGCGTACTCCGTTTTCATTAGCCGCGATGCCGTCGAGATGTGGAATGCGCGGTGAGCTAAACTTCTGAACCAATCCAAAAGGATATGGTATGAAATCCCAAATCCTATTTGCGAGTACTTTGATAATGCCGTACTTTGTATGGGACTTTACATTATCCGTCTTACATAAAATAATATCTGCATCGCACCAGAGTAAGGTTACTTTCCCTCTACTTCCATGTCAGTCCCATGAATTTGATTTGTTTCTTACGAATGCTATTCTGAGATTAGTGGAAGTGTGCTGTTCACTTCCGATCACTCACTTTCCAAACTGCAGAAATCTATATATATATTAATAATTTAACATAGTTCTGCTATGTTCAAATTTCGTAATTATGTCAATGTCGATATATATCTTTATTCGAAATTTGATTATTATTTCTGATAACCAAACAACCATAGAAGAAAATGCTTGAGAGCGGGCCGCAGGGGCACACCGTTCACTTACCATTTAAACCGACTCCAATCCTAGAAGTAACGGCTGTAAATATTCATTTCTGCACTTAACTGGCCATGTTTCTGTGTCAGACACGAGCAGCAAATCATGGCCAAAAATGAAGAAAGCCAATTACTGCATATTCCATTGCCAAGGCACACAGAGCACACGCACACCACATCCCAGTGGAAAGGACTCTGGAAAAAGTCACGAGGCGAACTCCATTTCTCCTCGTACCGCCTCGCAATGTCATTGTTGCTGTTTCTGCTTTTCCTGCTGCTGCTGGTGGTAGCCGTTGGTAGGCCTTGTAGTCGGCTAATTGGATTTCATTTGGGCAGAAACAACGCAGAAACAATTGCCGTAATAAAAGCAACAAAGACGGCAACAACAGCGCCCCTTCCACAATGTAGGCAATTGTAATGCAATTTTAATGCAAAACGAGAGGCGGCCAACATTTTTATTGCATTTTTACTTTTATTTCACTTAATAGCAGGCAACAACAATAACTGCAGCGGCAGCAGCGACGAGGAATTGGTGCTTGGTATGAATACGAAATGATGAGGCCCAGACCACCACATCGCATTCATGCAGGGGCCGGAGAAGGAGACTGAGATTCTGGTGTTGCTGGTGGTGGTTCTGATCCCAAGATGAGAACGAGAAGACGGCGGCCCGATTGGGCGGTAACAGGGCGGTGGAAAATTAGTATGCAGCAGGGCACTGCAGTCGGGTGGCAGACAAAACAGCAACAACCAGAGCAGAACTTAGCCTAAGTGTATCTACACAATCACTGGGAGGATAAGTTGTGTCTTTCAGATAATAGGTGAAATTCAATTAACATTAAATCCACTTTCTTGGTCCTAACGAGTTGTTCCATAACTCAACTAAAAGTGTTATTAACTACCTCTTAATATATTTAGTTGGAGTACCCGCTTTTCAGCATTTGCTTTAGCTAAATCCGAACAGCTTCAATCTAGACCCACCTTTATAGGGGAAGGATACAGGTACCACCAACCCCGGGAAATGGTTGTTCTTGCTGTCGCACCAGGCGATTGATATCCTTGCAGCCCTTTGGGAATTATATATAAACGTTTCAGAGCTGAAAAAACCGAGAAAAACTGTAAATGAATTTTTCACGTGGTAAGACCAACTTCTCTCAGTGTATGCACTGTAACTGGTGCAGCCTCAGGTTCAGTTGTTGCCACTTGACTTTATTGGCAACTTCATGGAATATTCAGCAGCAAAGTTTGCGCAAGTGCCTCCGAATAATACCGCCCCAGGAGTCGCTCCTGCCGCTCGAAATCCTGGCAGTGCTGCTGCCTCATTTGGTATGCATTTTTATTCGGCTCATATACAAATGGCGGAGCACGGCGCGACTTTGGTTCGCTGGCGGGGCTGGGCGGGGCGGGGCGGGGCGGGGCGGGGCGAGGGGATGTGATCCAGATTGGTGTGACAGCGTGGGGAGCGGGGTAAGCGGGTAAGCGGGGAAGCGGGGCTTCCGGGGGATGGCGAGCTCCGCAGACCAAGTGTCACTTAAAATGCCAATACTGATTATGGCCATATCTTGCGCTCCCTCTCTGACTTGAGCCCGCTGTCTCACTTTCTCTCAGGATGGCTCAGCAAGGACTTTATGTGCGGTCAGGGCTAGGCTATTATTGGTGACAGTTTTACCTTTATGCGAATCTAAAATGCACACATGCTCGGGAATACTTTGTATGAATTCCGAAGGTATCGCCATATGCGGGTAGAGATGGTCCACTAGCTATTCAATCAGGAGGGAATAAAAACGAACACATTTCTTTCCCTAACTCCAAAAAAGCGTGGCTACTTTGGAAATTTCAGGGTTTTCAATCATCTTTACAATAGCTATCCCTGCATTACTTACAATGCTCACTAATATTACCTTGCCATCACTGCTTTTAGTATCCCGATATGTGGGTTGGTTCATTTTGGTGATTTCCCTCAACGCCAGGACCGACCAAGGGTGCTTCCCTTGGTGAAATCAAACCTAAGTTCCGTTCTAGAGCAAGGCCGTCGTGATTGCTTTTCGAAACTCGATCCGTCTGTCCACACTTGACTTCGATTAGGCCAGGCTGCCCCATTCGCCCAAAATGCCCAAAATGCCCAAAATGGCTCGGATGAGCTCAATGCGTGTGTTTTTGTTTTAGCCAATTGACCACGCAATTTGCCAACCAATAAATTAACGCATCAATAATTGATCAGACTTGTGGCCTGAAGTGGGTGTGGTAGTGTGTGTGTGGTGTATATACTTTGTCCGATTTCACGGCGAACGGGGAGAAGAGGACGGCGCCCCACGTCTCTGGTAATTTGGCTCAAACGAGCGCCTAAAATCGGCAACTGTGGTTTCTTTCTTTGTTCTTCACAGCTCGAAGAGACTTTGTTGGAGAAGATTGGAAAGCAAATCTAGTGTTGAATGTAATTTCTGTTTACCAGCATTACCAGTTACTTGTAGAGTAAAAGGGTGTACGGTTTCTAGCCCCGCCAATTACATTATATTCTTCATCAGGATCACTAGCCGAGTCGATCTGTCCACATCCTAGAGACCTAGATGCTTACTAGGCATGGGATGGTTGATATTGTTTTCACCTAACAACACTATTCTTATAAACTTGGGTTTAAATAGGAAAGGATTAAACAATTGCCAAAGTCTGTCCCAACGCAAAAGAAACCAGCACGTTGGTGAGGTCACAAGAGCAGCTCAATTAAACGCGGCTCCTAATGTAAAATGTTCGTTTCGTAACTTTGCCATCAAGAAACGGTTTGAGGGTTCCAACGACCCTTTTATTTCGCTATGACCATAAGGGTGCTTCTAATTAATTTCGCACCCACTCCAATCACCTCGATTGCCCAGAAGGAGCTACTGATTTTATGCAGCGTACCCTGCCACTTACACTTATGTACGCCGATGTAACCATATACAAATACATGAGCTCATGTTTGTTGCATGTATATGGGCATTTTTAATAAGTAACTGATTTCCTTCACGCATTTCTCACTGGCGCACAAAAGACCTCTCTTCTCCGTTCACCCCAGGGCTTTCCCCTTTCACCCACGCGCCTCTTGGAATTCTGGCCCATTTGGTGGGTGCCGTTTCAGCCGTTTTAGCCGCTTTAGCCGTTTTATAAATTAAATATGCCCGCGCGCAGTGCCAGTCAAGGATTTGGGCCGCAAACGCAAATTTGGCACAGTTTTCGGGGCCGTGTTAAATGGGTTTTCTGCGGGGAAACTGTGGGTAATTGTGTGGGAGGAGACTATTGTGGGGGAGTTCTGATTGCGATTGTCTGGATGGGCGACACACCGTTAAGCAGTTCATTTGTAGGCAATTTTCGTGCGATTACGAACAATTCCCGCACTCTCCTGCGATTAGCTCCCGAATTTATGGATACTTTGCAATGGGGAGCCATGATTTTTATGGTTTCAAGTGCCTCTTCGCGGTGGGATTGGAGTTGCGGAGGGGTTGGTTTCGCAGGGGTTGAATGATATGTGGGTCATAAATTCGCCGAGTGCGTATCTCGTTGTATGCCAAAAATTAATTAGCTAACAGCACGGTGTTTGGTATACGGTTAAATTTGTTTCCATAACAAGTAGAAACTCTCTATATTAGTCCATTGAACTAATTTTAATAACAGCTCTCTTAGCTTTATACAGAGGGAAATATTCAAGTTTTACTATCGTTTCGCCACATAAAAATAATTAAATAAGACTCGCTCGTAAAAGCCGAGAAAAACAGCACCACGGCAACTCGAAGCCTTCGTTTAGGCCATTTTGGACTCAGGCCTCCATAAAGTCACTAGACAAATGCCTGCACCGACGGCACAGATGCCGGACAGCCATTAGACATTTTGAAAGCAAATTATAACATTTAAGTGCCATTCAAATGCGGATCGAAAAGTGTCTCTCCACGTCTTTCCTGACTCTGGGTTCGAATCAAAGTGCCCACAACCCGTTTCCCTGTGATTTGCATATACAAATTGGCTAAATGCACTAAATCGCCGCGATCGGGTCACAAATATTAAGCGGACACCCTTCATAGCACGGTTATCTCAACTACCCCGGTTAATTGCTTAATTTGTTGAGACACACTGCTCAGGCCCTCAGGGCATTAGAGCGGGCATTGGGAATTTTTACGATTCCGATTCCGATTCCCATTCCGATTTTGATTCCGATACCAATTCCAATTTCCCAGCGACCTTTCTACCTGCCCTCGTGTCGTATGCAATGCATATGCACGGCATACACCGTATGCAATGGGCATGAGTCATATTCGATCTTTCTGGGATGCAATTTGCTTATCGACACTCCGAAAACGACTCGAGAAATGCGTCTCCTGTCTCCTGGCGGTGGCTTCAATAATTTTATTGCTACGAGGGCCTCGTCGACGGCGACGTCGCTGCAATCAATTAGCATTGTGACCTGTTTCTCTACCGCTCCCTCTGCTCCCTCCGCTCCCTCCGCCGCCCCTCGCCGCGCGCATTCTTATCACTTTGACGCGCTTGTTAATGAACGAGCTGGGGCTGAGACCGAAACCACACTGCGAGAAATGTTCGTTTGCTGCAGTGGACGGCAGAGCTACTTGGTGTAACAGAGCTTGCAAATCCTCGTAGATAATACGATTATCAGGAGGTAGGAGACAGGAAAATGTTCCGAAGAACCTTCATCGACCTCCTCGACCTTGTTAGATGTAAAGACTTCTTTCGTAGTTCTTCAAGCAATAATCCCTTAAGACCTGAGATAACTGCACTTATTCGAGGCGAAACGTGGAGATCAGCTTAGTATAATTCTCTCAGTGCACCAACTTGAGGGACTCGGGGTCGAGATTCCCCTGGAGTGGCTTGTCGTCCCGTGCCCCCCACCGCTCGTATTTTGATGCATCGATCTGTGAGCGACTTTGTTTTGTGCTTTGGTTATGATTATTGTTATGGCGCCGATTTCTTAAAAGCTTTTTGCTTAAAACGCATTTTAAATGCTAATTAAAATGTGTTTATTTCTTCAAGCAAATCATTAACAAGTTTCTCGCCGAGGTGTTTAATATTTAATTTGGGAACTCATGCTCAGTATTCGATTCGATTCGCCTGGGACAGCGCTGAAAAATGAGTGGATGAGAAATTATAAAAAGCTCGCAACTGACAATGAAACAAAGATCAAAAATCATTTTTCAAATGGTTGTGCGGATGCAAATTAGCGTTTTCCATTTATTTTTTCTACGTTTCTGCTATTCTTGGCCCGTTCCGGGTATAACTAATGAAAAATTTCATCCTAGTTGGCCGTCTGTTCCCAAAACAATTAAAAACGGCAAGAAGGATGCCTGGTTGGCCGGGATGGCCGGGATGGCCGGGATTGCCGGGATTGGGTCGTTCATCATGTGAAATGCACTTCGGTGAAAATGGAAAAGCTCCGGCGGAAGCGCGCGGGATTGTCTGGAGAGAAAGTGGAAGGCGGAGAGGGGCCGTGAATCAGAGTTCATTAATTTCAAATGGCCTCAGCCGAGAAGCCTCGTCCAGGTGTTGGGAAATGCATCCAGCGGTCTGCTGCCAGAGAACCGCCCTGGCCAACTGACAAATGAAACTTGTTTGCTCCTCCGCCGAGTCCCAGAGCTCTGCCAAGTGGGAGTTGCACGACTGTGAGTGGGACTGCAGGCCGCGGCTAATGGTGATAGAACCACCTCGGAGTTGCCAGCCTCTGGCTCTTGAATATTTCAAAATGGCCGGCCTGTCATTGGCAGAAGAATGATGAACTTTGAGTCAGAGGGATTCCAAATGGGTATAGGCTCATTTCTGAAGGCACTCAATATTCTACGTATTTGTATTGAAATTGTGTTCTTATTTAACATTAAACAGTTGAATTCGAGGTTTTGAAACATCTTACGATTTTATACTGCAATCCAAAATGTTTCAATCCTTGTGCAGTCTCCACTCTTTTGATCAATACAAAGTTAAGAACATTTTGAATATAGAAGCTAGCTTGCAAATTTTCCTATGCAAATTTAAAAAATGAGTATACATTTTTGTTTACTTCAACTACCAATCGAAATGCCATTGGAAGTCTGTCGTAAAACTATTTTATACAACTTTTCCGGCGTACCATAGTTAGTTAATCCATTCATTGTTAGTTGTTTGTTTTAATATTAATGTTTACAATTCAAAAGGGCTTTTAAATGTTGAAAATATTTAAAAGCCATTACGGGCAGCCTAAACTGCCATTTGGACCAAGATCTTTGTGCAACCTCGACGACCGAGTGACAAAGCTTGATGAATGTCTGTGCAGGCGTAAGATGTCGTCGAACCCCCTCCATCAAAAATAGCCCCTTCAGCCACCTCATATACCAATTTCCGTTGCCGAGACACTGCGATTGGCCAGCTTCCATTACACCCACACTCCATCCAAATCCGGCGTCGCCGTCCACCAATTGCCCACTTAATGGATCGCAAGCGCAGTTAATAACGCTCCAAGAGAAGGCAGTAAAACTGTGCCAGCTTGGTAACTCCAAATCGGATTCTCGAGCCGAACACGGGGGCAATTAAAGACTCAACCGCAAAACCGTTGTTAATGACAGCCGGAGGATGGGGACTGGATCCTGTCCGGTCCGAAGCTGACCACGTGTGACAAATTGACGCTTTTTAATTTCGCCTGCACCCACACCACCACCACCACCAAACGAAAAGTGCCACACGGATCCTGCTCCGCCCTCCGCCCTTCGTCATCCACCATCCGCCGGCCGGAGTTCCAAGTTTTTAGCTGATTGATGACATCGTTGTGGTTGTTCTTGTTGCTCCATGTGCCGCTGATGCTGAAGCTGATGCTGATGTCTTTAAAAAGGTGTTTTCATTTTGCATGCGAAAACAGCGACCTGATTAATTGCCTCGCACAATCGAAAGGGGTGAGAGGAATCCACCTGGACGGTGACTCTGCACTGGAAACTTTACAAGTTTGCACACAAGGAGTTTGATGATACAACACAACATTATAAGACACGATTAAATAATCTTTTAAACACTGAATTTGACTTAATATTAGCTTGTAGTTCTGAAATGATTACCTTTGAATGACAAAATTGCTACTTCACTTCGTAATACATTGCTCAGACACTAAATTTCTTTATTAACATGCAGATTTATTGCGATCCCTCGGTTAAAATAACAAAACATATACAACGTAGCCTTTTCCGCTCTGTGCATTTGTTTAACAAACGATGTGCATGTCTGGTGTGGCGATAAGAAGCCAGCCAAATGCAGTCGGGCTCATAATAGAGTTGAAGTGGCGCTGGGACTGCGAGCCAACCAAATCAAAATGTTAATGACACTCTCAATACAGTTATCACGGCAAGGCTCCAGCTCCAGGAGGAGATCGGGTGTCGATGGAGACGGAGGCGGAGGCGGAAAAGGAGGCTGAAGCGAAGGCGGAGTTGGAGTTGGAGTTGGATGCCTGGCCACTTGACCGAGCCTTTTAACATTTTTGCCATACCCATCCGCGTCGTGGCTGTTAAGTTGTCATTTCCATTATGACCATGTCGCTTTAGCATTTAACAAATAGTTGAGACATTTACATGCGGCGATAAGCGGGCACACGGAGCGTATACGCATCGTTTCTGGACGGGAACTGGAACGGGATCGGGAACGGAAACGGGAATGGGAATGGACATGGGCACTCCAAATGCTCGGCGATTTGTGTTAATGTATTTATGCCCGAGAGCTAATTGATGTCGCCTTTATGTGGCGGGGCAGCGAATTTAGTATTCATTTGGCCAGCGTCTCCACGCCTGTCACGCATTAATCAAAGACAGCGGCCATAAAGCCTCGTAAATATGTAAGCATCCAGTCGTGGCCCACACAAAGTCCAGTCCATACAATTATGGACTGGCGCTTTTGACAAGCAAACACGATAATATGACAAGAGCAGTCAACGGCTCATCAGCAAAGTTATCACTGGGGCAGCGAAGACACAAAGAACTGCGTACCGGATGTGGATGATGCGCTTGGATGATCGGCTATGGCCACGATTACTACGGACCCCTGGTCTCCAAGTAATGTGTGCTGACAAGCCGCTAGGCGACCAAGCTCACTGAATGAAAGCCGAGAAAAATTGTAAAGCGATAAAGCCAGGCAACACACAAAGCCAGGTCGTGAGTCAAACAAAGAAACCTATCGAGAACATAAATATGCATATCGAAAATGGCTTAGACAATATCAATTTGTCAGGAGATATGATAGGAGTCAGGAGTCGGGGAGGGAGACCCGCAACCTCGTTGGTGGGCGTTTCCATTGTCTCACCAAATGGCCAGCGGGCAATTTGAAATCGATTTGTCATTGAGAAGGAATTGAGCCAAACCTACCTTATGGCCTGCACTGAAAAACATTATTGTTATTGTTTGTAGAGCGGTTCATGAACTCTGGGATTACAGATGTACGCTTTGGGGTAATGGTGGTACTGGAAATTAAAAACCACACTACAGAAATCATAAAAGTAATGCAAGTAGTTAGCTAGTTAAGCGAGGACTTAGAGAATTTCTTAGAATGTGAGTCCCTTTTTTAACCTGTTAATTCTTGAATGAATCAATGTCTAGGCTGTGCGCTCTTCTGAGTGCCAGCGCTTCGTCTGCTCTTCATTATAAATCATTTCCAGTGATCATTTCCGTGAAGCGACTTGGACCTTTTTAGGCAATGCCAATGCCAATGCCAATCAGCGAAAACACTTCCGATGAGATCGGCTGCGATTGCCGACCACTTATTGCAGTTCTCTGGAGAGAAAGAGATAGTTTAGCAGCACGTCCGACGTACACCTTTGCGTAATTCCCACAAAACGTTTTGTTTGAAATTGAAATTGGTTTTGTTTGGCAAGACAATTTAACCGCAAATCGGGTAAAACGATGGACCCAGCCCCTTTGGGCCGACCGTTTATGAAGCCCAGGCCCAAAGTGAAACTCTGAGAACGCATTCGAAATTCGAGCGCGATTTAGCATACCCTACAAAAGAACGAACTACAAAATTGGACTCGGCGCATCAGGCAGGCACGTTTCGTATTAAGAAAATCGCCGGGGCCGTAAAGACTCCAGGACCGGGTTACAACCTGCAATTGGCTTGACTCGGCCATGATGGACTCGGCTATGAAGTGGCCATGTCTTGGACTGGCCATCGCATTCACAGCGAATCAATTTCAAACAGCCATCCATCGCTTGGATCATCAACAAGTCAACGTCATCATCGCCGGGCCAGGGAATTGCTGATTGCCGCAAAATCATTTTTGCATTTCGAGCGGCAACAAAAACTCTTTGAGCTGATGTTGATGAAAACGATTTTAAATTATTTTATTGCAATTGCAAAATGGTATTGCCATTGCCCGACTGGCTGGCTGAGTTTGGCTCACGGCTCACAGCTCACGGCTCACGGCTTACGACCATGCCGCATGGCTATATCAATTTTTTGCGCTTTTTCTGTTTTATTGCTACTCCATTAAAATTGAATTGACTTTTTGTTGTTGCTGCTTGCCGTTTCTGCAGCTGTTGTTGCTGTTGTTACTGTGGACCAGGTTGCTGTTGAAAACATAATAATGGTTATTACGTTGAAACGATTGTGCGATTGTTGTTAAATTAAAAATTATTGATTATGCCGCATACTGCAACGGAAAAATTTCGGTAGATAACTATGGACATAAACATACTGCATAAAACAAGTCTAAAACGCCGATGAGCAGGACAGCCCGCCAAAAATTAAAATATAGTCAAACTTAATTTTCCAGAAATTTGGTACGTTGGTCAATAGGTCGTTAACCCAGTCGTAGGGAATGAAATCAGTTACATAAATACAAACTAGAACCCGAAAGTAGCGCTAAAGCAGAAAGCACTAGGGTGTAATTTAAATGCACCCATATACATATGCACCAGGTCCGCCGAGTGCAGGTTTCCTCAGCTGCGAGGTCTTTCGCGGTGTCCGTGGTCCGGAATGGTCAAGCATTCACTCTCTGCCTGCTCCAGCTAGATCGTGCTGGATGAGTTTCATATGTCATTCAATCGAGCTTTTCACTATGTGAGTAAAGGGTATCTTATAGTCGCCCCCCTCAGCAGTCTCTCTTTTAAGTTGTATAGCTATAATGAAATTATATGAAGGACAATACCTTTTCAATTAATATTTTTTACTTTAGTAATGAACAAGTTTATACGAGTCTTAGACACATTGCAACTATTTTACATGCAATTACCCACGTGGGTTTACTATCTTAACTGCTAATAATAATAATTTAACTTATAACTTCAAGTACGTCTTATAACTTCCAACGACAATCTAATATTGTGCGCCATCTGGCGGACTGTTCGCTCCCACGTAACAAATAAGAAGGCGAAGTATTTTTTATGATAAGAGGACATCCGAAGTACAGCGCCATCTAGTAAACCATTCGAATAGTAATATATATGTATAGTCTGGCAACACTACACAAGGAATAATTTCGTAGTTGACGAGTTCAGTGTTACCAGAATGTTGTGTTCTAAAAAGTGTTGGGAAGCACTTTTGGATACGTATTGATATTCATATATATCGATTCACCTTTTAGGCGCTCATTTTAAAAAGGTTTTGTGACATCTATGCTCGCGTGTTTGTTATAAAATGGTATTCAATTCAGTTTCCCCAAGAAAAAGTTATAAATTAAAATGTGGTATTAAAGTATTCTGTATTTGCTAATCATAATAAGTAGAAGAAAGGGCTTTCGAGCCCATAGAGTATTTTAATTCTTGAACTATTCCAGCGCCCCCATTATACTCTAAATTGTTCGCATGTTCAGAAACTGCACAAGTTTTTATTTGACAGCGGAACTACTCAAGTAAATAAGGGTAGCAATCAGAAAAACTTTACTTTCAGTTATTTTGTTATTATGTTCACCTAAAATAAATTAACCTAGTTAAATTAGTGTACTTTCTTGCGTTAAAACTCTAAATCTTTTCTTAAGTAACAACAATCAATTGGACTTCTAAAGATCTGTATCACGTATTGACATAAATTTACAAGATTAAAGTAACATTTCCATCAAACGATATAAAATCGGAACATCTTAACAAATCACAAATAATGTAATGCAATGGCACGGCGCTCTTAATCAACTAAAACCACATCATCTTCATCGCTTGAAGTGCTCATGGTTTGCAAACGTCGTCGTTTATTAGTCGGAGCCGGAGGCACTTTACCTAGTCGACGCTGCTTTCGTCGCTCCTTTAGAATGCGTTCGGCTTTCTCTAGAGGGCATTCAGAGACATCACGCCCTCGTTCAATCGTGGAGCTTTCATCATCGACGATAAATGAGCATTGCATGTACTGCGAGGAATCGTCTTCCACTGGCTGAGAAAATATATGGGACTCGTCGCGAAAAACTCGTGGAGGGGGCATCTTGAAGGCACCTGGCCTTTGAATGGGGCTCCTAAAAATGAGATGTCATTTAATTAGACGTTTTTGGCTTTCACCCTCGACTTACTTCATTGCACGGAGGTAAATAGCATGAGTGTTTGTGTCGTTATGGTCCTCATCATCGCTTGAAACGATCATAGAGTCCTTCAGATA